>NC_050069.1:267544922-267896638 GCF_009764565.3 Dermochelys coriacea
CTTCTCCACGTGGGCACCAATGATACTGCCAAGAATGACCTTGAGCGGATCACTGCGGACTACGTGGCTCTGGGAAGAAGGATAAAGGAGTTGGAGGCGCAAGTGGTGTTCTCGTCCATCCTCCCCGTGGAAGGAAAAGGCCTGGGTAGGGACCGTCGAATCGTGGAGGTCAACGAATGGCTACGCAGGTGGTGTCGGAGAGAAGGCTTTGGATTCTTTGACCATGGGATGGTGTTCCATGAAGGAGGAGTGCTGGGCAGAGACGGGCTCCATCTTACGAAGAGAGGGAAGAACATCTTTGCCAGCAGGCTGGCTAACCTAGTGAGGAGGGCTTTAAACTAGGTTCACCGGGGGAAGGAGACCAAAGCCCTGAGGTAAGTGGGAAAGCGGGATACCGGGAGGAAGCACAGGCAGGAAGGTCTGTGAGGGGAGGGCTCCTGCCTCATACTGGGAATGAGGGGCGATCAACAGGTTATCTCAAGTGCTTATATACAAATGCACAAAGCCTTGGAAACAAGCAGGGAGAACTGGAGGTCCTGGTGATGTCAAGGAATTATGACGTGATTGGAATAACAGAGACTTGGTGGGATAACTCACATGACTGGAGTACAGTCATGGATGGTTATAAACTGTTCAGGAAGGACAGGCAGGGCAGAAAAGGTGGGGGAGTAGCACTATATGTAAGGGAGCAGTATGACTGCTCAGAGCTCCGGTACGAAACTGTGGAAAAACCTGAGTGTCTCTGGATTAAGTTTAGAAGTGTGTGCAACAAGAGTGATGTCATGGTGGGAGTCTGCTATAGACCTATAGAGGTGGATGAGGCTTTCTTCCGGCAACTCACGGAAGCTACTAGATCGCATGCCCTGATTCTCATGGGTGACTTTAATTTTCCTGATATCTGCTGGGAGAGCAATACAGCGGTGCATAGACAATCCAGGAAGTTTTTGGAAAGCGTAGGGGACAATTTCCTGGTGCAAGTGCTAGGGGAGCCAACTAGGGGGAGCGCTTTTCTTGACCTGCTGCTCACAAACCGGGTAGAATTAGTGGGGGAAGCAAAAGTGGATGGGAATCTGGGAGGCAGTGACCATGAGTTGGTTGAGTTCAGGATCCTGACGCAGGGAAGAAAGGTAAGCAGCAGGATACGGACCCTGGACTTCAGGAAAGCAGACTTTGACTCCCTCAGGGAACAGATGGCCAGGATCCCCTGGGGGACTAACATGAAAGGGAAGGGAGTCCAGGAGAGCTGGCTGTATTTCAAGGAATCCCTGTTGAGGTTACAGGGACAAACCATCCCGATGAGTCGAAAGAATAGTAAATATGGCAGGCGACCAGCTTGGCTTAATGGTGAAATCCTAGCGGATCTTAAACATAAAAAAGAAGCTTACAAGAAGTGGAAGGTTGGACATATGACCAGGGAAGAGTATAAAAATATTGCTCGGGCATGTAGGAAAGATATCAGGAGGGCCAAATCGCACCTGGAGCTGCAGCTAGCAAGAGATGTCAAGAGTAACAAGAAGGGTTTCTTCAGGTATGTTGGCAACAAGAAGAAAGCCAAGGAAAGTGTGGGCCCCTTACTGAATGAGGGAGGCAAGCTAGTGACAGAGGATGTGGAAAAAGCTAATGTACTCAATGCTTTTTTTGCCTCTGTTTTCACTAACAAGGTCAGCTCCCAGACTGCTGTGCTGGGCAACACAAAATGGGGAAGAGATGGCCAGCCCTCTGTAGAGATAGAGGTGGTTAGGGACTATTTAGAAAAGCTGGACGTGCACAAGTCCATGGGGCCGGACGAATTGCATCCGAGAGTGCTGAAGGAATTGGCGGCTGTGATTGCAGAGCCCTTGGCCATTATCTTTGAAAACTCGTGGCGAACGGGGGAAGTCCCGGATGACTGGAAAAAGGCTAATGTAGTGCCCATCTTTAAAAAAGGGAAGAAGGAGGATCCTGGGAACTACAGGCCGGTCAGCCTCACCTCAGTCCCTGGAAAAATCATGGAGCAGGTCCTCAAAGAATCAATCCTGAAGCACTTAGAGGAGAGGAAAGTGATCAGGAACAGTCAGCATGGATTCACCAAGGGAAGGTCATGCCTGACTAATCTAATCGCCTTTTATGATGAGATTACTGGTTCTGTGGATGAAGGGAAAGCAGTGGATGTATTGTTTCTTGACTTTAGCAAAGCTTTTGACACGGTCTCCCACAGCATTCTTGTCAGCAAGTTAAGGAAGTATGGGCTGGATGAATGCACTATAAGGTGGGTAGAAAGCTGGCTAGATTGTCGGGCTCAACGGGTAGTGATCAATGGCTCCATGTCTAGTTGGCAGCCGGTGTCAAGTGGAGTGCCCCAGGGGTCGGTCCTGGGGCCCGTTTTGTTCAATATCTTCATAAATGATCTGGAGGATGGTGTGGATTGCACTCTCAGCAAATTTGCGGATGATACTAAACTGGGAGGAGTGGTAGATACGCTGGAGGGGAGGGATAGGATACAGAAGGACCTAGACAAATTGGAGGATTGGGCCAAAAGAAATCTAATGAGGTTCAATAAGGATAAATGCAGGGTCCTGCACTTAGGATGGAAGAATCCAATGCACCGCTACAGACTAGGGACCGAATGGCTCGGCAGCAGTTCTGCGGAAAAGGACCTAGGGGTGACAGTGGACGAGAAGCTGGATATGAGTCAGCAGTGTGCCCTTGTTGCCAAGAAGGCCAATGGCATTTTGGGTTGTATAAGTAGGGGCATAGCGAGCAGATCGAGGGACGTGATCGTTCCCCTCTATTCGACACTGGTGAGGCCTCATCTGGAGTACTGTGTCCAGTTTTGGGCCCCACACTACAGGAAGGATGTGGATAAATTGGAAAGAGTACAACGAAGGGCAACAAAAATGATTAGGGGTCTAGAGCACATGACTTATGAGGAGAGGCTGAGGGAGCTGGGATTGTTTAGTCTGCAGAAGAGAAGAATGAGGGGGGATTTGATAGCTGCTTTCAACTACCTGAAAGGGGGTTTCAAAGAGGATGGCTCTAGACTGTTCTCAATGGTAGCAGATGACAGAACGAGGAGTAATGGTCTCAAGTTGCAATGGGGGAGGTTTAGATTGGATATTAGGAAAAACTTTTTCACTAAGAGGGTGGTGAAACACTGGAATGCGTTACCTAGGGAGGTGGTAGAATCTCCTTCCTTAGAGGTTTTTAAGGTCAGGCTTGACAAAGCCCTGGCTGGGATGATTTAACTGGGACTTGGTCCTGCTTTGAGCAGGGGGTTGGACTAGATGACCTTCTGGGGTCCCTTCCAACCCTGATATTCTATGATTCTATGTTTGCTGATACGTATAGGAGAGGGATGCATTTTTATGCTCTTCGTGAGGTCTCCCCTTCCATCATAAGGGATCCAACTTAATCTCTTCATTGTATTTGGAAAATGCAAAAAATAGACCCAAGAGTGGATTTAGTGCTTCTAGAAGGAGCCAGACTGATACTAGCAAAATTGTCTGCAGAAAGTCTACAGCAGGGAAAGCCATCTCACAATGCTCAATCCTGACCTAATGGGACTACCTCTAGTGATGCGAGTGTCGTAGGGGAAGGCTTTAGTCTCCATGGCCCAATCAGTCCTGGTTGATCTGCTGAGAATGCCAATACGGAGCAAATTAGTGGTGTGCATGTTTTTTGTGATGGACACCTGTCCATGAGGAATTGAACTGACTAGTCAACTCATTTCACACAGCCCACCAGACAGGTGGGAAGTACCAAGATCAGATGGTGATAATTATTGATCTGTGCTGAATTCAAACCAGTGACCTACAAATGAAAGAACATTTGTCCTATTAGCAACCCTCTGAGCCATCCAGTTACCCATGTGCTGCATTTGATGGAACTTTGAATCAGCAACACAGCTGTTACTTAAGATCAAATAGCAGAATCTTTATTAATAGGCAGAAGGAGTCCAAGCTTGATTTTTCAGAGGGCCAGACTGAGTTTAACCAAACTGGTTAGGGAATCGAAAGAGAATGAGTACGGAACACTACATTTTTTGTCGTCATTTCAAGATGTGGTTTCAAACAAAACCCCTCACACCACTGATGGATTGCAGTAAATTGCATGGAATCAGTATCATGGAGTTCTAGCATTATCACAAACTACCTCTTAACCCTCAATTCAGGGCAGCAGAATCCCTGAAGGGGTAGATTTCATTGTACTGTATTCCAACAGAGTCTTCCATTTCAGAATTGCAGTAACGCTCTAGGGTGCACAGGTACTGCATTCCATATACTTTACAGAGCCCCTTAGAGCCCTTGGCCACGTTTCTAAAGATCCACCCAAGGGTTAGGAATGTTAAGTAACTACACACCTGCATGTTTTACTGCCTCCATAACATACTACGCAAGAGTATAATCCCTTGCCCAGAAGTATCTGTTCACAAAAACAGACAACATTAACAGAAAAAGTAATGGATAAAACACATATAGAATAGGAAAAATCTCTCCAACTGCTAAGCACTCAGTCCCAATGACTAAGAGATGCTTTGCTGTGCACATTAAAGAAAAAATCTTAATAAATTGGAAGTCTGATTTACCTAGACCTCACAAAGCAGGCCCACATGATTAAATTGCATCAATGCGCCAGACTCACCAGATACTAGAATTAGAAGTGTTAACTGTAGAAAAATTTGTCTTCCAGCTAGCAATCTAACTCCTTTCATTGTCTGGTGCTTATTGACAAGCTGTGTTTGAAGGGTTCATTATGCATTTTCTAATAGAGAGTTACCTGTACAATTGGTGGAGTAGTCTGAGAATAAGGTGATGTCACACCATAAACAGTCTGACACGTCTGTCCTGGGTAATATATGGTTGGCTGAGACTGGGCCGGAGAGTACTGCTGTTGCACAGCTACAGTCTGCTGATTGGAATCCCATACTCCATAACTCTGCCCCTGCACTGGACCCGGGGCAGGCACTGGCAAGACAGCTACATTAGGTTCCTGATGGACCACGGTGTCACTTTGTGCTACGTACTGAGGAGCAGAAACCTCCATCGTTGTTGCTACATGTTGTACTACTGGTACTGGCTGAGGAGTAGTCAGGGGTGGTTCGACTGTGTGCCCAACCAAAGTCTGGGGATGCTCATAGGCTGCAGGAGAGCACATGGGATCCAGGCTCGGCGTGGGTAGTAGCACCTTCCCAGCATTGGGGTTGCTGGGATCCACATAAGCCTGCATGGGATAGCCAGGGGGATAGCCAATAAAGCTGTGGTGGGGAGCGCTGTAGCCCATGGAATCGTATGGAAGTGGGGAAGTCATCCCTAGGTTCTGTAGTTGCTGCTGCTGTTTCTGAGCCTCCCGCTGAGCTACCTCCTGTTCGAACAGCTTCCTGCGTTCTTCCGTGGACAGCTTGTTGCGATCCTTGAGCCGCACTTTCTTCTTAGAAGAAGCGGGTGTGTCATACCTGAAAAAAAGAACCACTTCATAAATTCTGCCTCAGAGCTAAACAGATTATAGGGGTCCCCTTGGATGCTATTTATAGATAAAGGCCCATCAATAAATGCATTAAAAACCAAAAGGAGAGGGAAGGTAGGAGTCATAACAGAATATTTATTGCTCCAAATTGAACCTTGGAACACATTTCTTAACTTCAGAGTGAATTTTAAAATTCTTTTAAAGAAAAGATAGCCTGAAATAGAGTGCAAAAGAAAAAAAAAAAAACTTACTAGGTTTGGACATTTTCTCCATTTCATACACAGACTCATATTCTCTGCATGTGTGCAAAAGACATTCACATATATATACACACACATATATGTATAGCATTACTTTTCTAAAAAGCCCGTTCAAAATAATGCAAAAGATCTTGTTCGTATCAACACAGGCAGATCTAATCCTGAAACTTAACCTTTTGGTGGAGGAAAGAAAACCAGACTACTGAAAGAACCCCAAACGAAGCATCCACTACCACACCAGATTAAAAAAAAAATAAAAAAATCCAGTGCAAGTTTATTCAGACCAGCAGACAGCTATAGCTTACACGTTCCATTTCTGGGCTCCCTCAAGCTGCATTTGCATAAGTAAAAGTTAATGTAACTTGTTATACGTGGGGTAAATGTAACATGTTATCCAGTAATAGAGGCATTCCCAATCTTTTTCATAGCATGGTCCATGTCTTAAGTTGCTTGGTCCCCTCTCTTCCCATTAACAAACATCTCTGTGGTCACTACAGTAATGGCCTTTTGGAAAAGTAATATTAAGAAAAGAATATTTTTAGGGTTTTTAAACGCGCTTTTAGCAACTGGAACATGAAGAAGCCAGAACTGTGTGATTATTCAGCCTTTTGCGAGCCAACAGTGGTTCAGACCACAGCTGGGTAGCCTCTGCCATGTTGCAATATAATGCATAAGCAAAAAGAGTTTGGGCAAATGATATTTCCAGTGGGAACCTAAACCTTAGAATTCCCGAACTATTGTATATTTACACTGGCAAGTCTTAATTATGAATTAAGAGGCTGACATTGAGTAGCATCCAAAAATATTGAGGAACCTCATGTCACTGTTTTCCCACTCTTGTAATGTTCATTCCCCTGGAGATTTCCCTCTTCACAGCTGCATCATGGCTCTGGGTCTGTCAGAGCATTTAAGGATTTTAGCAGAGCAACACAGGTAATTATGCTGTCTCTGTGTAACATACATTTTATGTTCCTTTATGCCCTCAAGTTCAGGCAATGCAACCCAAGAGAAATTGTGCTGGATAATCTAAACAATATCTATTGCATTATAACTTTTCCTAGTGGTCAACAAGATAGCAGATAATATTACACTGATATTTCTATTATAGCTCCCTTTTCATAGGCTCATAAATTTCTCAAAATGTATCTGTTTTGGCTGATATTTTCCATGCTTCGTGACTCTCAATTTTTTGATAAAGGGAATGAAGTGTATTCGCTGATCTGGAGCAAGGGTTAAAAACATTCAAACTTTTCTGCCACAAGAAGATTAAGACTTCTTTGCACGCATAACTCAATATTGACATTCAACCACTGAGACCTTTTGGAACGTTAATTATTTCTGAATACTAGTCTCCATCTTAATTTGCAGATGTTGTTTAAGAACAATGGAATTATAAACAACTGACTTCCATTTAGAGTTGTGCTATTTACTGGACCACAGATCTGCCTACAAATATGTGGTTAGATTTTTTTTCTGTTTATTTATTTATTTAAATAGGAGTCTTATTTTTCTTCCTGAAACACAAAACAGCTGAAGAGATTTTCCAGGGGTAAAAAAGATAGCTTAGGTCAGACACAAAGCATGTGAGATTAAAGATGAAAAGGTGGATATTTTTGAAAGTTATGAGTGTATGAAAACAGGAGGTTAAAAGTGAAAATGCTTTCCAGCCTTAACTTTTGTGGGTTCTACAAAGCATCCAATATATTCATACATACATCAACTTTTTATTCATGCATCCAGTTTGCATATCAAGAACATACTGCTATAAATACTTCAGTTAAGATGCCATTTTGTTTCTTCAGTCCAATTCAAATAATACCTGTGAGTATTTATGTTTATATGAATCTTGTTGGCAGTGAGAACCCAATTTAAAAAATTTAACAAAAATGTCAATATTTTTCTGCACTCGTCCGAAGAACTTACATTAAGAGACAACTCAGACAAAGGAATAAATACCAAAAAAAAGCATGTGATGCAGTAGTGAAGTTAAGCGGGTGTCATAATAGTTCCTCCATTCACTCAAAGGCTCATCTCCTCTAGGAGAATCTCCACTCCAGAGCAGTAGCACGGGCACGGAAGCGTGCCAAGGGCATGCCAGCATATCTCCGAATCTTTCAGAGATCTGAGAACATCTTTGGAGTTCTTTACACCTCTGATGTTATCTGTTTTGCTCACCTCCATTCAGGATGGATAAAAATCAATGATTTTTTTTTATTTAAATAAGATTTTTTTTGATAAAATGCTTTTTGAGGAAAAAACCTATCTAAAGATAGTTTTAATTAAGAAACATTATAGCTCAAAGATCTCTCATCATGGAATAGGGATTATAAATTCTAATTCTATAGTATGAGACAATATATTCATGCAATGTTTAAGAAAAGTTTTGTAAATGAGTTCCAATAGTTCATGGATTAGGGACCCAATTTTATGGGGATGCAGGGGCTTCTTTACAGATTATTTAGGTTAATCCGTCTATCTACCCAATGGGACTCAATGCTCAGTCTAGAAGATACCATCAGAGATGCTTAGTTTTGCAGTTCTCAAACTGTGGATTTGTCTCCAGAGACAACATGCTTGTTAACAGAAAAAAATGATTTTAAATAAATAAATAAATAATATAGAGAGGTGAGAAATAACAGACCTCAAACCTATTGTCCCTCTGCAAATTTGTGTATACAGAGTCAATCCCTACCTCTCTCTAAAAGTGCAAACTTTCAAGAAGTTCAGTGAATAGAAGATTGTTGGGGGCGGAATACATCTGGACAAGGAGACGAAGTCTGGAGATAAATGTGAGAAGGGAGGGACAGGCAGTAGAAACAAAAGTGAAACTGTTTGAGCAGCATATTCTAGAAGTCTTGAGGTCTTTCTGAGTGTAGCCATCACTGATTTGAGATCTACCGTACCATTCTCCCACTAGAAGGGAAAACCTATAATGGCAGCAGGGCATAAGAGAGACCCAGTTTGGAAATATTTTAATGAAGTTTCTCTACCTGTTGGTAAGTCAGGCATGCATGCAAAATGCAAACAGTGCACAAAAGAAATGCAAGGCCTGGTTGCCCGAATGAAACGACATCATGGGAAGTGTTCTTTCTCAGGAGGAAGCTGCATTGAAGATGATGAAAGGAACATGTCTGAACATGCAGGATCTTCAGGTTGGTAAATTTTTTTATTTCATACTTCTTTCTTAAGGACTGCCTGTCTTCCTTCTGGACTACTCTTGAATTCTCATGTTTGAGCACAAAAAATATAGTTGTTACTCTATGGTACTATCATTTTAGATGCAATTGTGCTAAAAAATAAATAGCTGAAATAGGCAGTTCTTCCTTTTACAATTTCACCTTTAAAGTGGTACTGAGTGTCAGCGAATGCAATGAGTAATACTAAAAGAGCAGTATGGTAATAATTAAATAACTACTTGGACTTATTTTGCTTAGGAGAATACATCCTCAACATACAAGATTCTGAAGACTGTTGAAGTGATAATCTCACTTTTAATAGCAGTAGCTTCTTCTGCCGATGTAGAAAATATTTTCTTCCTTTGGACTAATTCATTCCAAACTGAGAAATAGTTTGGGACCTAAAAAAGCAGGAAAGCTTGTTTTTCTTTTCCAGATTATGAACAAATAGAAAAATGAAGGTGAAGACGACTGAGTTAGCTGCAGAAGACAGTTTTTTAAGTTTCTTATGTTGATCTGGCTGACAGTCTATTTAATTTTTGATTTTTTTATTTAAAAAATTAACTATTTTAGTTAACAATTTTAACAAAAAGAAACCTGATTTTAAAAAACTTGAACATTTAACTAAATTAAAAAATTCATATGCTTGTTTTGTTAAAATATTATATATTTGCTGTTGAAGAAAAAAATCCAGAATACATAATGTTGTTGTTTTATTTAAATAAAACAATTTAAATGTCTGTCTGGTGATATTCTCCTCCTATTACAGCATGGCAAGAAAATCCTCAAAATATTAATGATTAACCTGTTGAACTGGAGATAGTTCACCTCACAATGACTTCATAAATATCTGCTTCAATTACCTTTGGTAAATGAAAAACCAAACAATCATTCATTTTTTGATATAGCTGTAAAACTAATCTGAAAAGTTTTCAACATAAATCACTTCAAAAATGTTTGGTGTGTACCTTCTAAAAATGAAACCTACACCTTTGAGTTGTGAAGAGTATGTATTAAGGTTATAACAACCAACAAGAATGCTCTTATGTAGAAATCCATGATTAAATCAAATTTTCCTGACTAGTGATTTATATCAAATCCACCCTGCCTCCACTATAAGGATTTCACACAGTTTTTTGGAACAAAGTACTATCCAAAGTGCCCTAGCTACAGACTGATTGGTCCATATTATGAAAGAGTCAGATTAATGACTATTACGATGCCTCTATGGGCAGCGATCCCCTCATTCTCTAAGCTTCATTTTTGCCATGCTACATTTTGCAAATTTTCCTCTTATACAAAGTCACTGTTTACACAGAGAGGGTGCAGCTGGGAAGAACATGCAAAGAAAGGGCTTCCTGACCTCTAGCACCAGAGACCACTCATGCTCAATCATTTGCTATTCAGTATTTTCTGTTTTTCTAATCTTCCTCTTGCTGTAACAAGAACTTTCCTGCCATGAAGTTTACCTTGTCTCCTGTTTCCTGTGCTTTTTGCCTTTTTAACTCTCTTTATATATGTTAGTAATTCTCCATCTCTACTTATGCCTCCAGTCATTTGTTTGGTTTTTGTTCTGCAAATGGATGTTTTTTGTGGATTTATACTCTAATTTTTATGCTGGCCTTTCAAATGTGCTTAATAGAGAATAACATGAGGACAATGGAATGCTGCGTTATTTGAAAAATGTGACTTTTTTGTAATCAATTATTCTCCCTCAGCTTTTCTGAAGTCCATATAGTAGACCTTGACTGGTTTGGTACTGGCTTTAACAAGGATGTGTGCTGCATTTTAGCTAGTAAGAACAAGAGTTCTGTCTTGACCCCAAGAATCCCACATATTTAAATGTAACATTTATTAACTCCACTGACCTCTGCTGCCTTTCAGCATCTCCAAGTATCGCTTATTCATAATTATTGACTCCTTGTTTTCTGTAAACAGCTCAACCCACTCTGCTTCACTTGCCCAACCCACTCTACCAGTTGTCACGTGTCTCTCCAGTTGCCAACATTGCCTTACACTGAACACGCAATATCTCGGCTCTCTGAGCAGGGGCCATTTTATTTCCTTTAGACTCTCTACGCAATGCCACGCTCACGTTCAGCACTTGAAAAATAACCATACAGATGACACCAGTTGCTAGACTGGGCAGTTTAAGGGTCCATATGAAAACAAAAGGATATTCTGTAGTGTGATTTGACATTGATAATGTACAGATATGGTTCACGCTCAATTCTTGGGACATACTTTTGTCCATTTGTTATATTTAACAGAACTTTTCTCCCTTCAAACATGGTGGTGTTTGCTAATCTTCCAAAAGGAATTTATTACATTAAATGTGGACCATAACTATTAAATTTCAGTAGATTGCCACTCTGTTCCCAACCAACTTTCTGTATGCCAACTTGTCCTCTCATTGGAAGTAAATGCAGTGGCAGACATCGAGTTGTATTAACGACATCAGAATAATGAAAGTGTGCATGTATTCTGACTTTAAAGTTGCAAGCAGTTTAATGGCAGGCAGAGAGGAGTGGTTGGACCACAGGACTAGGAGCCAGAAGGTTCTCAAGTTCTAATCCTAACTTCCTGCATGGTCTGTGACAAGTCCCTCTTGAACTGAGGGTTGATGCTCACGCACCAGATCTGAGTTCAATACCTAGTTATGTCAGACTTGCTGTGAGATCTTGGCCAAGTCACAACCTCTGTTTCCCTTAGTTTTCAATCTGAAAAATGGGGATACTACCTCTTTTCCTCCCATCCTTTGTCCATCTTGTCTATTTAGATTGTGAACTCCTTTGGGCAGGGACTGTCTCTTGCTCTGTATATGTACTGCACCTAAGACAATGGACCCAGGATCTTGGTTAGGGCCTCTTGCTGCAATGTAATACAAACCAAATGAAATCACCTCTGAATTGTTTTCGTGCATTGTCAATTTCACTGTTTCCCATATGTAGTTAGCCAGTTCTCCCCTTTGTCTAGATGTTTCACACAAAGTATTTCTAAAATAGATAGTTTGATTAAAAAACCACAAAAATGTGCAAAGGGTCTCAGGGGTAGGTATAGTAACTGAAGCTACTTTAAACTAATTAAAAAAATTAATTAGATTTCAAGGTGAGGGCATCTCTAACCTTTTATTTTTAAAGTTTGGCTATATGTAATATGAAGATACTGCTTACCTACCTCATAGGATATTTTTTGAAGGGCTAATTAGATAATCATCTGGAAAGAACTTTGAAGATGAGAAGTGTGATACTAGTAGTATGCAAGACAGGAATAGCAGCACTTCACTAACCTCTCACAAGCTGGAGAAACACAGCTGCCTGGTGATGAGACTATTTCCTTGGGTGATTTTTTGCTGGATAGCCACTGGATAATTTCCATTTTTATACATAAAAAGGTGCTTTTGATGATTTTTTATTTATCCAGGGAAGTTATTTCATTTTTGGCTTTGTATTTTTATTATCTGCAGTGTGCAGATGGGCCCTAGTGCAACGTAATTTAAAATTAAATACAGTATCTCCTGGGTAGGCTAAGGGGAAATCTTCAGAGTCCAGTTTGGGACCCTCTGACTTACCCTTTAAACCATCCCACTTTCACGGTAATTTTTGAACGAGGACTGGATACAGCTTCCATCAGCAAAACACCATCAGCATAATTCATTCCCAAGCAGCACTGAAGAGTTGATGGGAGGTGCTAAGGGTATTTGCAATGGTCTGGTCAGCTCTTCTCAGTTGTAGCCACACAACTCCAAGCAAAGTGGACTACATTTGAAGCAGTCATCTAAGATGAAAGACTTGCTTCCACATCCATTACCAATAACCACACAACGTATTCATTTAATAGAAAATTTCCTCTTTCCTATTTATTTTCAGAAGGTCACAATCATCATCTTTGGCAACTTTATTTTGAAAAGGCTAAATACAATCAACTTTCCCCTGCTGGACTGACACAGGATCATCAGAACCCTCAGCATCAGCGTCCCTGACGGAAGCGGTACAGTAAGACAACTTGCCTGTCATCCTGCCTCTTGGTTCCTCGCTCATAGGCCGAAGATGGTGGGGACAACGACTCTCTCCGTTTCTTCTTCTCTTTACTCTGGCTCTGCCTCTCAGGGTCTCTCTCTCTGCTCTGGTTTGGATTCTTTGGGGTAGCAGTTTGGTCCCTATGACCAACTGCATCCCTCCCACGATCTCCTGTTAAGCAAGATGGATAAAAGGAAGTAGTCTTTACATTTCAGTAGGTTTCTGCTTTCACCTTTGCTGGCTGTTGTAGTAGGTGTATTTTTTGGTCCATTCACTCAAATGAAATGCAGGATGCCCTATATTAGCATTACACTATAGTTATGGCTGAGGCAACACTTTCTTTTTAACCCCCTATTTTTAGTGACTTCTCTCTTATGTCTTATTAGACTTGAAAAGCATCTGGCCAAGAACTCTAGGAGTTTTTAACACAGGGAAGCATGCAATGTGTGGGGTAAAACTTGAATTTTGTCTCCAGATAACGAGCCTAGGTGACAAAGTGCACTGGCGGAGCGTGCCTTTGTATTAATCACTAGGTACCTGTTTTGATACTACGGCCTCTTTCATATACAGTTTGAACATAATTGCTTCCGTAAAACCCTTTTAAATAAGAAACAGGTCCCAATCAGTATTTAGACATGTTGACACAACACAATATAGTCCTTCAACTTTTTGGCACTCTATAGCTCTTACAATACTGTCATTTTTCACAATGGATTTGTGCACCCTGAGTTTACAGCACTGACAAGTTATTATAGCTATCAAGGAACTGTCACATTAATGATAAGACACTTGCAGTGAGACAGTTCATGATATTTTGCACTGTTATCAGTGATTCTTCAATAGTGCTCTCCAGAGCATACGCTGGCTGCCTGCAAAACAGCGTCACACTAATGAAGCATCTGTCAGTCTGCAAGGAGTGATGCCTTCTGCTAACTGTACGCACAGTCTAGGATGCTTTTCATAATGGTCAGAGGTTTTTTCAGACCAACTACCCCCACGCCCAACACTTGTATCTTGATTCCTGTCTTAGTCAAGGGTGGGTCTTTTGGGGGTGGGTGGGGAAAGGGAAATGAAGCACAAAATTACAGAGGTACCGAACAGGCAGAAGGAAAGAACTGCCAAGTAACCTGGAGAGTAAGGACTGCAGGAAACAGGGACATTTGGCTCCATAAAAGAAGAGCCTCCTAAAAGTTGTGAAGAGAAATCGTTTTATAGAATCAGAATTTAAGACCACTGAAGCCCATCCGGTAATTTCTACACCTAGCCCACAACTTCTCTCTGAGCTATGAATAAACGGCATGGATTAAGTGCAGATTTACACTTTACAAAGAGCAGATTTTATAATTATCACATTAGGAGAATTTCTTTAACAGTGTCCTATTTCATTTTTCCTCTTTAATAGTGTCTTAATATTAATGTCTCCTGTATGGATACCAGATGGAAAAGCACAGACAGGGGAAAGAAAAGTGGAGAAGATGCTCTAAGAGAGGACCTTGATTTTAAAAAATGGCCCACATTTTGAAAGCCACAGCATTATACCACAAGAGAACTCTGAAGTGAATGTATTATCACGGTATGAGTGCACACATAACTTATCACTGTGCTGTACTGTATTAATAGCTAATTCCTTGAGTGCTCATATCTGAGTCATTGCAAAGCTGAAAATTTGCAAGGACTTGGTTGTGCAAATGTCTAATACATCCAACACATCTCAAAAATACCATTAATTCTTCAGGGTGCATCTGAGTATTTTCTAAGAGAAAAACTACCCTTTGGCAATGTCGCTAGCACAATTCAATTAATTTGTCAAAGGTCACCCAATCAATGTAAATTGTAGCATGAACTGCTGTTTGTGAAGAGCAGTGGAGTCGCTCTTTCTGCAGTGCTCGAGAATAACCTCTTTAGCTCCAATCTTTTTTAAGTCAGGAAAAAAGGAACAACTCAGGCTCTTAATCCCTGCAAACGGGCAACATGGAATCATAGAATATCAGGGTTGGAAGGAACCTCAGGTCGTCATCTAGTTCAACCCCTTGCTCAAAGCCGGACCAATCCCCAACTAAACATAAGGTGCCCAGAGCATACAAGTCACTTCCCACACACGCCCCCATGTCACGTAGCACTAGATGTAATTTAACATCTTATTTTAATTGATTTTGTTCTTGTGGGGTTGTGCATAGATAAAAAGTAACAAACACTACACACCAGTTTTGAGTTCTCCCTCTCCTCGTGGAACAGTGAGTAACAGGTGCAAACACAGTCTGAGCTAAAGTTACAAATAAGTGACCTGGTGAGACAGAACACAATTGCAACCCAAGGGTACAAACGGCTTCTGTTTCATGTTTATATCGAACTCCAGTATGTATGGAGATCCTTGGACCCAAGTACAAAAGAGCTACTGATATGTAAACTGAGCTTGGAAACAATGTTCTAATCTTGCCTTTTACCAGGCTATGGTATCATTCTCAAAGTTGGTTTAAACGCTTTTTGGGCCCACTCACATTGGTCTGCTGAAAAGTGGTTTTAAACTGGTTCAGCACACAAGACTTGAGATCTGGTGAGTACAACACCTGAAGCTAGGGACCCACAAGAGGAAGATATTCAGTTAACGGGAGGTGCACTGTATGGAGTTCAAGACCAACAGGCACAAAGAGAAACCTCCGAGTTTAAAGCCCCATCTGTCCAGGTACCGAAAAGCCTCTGTACATCCCACTCTGAATTTCCTTACTGTGATCAGATTACATACGAGCTGTAGAGAGGAACGCTGGCCTCATGGTTAAGACACTGGGCTGGGATTCAAGAGATCTGGGTTCAATTCTTAGCTCTACAATAGACTGTGTGACTTTGAGCAAGTCATTTACTCTCTGTGCGGCAGTTCTCTATCTGTAAAATGAAAATAGTAATATTTCCTTTCTCCCAACGTTCGCCTAGATTGTAAACGGTTTAAGACAGAAAGCGTCTTGGACAATGTGTACGTATAGCACCAACCCCAAGGGATCCCTTAGGCTCCACTGTAACACATAATAAAGTGATTTTGTGTGTGTGCGCACGCACGCGCATGCAACCTCTCTTATAAGCATTTAACTTTAGAGACAGAAAAATCAACCCTCTCTGGAGGAAATTACAGTTTCAGCTGCTACTTGAAAGGTATCCTTGACTACCTACCACTATTCTCCTTTTCTGCTTGACTCTTCTTCGGGATTCGATACACCTCCTGCAAAGCAAGCCAGAAAAATAATCAGATTTTCACGTGGACATTGAGACTACTGCGTATATAACTGTGGGGTGGGAAGGGTCAAGCAAGTCCCACAACTTTGTGAACAATAGAATAAAAAGGTCCAGGACTCAAAATGCAGATATAGTTCTAAAAACATGGCATTGTGGTGGGTCCCATTTTATTTTCTCTAAATAACTTGTATATCAAATCTGTTCGGTTTACACAACCATACCAAGTGCTATAGTCACTCTCTGTCAGCAATCCAAGTATGTCAGCAGAGGATTCAAGCCAGCAGGATCTAAAGTTGCCATCTTTCCTGTTTACTATAAATATATGAAGTTGGAGATGTACTGAAATAAAAATTAAAGGTTGCCTTTTCTAAGGGTAAATCAACCTCTGACCTGAATTAGGTCATACACTGGAGAGCTTACAGTGCCACAGTTGTATCAATGCAGCTGCTCCGCTGTAAGCTCTCTCATGTAGCCACTCTAAGGGCTTGTCTACACTGGCACTTTACAAAGCTGCAGCTTTCTCACTCAGGGGTGTGAAAACACCCCTGAGGGAAGCAAGTTTCGGTGCTGTAAAGCGTCAGTGTAGACAGTGCACCAGCGCTGGGAGCTCCACTCCCTGAGCTGGGAGCTATGCCCCTTGTGGAGGTGGGTTTTTTTTTTTTTTTTTGTTCGTTTTTGTTTTTTTAAGAGCACTGGGAGACCTTTCACAGCCACATTTAAGTGTAGACTAGCCCTAAGCGGACAGGAGAGAACTCTCCTTTCGACTTAATTAATCCACTCCCAACGAGGGGTGATACCTATGTTGGCAGGAGAGGTCACATATGATGTGATTGACCAGGCCAAGACAAGCATTCGAGCTAAGCAGAGCTCTTCTTCAAGTCTGAGGGCTTGTCTACACTTACATTTTATAGCACCCTAACATACTTCCTCAGGGGTGTGAAAAATCACCCCCGAGCGCAGCAAGTCTGAGCACTTTAAAGCGCTAGTGTAGACAGGCTCCGAGCACTGGGAGCATGGAGGTGGATTACCAGGAGCACTGGGAGAGCTCGCGACCACACTTGCACTTCAAAGCGCTGCTGTGGGAGCATTCCCGCGGCAGCTCTTTGAAGTTTCCAGTGTAGACATACCCTGAGAAAGGCAATCACAGAGTGTGTCAGCTAAATACAATGTGGAACAGATTGGGAAGCATAAGAGTTAGCTTGTTGCAAGGGACCATTCAAAATGAAGTGACCCATTAACACCTCTGCAGTCACAGGACAAGGGTTAGCCATGTCTACACCAGAAAACTTAGGGTCTGCACTTGCAGAGTTTTTGCACTGTAAATTTCACTGGTGATAGGGAACCAAAGTAAAACACAGGTTTGTGTACTCAATTCCTCAGGTTTCAGAGAGTGTTTACATTTGCAGCACTTCCATCCCGGATGAGAGCAGCACTCTAGGGCAGCTATCCCACAGTGCATCTCTCTCCATTGTGATGTGGGTCTTGTGGGAAGGGTGGGGGGGGGGATGGCAGGGCATGCTGGGTCCCTGCACAGCCTCCTCTCCCCAAACACTGATCAGCTCCACTAGCTCAGCATTGCTCCAAGCAGGGGATAGTTTGCTTCGTGGAGCAGGCATGGTCACCTGGCCAGATGACAGGTGAGCACTTGCCAAGAAAACAGGAAGGGGAGTTTCAAAGTTCCCGGAGCTTTATGGGGAGAGGGGTGGATGTCTGTTTACCTGGCATCAGAGCTGCTGGCCAGAGTGGTCACCTAGGCACTGTGGGATATCCTCAGGAAGCTAAAAACTGTGTAAACAGGAAGAACATGTCTTCACTTGCACATCACCGCAAAAGCATCACCGGTAAGAGTTGTACGCCTCTCATGGAGGTGGTTTTCTTTTTGCGGTGAAACTTCTGAATCAATGGCAGAGCGATCTGCTGTCAATTTAGTGGGTCTTCACTAGACCCGTTAAATGGACCGATGCATTGATCGCCAATCGTCAATCCCCCGGTAAGCGTAGACAAGCCCGTATATAGCACTAGGCCTCTTGTGGAAGTATATTACCTATGCCGATGGAAGAACCCCTTCCATCAGTGCAGGCAGCATCTACACTGAAGCGCTACAATAGCATACCTGTCCTGCTGTAGCATTTTAAGTGTCGACAAGCCCCCAGACTTGAAGAGCTGTGTGTAACTTGAAAGATTTTCTCCGTCTCTTCCACTAACACAAGTTGGTCCAATAAAAGACATTGGCCAGGTCTACGCTACAGACTTATATTGATATAACGGTTGCTCAGGGATGTGAAAAATCCACACCCCTGAGCGACGTAGTTATACTGACATAGTGCTGTGTACATGGGGGACTATGTCAACAGGAGAGCTTCTCCCATCGGTATAGCCACCGTCTCTCGGGGAGGTGGATTAAACACTCTGACAGGAGAAGCTCTCCCATCGGGATAGTAGCACCTTAACTAAAGGCTGCAGCTGCACTGCTGTACATGAAGACAAGCCCATTACCTCACCCATCTTGTGTCTCTCATTTTATTGTCAGTAAGCATACCCCTGCAATTGGAATTGAAGTGAAGTACAATGGATTATGCAGAAGCCAGTACAAATTCCAGTTCACTCTTCAGTAAGTGCATTGGCTCTAGAGGGCTAACAGCTAGAATACTCATCAGGAAAGCATTCCTATGTAGAAAGGGTGCTTAAGCAAATGCTTAAGTGTCTTCCTGGGCCCCAGAACCATGTTTGTGAAACTGGGACTGAACTTGTTTATCTGACCTTCTCATAGCAAACAGGTTCAGCACATCCGTACAGTAGGATTTTCCAGGGAAAAATGCATCAACTGTGCATGGTCATACCTTTCACGTTACACAATTGTGGTTCAATCAGCCCACTCCAGGAAAATATAGGCAGCTATCCCACATGGTCTCAGCTGCTGGAACAAAGCTCATGGGTGTTTCTCAAAAGACATTTTAGGATCTGGGATTTTGTATGCCGTGCCCAGAAGCTAACAGCCTCATTGGACATAGTGAAGAAAAGAAACCTGCTTCATGATTTAGGCGGCTATACTTTCAAGCATTAACGTCTCAAAGCTGGATTGCCTAGCATTGAGCAAGGTGGAAATGCTAACATGTAACCCCACCTGTAGAAGGTGATCTCTCTGTATTGCTGACCTGACCTATGAGATGACACTGTGGGTCAAGCCTGGCTTTACCCCCACTGGCAGAATAATAGTGTGACCAGCTACTGCGAAAGAAATTTCATGAGGAAATTGGATGACTAAGCAAACTCTCAGCATTGTCTTTGCATGGAGTTAGCCCCAATGCTTGAATAAGACTATGCACCGGGTGAAGAGAACTGATTCGCACTGTGGAGGTTGGCTACCAACACTCACTACTGTTCCTTGACCTACACGTAGAGCGCAGGGAACTCATCAGCAGTCAGCACTGTTTAATTGTTCACACTTCTACCACAGAGACAAGGTGGGTGAAGTAATAGCTTTTACTGGACCAACTTCGGTGGGTGAGAGAGACAAGCTTTCGCAGAGCTCTTCTTAAGGTCTGGGAAACTTACTCAGAATGTCACAGCTAAAGACAAGGTGGAACAGATTCCTCAGCATTAGTATTACTAATAAATACTGCAGACCTGAAGAAGAGCTCTGTGAAAGGTCGAAAGCTTGTCTCACTCACCCACCGAAATTGGTCCAATAAAAGATATTACTTCACTCACCAGACCTGCTGACAGCAATTCCGGGCCCCAGGGCAGAACAGTCTATGCCCCACCCCCAGAAAGGGATGGCTGAGGTTTACGACACTACTTTTTACACATTAGAACTCACTATACGTAAGTTGTGGCGTTGCTTGATCGTCAATTTTTTTCCCCGTTACAGCACCAATATTAAACAAATTGTGAGCCTAAATACAAGATGTAGAATTTGTTATTTTGAATTATATATTTAAATTAAATAAATACATTATGGAATGAAATTAATTAATATATAAAACATTTAAAGAAACACAAAGTAAGAAAACACCTAAAGTATCAAGTAGGCTAATTAAACACCTAATCGTGATTCATGTGTTATCTAAAGACAAGGAAAAAACTGATATACAAGATGTAACTGAATATGACAAACAAAGTTAAAATATACAATACAATACTTGTGCAGCTGGTGCTGTGGGACATCAACACCCAGAGCAATGAGGAGATGGCAGGCATGGTGCGCCACATCTACCGGGAGATCTCCAGGGAGGTGGCCAGGGGCAAAGGCAGAGGGAAAACCCGTGCCTCGTTCTCTGGCTGAGCAGTGGAGGTGGCCCCTTATCCTGCTCTCATAATAGTGGCTTGTCAGCCATTGCTAGCTACAGCGAAGCGGGGGCTGGCCCCACCTGCCTCTCGGCAAAACTAGGGCAGCTCAGTTGGGTGGCTGAATTTGCTGGTTTGTGTCTGGCAAGGAGCTGCATCCCGGGGGGGAGGAAATCTGGTAGCGCAGAGGGAGCTTGTTCCTCTTTCAAGTCTCCCTGTCCTCAGCCCTGAAGCCAGAGAGCCGGCATCGCAGGCACAGCAGCTCCCGAGCTACCAGAGGAGGCAGCAGGCTCCGCGGTCCCCAGGCGGCTGTTGCTAATGCTCTGCCAGACCAGCAGGGTGCAGCAGCGCTCTGAAAAACTGTTTCTGGCACAATGAGGGAAGGCACTCTGTACAGAGCGACAGCAAACGGATTTCTTTTTTTTTTTAATCGCAATTTTTATTAAAAAATACGTATCTATCCCATCAGCCTTTTAAATCACTGGGCCCCTGACCCCCCTCCTGTCCCCATGCCTGTCACTCACCGCATCTCTCTAATATCCTGGGACCCACACGACTACTACAACACTGCATACTTCTACCACAGTAAGTCTCATCGTCTTGCTTGATGATGCTTGCAAATGTCCCTGAGATAATGGAGGGTTTTGAATACCTTGAGGGACATGTCCCCATTGCTCTAGAGGTATTGAAGCAGCTCACTTTCCCCTACATAAGGAGTTACCATGGGTAAAGTGACATTTTTGCCATATTTTTGACTACTACCACATTAAGACGAAAATGAATGAGGATTTCGTAGTGAAGGTACTGGGAAAGGAGAACATTTCTTGCTTTTACTTTACTGTGCACTGAATACCTGCTTTGAAAATTAAAATGCATTCATTTTCTTATCACAATATTATTCTGTGGCAAAACTTGCTTGTCTTTGGTATTTCTAACACAGGTGACGTTAGCCACCTTGTTTTGGTAATTTCTTTAGCACCGATCTTGTCAGAATATCTTTATATAGCAGAAGGATAGTCCTGTGTTTAGGGCACCAGGCTGAGGCTTGGGAGACCAAATTTCAATTCTCTGCTCTGCCACAAACTTCTTCTATGATCTTGAGAAAGTCAGTGTTTCTGGGCCTTAGTTCCCCGTCTGTATAATGGTGATTGTAGCACTTTCCTATCTTACAGGGTGTGTATGAGGCTAAATCCATTAGAGATTGTGAGATGCTCAAATATTATGGCAATGGGGGCCAAAAGTACCTAAGATAGGAGTGTGTTGCAAACACCAATACAACTCTTGAGACAACATTTGGCGGCTGCTGCCTCATTAAAAGGAGTGCAAAATCTATGGGATCCTACCATAATCAGTTTTTAAATTCAGGGACTACATGGTCTAGTGCAGCGGTTCGCAACCAGGGGTATGTGTACCCCTGGAGGTACAAAGAGGTCTTCCAGGGGGTACATCAACTCATCTAAATATTTGCCTAGTTTTACAATAGGCTACATGAAAAGTGAAGTCAATACAAACTAAAATTTCATACGACTTGTTAACACAGCTCTATATACTGAAATACACTGAAATGTACGTACTTTATATTTATATGCCAATTGATTTATTTTATAATTATATGGTAAAAATGAGAAAGTCAGCAATTTTTCAGTAATAGTGTGCTGGGACACTTCTATATTTTTGTGTCTGATTTTGTAAGCAAGTAGTTTAAGTGAGATGAAACCTGGGGGTACGCAAGACAAATCAGATTCCTGAAAGGAATACAGTAGTATGGAAAGTCTGACAGCCACTGGCTTAGTGCATCCAGTACCATTGGGTGCTCAGGTCAGTTTCAACTGCTGTGTGATAATTAGTTAGCCATTCTACAGCACTTTCCATTAGGGGTATGAACACTGGTACTATTATTGATAAGTGTGTAATTTTTTTAAAAGCAAAAACAGACCCTACATATTTTCATTATTTTAAGGGTAGTTCAAGTTTCAAACTTAATTATCCAACGGATTCTTGAAACTAAAACAGTCAAAAAACTCCATCTTATTTACCTTTTATAATTCTCCTTGCTACTTTAACTATTTACCCAACACCTGTTTAGTAAGGAGTTCATTGCTTACACAGAGCCTCTCACCTGCAGCCATTTTACCAGGGTTTGTGAACTTATCAGATCTCAAGCTAATCAGGACTGGGCATGGCCAGTACTTGGATATGAGTGCCACAGGAAGTAAGGCTAAGGATTCATGCTTCTCTGAGGCATGAACCAATGTTACAGCATAGCATTAAGGGTTTTGTGTTGGTGGATGTGTCGCCTCTCAGATGAGACATAAAACAGAGGTCCACTTGTGGTCATTAAAAATCCCAGGGCATTTTTTACCATGGTAGATGTGTTAGACCTCTGATTCTAACCAAATTCCATCTCATGTAATTACAATTTATATGCATACAATTTTCCCTGTTCCAGATGACTTGGTATTTTTCTTCACTTCCTGGCCTATGCTATTGTTTGGTGTTCTTTGTATGCTATAACTTGATTCCATATCCAGAGCTGGTTTCATTGGTAGGTGAAGTGAAACCAATATCCCTTATCTACTTCAGAGATGTCGAGGTTAATGTCTGTAAAGTATTTTTGAGGTCTCTGAATTAAAAGGTGCTACAGCACTGCAGAGTATTATTAAAGGTGCTATGTAATTATTTCCTTCATACTTTGCACTTGACAAACTCTGTACAAATGATTATTAAAATAAATCACTCTCTTTCTCTGAGGCTCCAGTCAAATCCTAAGTGCATTTATGACCTCCCGCAATAACATCCACAACACCACTTTGTTTGTAATGTTAAATGAAGACATTGCTGCAGGAACAAAGGGGAGAAAGCCAGTTTAGGAGAGAGAACTCGGAACAAACTGATTTTGTGCGCGCATTTTACTCATCTGGAATATAAATTACACACGTGCAAATTTCTTAATTTTAAATTTTTTAGGGCACGGATTGTCTATCTAATGTGGATAATGTATAGTGCATTTTTGGTATCAACAGGATGGTCCGTGAAACACATGTTATGTCTAGCACTACTTTCATCATTATCTTAGAAGATTTCCAATGAGTATGTCACAGTTATATCTAGGTCCCAGAGCAGTTAATGTAATAATAGGAACCTTTCTATGTTTGAAATGTCTATGTTAAAATGCTAAAATGTCTATGTATTTTCTTTTCTATGAACTAGATCTGTGCATTATATTTTGGGGTCTCAGCTTGTAAACATGTACACACATTTAGTTTTACTCACATGAGTAATTAAGGTTAATGGGACTACTTATGTGATTAAAGTTAAGCACATGAGTAAGTGTTGGCAGGGTTAGAGCTTTAGATTGCAATTGTGATTAGTGACCTACATGTTCTTCTCAAGTGCCTCTGGATATGTTTAGTAATAATTATTTAAATGAAATGTTAACCAATGGTATAGAATTATGGATTGTGAAACACCTTTCATAAACACCAATGTTTTAAACTGTATACTATTTAAATTTAAATATATTTGTTCTTATTGCACTCATTACTTGTAACAGAATATGCATTTCATGATAATGATCCTATAATATGTGTAACAACTTGCATATGATGAGTCACTTTGTGGTGCTACATTCTGGATCAGTGATGTTTTCTTTATAATTTTCTCCTGTTATTTTAGTTTCAACTCAGACCAAGACCCTGCTGCTACTTACAGGACTAACTGGAATAGCTAAGGGAGAGCTTCTCCAATCCATGCCTTTCCCAGACCGATTAAAGTTAATTAACAAGAATAGAAACTAATTTAATACTCTGTGGAAGTGGAATATGTGATGAGCTAGCCATTTTCTGGCTGTGTAATACTGAAAGTCAGGTGAAAAGATACAATAGCATTACATATTGGGAAAGAAAACTGACCTATTGGAAAGTAACAGAGGCAGACTGTTATGGGAGATGCTGCCATAAAGTGTGAGGGTTATAAATGTAGGCCAATTCAGAGTATTCTTAAGCAACTGTACCCCTCTATTAAAAATGCCTCCATAAAACATGTCCTCTTTCAGATCCACAAATGCTAAGTCATGTCAGTAAATGGTGGTCACCACCACATCATTCAAAAGAGACTAGGTTAGCATAATCTGCTGCGACCCCATATTGCTTTATATTTGATTTTTGTTTACTTAGGGCTAGATTCTGCTAATGAATCTACACAAAAACCCAGCTGGATCCTCATTAAAGTCAACAGAACTTTGCACAGCACAATGGTCCTTACCCTGAACCTGTCAGCTCCTCTGAACAGGTCTTTCCAGTGGGTGTTGTACCGACACTGAGTGTACTGTCAGTGTTTCAGTAATCATGTCCCAGACAAAATGCTGCACTATTTTCAACACAGTATTAACGAAAACCTTTTGATTCCAAAGGCAGGGAAGACTAAACTGATGGCTAATAATGTGATGTCTACACAAAAAAATATGAAGAGGCTTTTCTGCCACTGTGATTGAGTGCTGGCAGTTTCTTTTGTATATTTCTATAACTCAGCTGCACTTAAACATTAAAAAAGTTAATCTCTGCTTAACCTCTGCATTCAAAATCTCAATTTAAAAAATTAAACTGATTTAGAAAGTTCAATACAAAACTTAATTTAAAAGGAGGCTGCAATACTCAGCTCGGCAATCTAAGAGTTCAGAGAATAAGTGCTTGTCACCATGAATAAAAATAAGTTCATATTCTTCTAAAGGTTTAAACATTTCATTATTCATTTCCCTGTTTAGAGCTGGGTGCAGTCATCTTGCTCAAAAGTGATGTCATTTGAGATGCCGTCACCGAGTGTCTGAATGAACAGATTAACCTAGCTTCCAACCTACTTTAATGGGTTAGGGTCAGAAGTAAAACTAATGAATACTTCAACAAAATATTTATTTTAAAATAGTAGATATCAAAGTTTTTATTATTTAAAGCTGGTTGGAAATTGATTTACAGCCTTTTCCACTGGGCTTCCCAGTGTCACGAAATGACATCACTTTTGGCAAGGTGTTTACCTCCAGCACTAGACTTAGAAAACCCAAAAGCCACTAAAAACAACATTTTGCAATTTTATTGATGGGGAGAAAATACTTTTTGTCCTACTCGGCCATGTGCACAAATTTCCTTTCAATTAGTTAAATCAATGTTTAAGAAATCCTAAAGAAAAACAACTCACTCTGCTTAAAGTGAAATCTTGCAGTACAGTAGTGCAAAGAGTAACTACCGGATAACTAAGCAAGTACTGTTACAGGTCCAAAAACGCAGAGTGTGTTTCAGATAGTTTTAGTTGTTTGGTTTGGTTTTAGTGTTAGCCTCTTTTGTAGAGGGGAAAAATAATCTTTATTTTTGCTTTTAAACAGAATTTATAACTGTACTTGAAACAAGAAAAGGAGTACTTGTGGCACCTTAGAGACTAACAAATTTATTAGAGCATAAGCTTTCGTGAGCTTTAGCTCACGAAAGCTTATGCTCTAATAAATTTGTTAGTCTCTAAGGTGCCACAAGTACTCCTTTTCTTTTTGCGAATACAGACTAACACGGCTGCTACTCTGAAACCAGTGCTTGAAACAGTAATTTCAAATATTTTTTGCTGAGTTTTACATACTGATTTATTGGCTTTGATACAATTTTTGACGTATGAATCCTATATAAAATGTTCCCATTTGAATTGTGAATGGCGAAAAAACAAATGTTTTGTTTTAAGTATTTTTGCTTGAATTAGAATAAGATTTCATTTTGCAAGATATTAAGATTCAAGGTAGGCTAGTTGTGGGACTCTGGATATATTTTAAGTCTTAGGCCTTGTCTACACTAGGAAATTAGGTTGGTATAACTACATAGCTTACGGATGTGACAAATCCACATTCCAGAGCACTGCAGTTAAATCAACCTAGTCCCCAGTGTAGACGGCTCAAGTTAGCACACCCAACTTTCTCCACTTGAGCTAGATGCTTGCGTGAGGCCAGATCTACGCTACAGGCTTATGTTGGTATAACTATGTCACTCTGGGGTGTGAAAAATCCACACCTCTGAGCAACCTAGTTATACTGACCTAATCCGTGATGTAGATAGTGCTATGTCGGCAGTCAGCATAGCTACCGCCTCTCGCAGAGGCAGATTAGCTACGCCGACAGGAGAAGCTCTCCAGTCAGTGTAGGAACATCTTCTCTTATGCACTGCAGCTGCACTGGTGCAGTGGCACTATTGCAGCTTTTTAAGTGGAGACCTGCCCTGGGAGTGCAAGCACACAGTGAAATAACACAAGCTACACAGAGTGATCTAATCAGCAGTACATACTGATTATATTAGCAGAGTGATTGGATTAGCTGCTGAGGAGGTCTAACTCCAGCTGCTGCATCCCAACTGCATTATTAGCTCCAGTGTTAACTGCACTCAAGCTTCTGCCTGCATCCCGATGGATTAGCTAGCTCAAATTTAGAGCTCAACTTCACTTGATCTAGAGATTTGTGAGAGTGGATGGGAGTCACGTAGGGGCAAAACTCAAGTTATATCTCCAGCTAACAATGCAGTAAAGATGGGCCCTTTGAGTTGCTTACGTGTAGATTGGGGCTAATATTACTTGCCTTCCTTATACAGATGGATAAATTTAATGATGTTTGTGATGCTCACCTAGTACAATGAGAAGAAAAGTCTAAATATTTTTTCATATGCTCTTATTCATGCATTGCTATCATGTATTTGTGGACCAAAAAGCCTGTGCTGGGTTTATGATTGCGTTTATAGAAAATATACTCATGCACCGCTCAGGAAAAAAAATCAGAGGGAACTTCCTGTGTTAAAAAAAATTATTAAAATGCTAAGTCTGTCCTAGCTCAATTTTTGCACCATGGCAAGATATGTAATTTGAAAAGTTAACAAAATGTCGAAAAGAATGTTAGGGAGCTTATTCCTTCGCTCTCCCACTACCCTGGTCCTTCTCGCATGAACAGAGAGCAACAATACCCGAAGTCCGAAGGTGCAAACAATTCGATGTTTATTGGGGTGAACTTTCAGCAAGCTTAAATCCAAATTCCTTTTTCCTTATTTTCGAATCCCAACTTACTTCCTGTTTGCCCCTAATTTATATAGTAATATTCTTAGCTATACCTTAACCAATCGTTCTACTGAAATTTACCTAACCCATCCTAACATATTGTAACATGATTAACTAACCAATTATATCCCATCACCTTAATTAGTTTACACCCAGCAAAATTAATTATACAGCAGACAGAAACGATCACAGAACCAGACAGAGACCATGCCAATAAACAATAACAAAGTGGGAACTATAATGACAAAACAATACAGAAGTGAGGATTTCACAACTACATCTATAAAGACATAAGGGTTTCCCAGCTGTGTCTATTGATAAGCGAGTTCTTACCACACAGAAAACTATTAACCTAAATTTCCTTTTACATCTTCTAGGCTCTTCCCTTTCTCTGGAGGTAATAGATCGGATCACCTTCCTAACAGCCCCATATTGACTAGTTTGGAATGTGAGGAGGTGACCGGTCGCTTCCCAGCTTATGGCTGCCTCTGCTGCTTAGCCAAAGGCCTTAGCCTAAGAACAGGGCCTCAGACTGTCACAGTGAGAGAAGACCCTTACACAGATTCTTTCTTGTATACCTCTATTACTAGCTAAATGATAAACATATACCTACATTCTTAGAGTATAGGCCTTTAAAGAACAAGATCTGAAATGGCTCACACACTACACAAAGAAATCACAAGTTTGCAGAGAAGAACTTATTTAAGTGTAACAGAAGTAGGAAGAGAATATGTGAGAGAATATGTAGGTCTGGTGGCCACCAGAGTATAAAGGGAGCAGCTGTGAAGGATAAAGACACTGCAGAGAGGCTAGATGATGCCCATGCCCTTTATCTCCATTACCAAGGATACTGGGGAGACGAAATACCAGGCTTACTTATCTATGCCTCTTCATATTGGAGGGAGGGGTAGGCTTAAGGACATTATTTATGTAGATACAGTGCCAACAACTGGAGTAGCAGCTGTGAAGTGGCTATAATGCAGCTGTGTGCACTGCCAACGATTTCAGCATCCCCACCCCACCATCATCTTGTTGCCCAGAAGAAGCCAGTTTACTTGTGTCATGTATGGGGAAGGGTTAGTCTATACTCTATGTTACACTAAATCCTATCAATTTCCAAGGGAATTTAAAATAATAAGATTTGTAATACAATGGTCCCGTTGACACTTAACACACACAGCTCTCAGGACACACAAAAAATTGGGTAGAATAGTCCTCAAAATGAGCCATTTAGTGTGCCTAAAATAGAAACAGCCTGAAAGTAAAAGGGAAGGGATAGGTTAGACTCTAGGAACTGGATTCCCCAAACCCCACAAACCATTAGGCCAATTAGATAATGGAATTTGCCAAGGCAGTTTACTGATAGAGCCCTGCAAATCTGTGGATATCCACTTTATATTTGTGCATATCTGTATCTGCGGTTGTATTGTTTACAATCTTTGCAGATCTGATGTGGATCCAAATTTTTCTATCTGTGCAGGGCTCTAGTTACAGAAACTTGGTTACTAGAGGTCTTCTAGAGCTATAAAGACTATGACAAGAACAAGGGCTCACCTAACAAAAACAGCACCAATACATTTACAACAAATTAAGGGAATATGACTTCATGCAGTATATTTTCAGTTTATGCAATTTACTGCTGCAGGTCATCATGTATCCAAGGTCTATGGCTGTACTTTAAAACAAATGGATATTTTATGACCATTAAAAATATTTTCAGCTTTGCAGACCAAAATAAAGGTAATCTAGCCTTATGGTTCAGGGCCTGAAGGAGGTCATGCTGCAGCGGTCAGGAAGATGTTTGCCCTCCCCATACACAGCATAGCACAATTAGCTTGGTGGCACATCTTCCTCTGAAGCAAGAGATATTGGCCCCTGTTATAGGCGGGATTGCAGACCTGATGGATCAATGATCTAATCTGATTTGGCAAACCCTACATCCTCATTTAACAACTTAAAAGTTTAACATAGAAGACAGTCCTGACCCAGCACATTGCAATAAACTAGATCGGGGTGGCCAACCTGTGGCTCCGGAGCCACATGCGGCTCTTCATAAGTTAATATGCGGCTCCTTGTATAGGCACCAACTCCGGGGCGAGCTACAGGCGCCAACTTTCCAATGTGCCAGGGGGTGTTCACTGCTCAACTCCTAGCCCTGCCCCCACTCCACCCCTTCCTGCCCCCTCCCTTGAGCCTGCAGTGCCCTCACTCCACCCCTTTCTCCCCCCCCCAGCCTCCTGCACACTACAAAACAGCTGATGGGGAGGGAGGGGGAGACACTGATCAGCAGGGCTGCTGGTGGGCGGGAGGCGCTGAGAGCAGGGGGAGGTTGATGGGGGGGGGCTGTTGACGTATTATTGTGGCTCTTTGGCAATGTACATTGGTAAATTCTGGCTCCGTCTCAGGCTCAGGTTGGCCACCCCTGAACTAGATGCCCCAGGAGCTTCTTCCCAGGCCTAAATGTCAAGGTCCATCAGATTTTGAAGGATTCAACAGTTGAGTGGTCCGGCAAGCAGACGCATGTTATATAAAGTGATGAATCAAAATTATTCTATGAAAACCATGTGGTGATCAAATGAGATGCAAACCAGATAGAACACCAGTGAAAGGCTGATTTCATTTTTTGAAACTGAGGAATCTAACTTGCATATACATAACGACTGAATCAACACAAGTGCCATAACAATGTCCAAACGCTTGTCTACTCTCTTTCGGAACAATTTTTGTTTAACAGGATACCTAGAAAATTAAATACAAAAAAATATTAACCTTAAAGATCTAATTTAAACTAAAGGAAAAGCAAGAGTTAAGACTGCCAAGTCTGTCCCTAAATCACCCTATTGGGTCTAGGTAAGGCAGCATATTTGAGATCATTCTGCAGCTCTAAGGAAGGAGCATCAATTTTAATGGAATTTCCTTTTAATGTCTTGCTAACAGAGTTTAATTTTTTTTTTCATTTAGCAGGATAGAACATAGATGAAGAAAGGACATTGGACAATTAAGACAACGAATATGAACATACGAAAGTTACAGTACAACAGGGAAAGAGTAGAACTCAACAAAACAAGGATGAAGGCTGGTCTGACGTAATGAACATGGATGAACAAATGTTACTATATGGGGAGAACGGTAAAAAGGTAATCATGCATCTTCACAGGTATCTCAGCATGCTAGAAGATTGCAGTAGAGTAACTGCTCATTTGACTCTTTATTTTGAACTTTTTCCATCTTTTGATTATGAAAAATCTGTATTTGAAACTCATCAATAAAACTGGGTACAGCCACTTTCATGCCTACAAATCCATTTGCACTGCAGTTTGTGCAGCTACAAAATCACACAAACACTTCTCTGGAACTTGTAGCACTTGGCAAGTTTTGCAAATTAAGGGGGGAAATTACCAGTTGCATGGACTTTTTAAAGATCTGTCTATGCCTAATTACAAGCTCAAGAATAAGGCGAAACTTAAGTTTTATCAACAATATTTGGTCACTGCTTTCTGCTTTTCAGTGCCAAAACAGAGCTAGCAGATGCTGTCCAGAGGAACACAATAAAATGCAGGAAACAATATGTGCACGTATAATTCCACTAACCTAGATGCAGTGCATGGCATCACATTTATCATTTCTATTTCTGTCCCTCTCTCCTCTGCCTATTGTTTCTCCTCTTCCTCTCTACCTTGTTTTGCTTATTCTCTAAGCCTCTTTCACTGAAAACATTGGCTTCTTTTACAGCCACTGAATCGAAGCTCGTTGCTATTGTGTTCTCTTCCCTCCCATCTTCCCTTATTAATTGTGAATACTTTCTCCATCCCAGTCATAACTCCCCTCTCTTCTCCCCCCATTACACTTTCCTCTTCCCTGCTTGTCTGTATTATGTGCTGCTCTCCTTTTCTTTGAACAAGCTCTCCCTTTTCTCCTCTAGTCATTCTGTGGACACCATGAGCTACGAAGTGACACTTGTTATTGCAAGAGCTACCAAGTGGGGTGAAGAAAAACTATGCAAGGAGGTGTGGGCAGTGAAGGCTAAATAAATGCGAAGACGGTTGAGTTAGATTACCCACTAAGCAGAATTATATTTTCATATGTATTATATGTAATTCATATTTTTCTTAATTTGAGGTTGGTATTTGTATAAGGTGCAAGACAGCCATCCCGGGAGATGGAGTCTTATCTATAGAATAGGTATGGCCTGAGGAATTGTACTTGTGAAGTTTCTCAATGCTGCTCTACTAATATTTCTCAGTCATGACTTGGAAAGACCATTTCTAGGGGCGAGAGGATAGGTTCAGCCTGCACGGGTCAATCAATCCTTCCAGTCTCTGCTCAGGCTGCTAATAATCATGCTATTTGTGATTTTTTTCTAAATGGATGGGGGCTCTTTTATGCCAATGCTGGGAAGCTGACTGCAACAGAGACCAAATCCATCTCACCTAGGTCAAATTAGGACAATTACTTAATCACTGCTGATCTCTGAAATATTTTCAACTGTGAGCCAGAGTTCAAAGCTAACTTAACCTTTACTAATCCCATGAGATACCCAGTTCAGAAAGGTACTCTGAAAAGTACTATAAAAAAAATGAATACGCTATAATTTAAGTGCATGCTCTAGGAAGCCTAATAGCTATAACCTAATGTTTTTGACCTCTCACCAAGAAGGTTATGAGATCGTCTGCCACCCAAAAGTATTGTGAAGAAAGATGCCAGAAGCTTAGCGCCACCAGCCCTAGAGAAGTGCATATATGATGCTAACTTTATTGCAACACCACAAATTGAGTTGCTATTGCCAATTCTGTTAAAGTAACTAAATTCTCTCTGTAAAGCCTTTTGAGATTATTAGTATGAAAGAAACAATATGAGTTCAAACCCAGGCAGGGGAAGTCTCAGCTAAGAATCCTCAACAGTGAGACTGTCTTCAAAATATCAGCACTGTTAAAATGACATAACTAAACAAAGTAATAAATATAAAGTATTTCATAAGATAAAGATTGAGGAAGAAGACCAAGATCAAAAGAACCTGTTGAGGAAAGCTCAGCCCTTTCCTATACAATATTGTGATCCTCCTAACACCATGAGATTTTGCGAAGTGTAAACGCGTGTGAAAACACCCCACAAATTAGGGTTAATGGTCAAGAACACCAGCCCCCTCAGATACCACTAGGTGAAAAGCACTGGAATCATTAGCCATCATGCACCATACAGTATTCATAATAAATGTCACTAGGTACTCAGCAGTCCCACAGGGGCCTTACCTGTTTCCTTTGAATCCTGTTGTACAGTAGCACAGTCCAGGTTCTTGCACAGGCTAAAGAGCATATAAGTATTGCATTTAACCACCACCTGTTACCTACTGTGTGTTCACCGACCCTTCCGGTACATTTTCAGCATCAGGAGATACATGCACCATTTCCTCTTCCAACAGGAACTGTGTGCAAAAGCCTATGCTGAAAATTTACCTCACTGGATTTTGTGAATGTGTGTGTTGCAATGAGGTATGTATTATCAGCCAATATTTCTCATGGGTTCAGGCATCAAAACATACAAGGCCTTGCAACCCAGGCAGCTGTCCTGTGTATAGAGGTATATAAAAAGATAGCTCACTTAATCCTTTCATGCCAGGAGTAGGGATTTTCCCGGAGCGACGTCCATTGCCGGCAATGGACGCACCAAAATAACGTCGGCATCAATGAGTTAACCACCTCTGTCCTCTTTTCACCTATTATATTTCTCATGCATCATCCAGCTTCCCAACCATCTTCCTGTTTCTTCACAGTATGCACGCTATGTTCTCTCCCTTCTTCAGCACGGAGTTGAAAATGGAGTTGAGAAAAGGAGACACATGGTCAGCTGGTGATGTTAACAAGCTCCTTGCTGCCCTGAGAAGCTGGATGGAAATGGTTGAAATTACAAGGGGGTCATCATCAAGATCGGGGAGGACATAGCTTAAGTTACGAGTTTTCACAACCTCCCACCCACCCCTCCTATGACACTATTATTGCAGATGACTCAAGTTCCACAACTCAATGAAAAACCAGCTTTAAAGAGCTTGGAAGCACCTGAAAATGCACCTTGCTGTCTTCCTGCTTTGGTGATGGGAAGACACACCCAGCTCCCACAAAAAGTCTAAAGGATCAGGAGACAGGATAACTATGCATCCCCCTTTAATCTAAAATATGATATTCTACTAGGTGCCCCAATGGACTTCCTGTAGCCTAAAAGTTTTAAGACTTATCAGCCGTTTCAGAGCTGTAGTATCTTGGCCTGACAGTTAGCCCAAAAGACAATATGCAATATCTAACAGGTGAAAGTTGGACAGAAGCAGTTAACTCTTTTAGTGCCATGATAAAATACAGGACAGAATACATCCAGAGGGTCATCACAGTTCCCCAAGAACACTTGGCAGGATAAAAAGGTTTTCACAGACTTAAGGCTTGATTCTGATTTCAGATACATGGTACATTATAATTCAAGTACCACAAAACCAGCTGTTGGGCAAATATACCCATGTACCCAAGATCAGAACTTTAAACCATGTTACATAAGGTTATTAGTGTCCTCAGAATTATATCAGATAAGTTGCAACAGGACAGACCCCATAGGGAGGAAGTGAATCCACATTTCAAATAGCAAATTTGATGGGTAATGATTCCATAGCTGACCACGGGCTTGAGCCAGTGGGTTTAGGTAGCTGAAGTCTGGGCTACTCCAAATTCAACAGAAACTGCAAGTGTGCCGGGATCCAGCACTTGGTGTTAAAATGACACTGTCAGGTCAAATCTGGACCAAAAATAAGGTTTTATAAAACTTAACACCATTAGAACGCAAGATTTTCCTTAAAAACTTCAATAAAATTGGTTTTTGAAACAATTATTCCCCTACAGTGTTTGCAACTCAAACAAAACAGCATGAGATCCTGAAAATGAAAGTGGCTAGAAAGAGTATAAACAAAAATAAATCTGAATAGTCCACAACTGTCCAAGATGAGAAAAATTCAAGAACAAAACAGCATAAAGTGAAGAATAATTTTTTAAACTTTTCAGTTTTACTAATACATGGTGTTAATTACATAAGGAAAATGTGTTTTGGTTTATATTTATTTAACCTGACAGTGTCCCTTTAAGTGAAGAAATCTTCAACCCCTGATTAAACAAACCGCAGAATAAAGCTGTTAACCAATACACTGTAGATACACACGGTTAAAAAGGGGGGAAAATACACACAAACTTATTTGCATATATAAACATATTTTAGTGCCAGGTTTCAGAGTAGCAGCCATGTTAGTCTGTATCCGCAAAAAGAAAAGGAGTACTTGTGGCACCTTAGAGACTCAAATAAATTTGTTAGTCTCTAAGGTGCCACAAGTACTTCTTATATTTTAGTGCATAATTTGTAATTTACAAAGGTCATGTCTTTTCTCCCATTAGGTTTACAACATAATTATAGTCAAAACTCTGTAAATGCACACAAATTAGAGATTATTTTGAATAGTACACAGGTAAGATAAGAATTTCTCTTTCCTACCAAAAATGGATAATTTTAGGACTGTTAACACTGGTGGCTATGGAAGCTAACAAAGTCATAGGAAATAGAGTCTCATGAATTCATGCTTAAACTGATCTCCAGCAAAGGTGAGGAAGGAATATCCCTGTTCATGTATAGTACTGCCCAATGAGGTACGTTATCAATTCTCTTTACTAGACTCTTCTGAAACATCAAGAATTGGTCATTTTAAGGGGCAAAATACTACCATCGAAGGCCTTATGGTGTGTTGTCTGATAGGAATGTACACTACAAGAGAACTTATTAAGGATGGGCAAACTCTTGTCTTAAAATGAAGGCTACCTGTCCTTAACTAACCTAACCAAGAATAAACCCTTTTGGAAGTACAAGAAAATTTCAGGACTGCATTTTCCATCTCTCCCACAAGGAGGCCACTGGGAGAGGTCAAACTAGAGTCTCTTCCCATTACTTCCTTTTGTTATCATGGCTGGGGAGTATGAGACACAAGTGTATACTTAAGCCTTGCAATGCTCTGTTCAGCACCTCCCCTCTTCAGGAGCAACTCTTTCACTCCAGTGCAGTGGCCTGTAATATCTCTGCAGGGTCCCAGTAAAATGCCACTTTCAAATTTAAAACTAAACTCCCACCCTTCCATTCCTGCAAGAAACATTCATTTTATGGGGATGGGGTGAGGGTTTTCACTGTACCATCGAGAACTCTAGGACAGATTGAGTGTTTTAAATTTTCAAGTGGCAGACTGTTAGGACTCACTGGGTCCCACTGGGCCAGAGTAGGCTGCTCACAGAAGAGATTCATTACCAGAGAATAGTACGGCTGCTACTCTGATTACCAGAGAAGTTTCAGAGTAGCAGTTGTGTTAGTCTGTATTCGCAAAAAGAAAAGAGGGTACAGATGTGGGGACCTGCATGAAAACTCCCTAAGCTTATTTTTACCAGCTTAGGTCTGTTAGTCTCTAAGGTGCCACAATTACCAGAGAAGACCACTCAGATGCTCAGAGAGGAGAGGTCAGCCTGATGCTGGAAGAAGGAAGCAGCCTGCCAGCCACCACCTCCCTCACCTGCCAAGACAACACTGCAGGTAAGGTACAGGGACTGGAAAGAGTGTATGGAGGATCACAGCCCACACTGCCAAGTGGCAGGCTTCAAAGTTTCAGATTAGCATCCAGACTTTTATGTTTAGCTGATCTGAACATAAAATTTCAAATCTTTGGAAGTTAACTCAACACTAGCAATAAAGTCAACAGAACAGAAAGTTGCTGGAAGACAACCTAACGCTACATAAAATTGCAGATGAAAAGCGAACATTTATAGGAGAGGCCACACTGATGACCTTGAGATAAATGAATTTAAATCTAGATCAGACATTTGGTATAACATTCAGACGTAGGCTGAAGCTGCTGAGCCAGAATTGCTCACTGCAATATTATTGCCCTGCTATTTTCTGGCTGGTTTAGAAAACAGGCCTGCAAGTTAGCACCAGCCAAGCAAAGACCAAATCATCAATAAACAGCTTTTTAAAAAATAAACTAAGCTGAACTGGATGAATAAGCTGTCTTTTCAGTGGTCAAGTTGGCCTGATTCATCTTTGATCAATGAACACCACACCGATATCTAGCAAACTAGCATAAATCCCATAGGGTATAATTTGAAACAAAGGAAATTCACAGAAAGTACCTGGAGGTGTATTTTTTGGCTGAAATCCCTCACTTAGGGAAGGCGTTACTATTTGTTTGGCAAAAAAAATTTGCAAACAAGGCAACAACTTAGTCTTATTTATGTTCAACTGCAAACAATTACGTTTTCCCTTTATAATACAACTGTCATCACTTCAGTGAGCTACTGTTCCTCTTACCTTTAGGTCTTTCCAGCAGTCCAGAAGCTTGGTAGCCAAGTCACTCATATCCACTATTTTGTCAGTCTGTTCTTGGCTCCTCTCACTCTCTACATCAGACACACCCTCCTCTTCATCTTGAGATGGTGTTTCCATTGCAATGGGCTCTTCTAGCTTTGTGCCATTGCTCTCTTTGGCCTCTGCTTCAGGCTCAGCCTCCAGCTCAGTGGCCTGAGGTTTGCTGCTGTCCACTGCAGCATCAATGGCAGCTTTGATTTCCTGTTGCGGCTGCTCCTCTGCCACCTCTGCAGGCACACTGTCCAGCTGGTCTAGGTCTTCTTTGCCCTCCTTTCCCTCCAACTCACTGGTGGTATCAGAGATTGCACTGTCCATGCTGTTTTCACTTATAATTTTGAGCCTTCGAAAGACAAGTTTCTTCGGGGTGTCTGTGTCGCCTTCCGTGCTCTGCTTGATAGAAGGATCTGGTGTGTTGAGTGGCGTATGAGCCCGTGATGTGTTCTCACTGGAATAACCATCCCCCTCACTGAGCTGTGGGACAGCAGTCTTGGTCTGAGCCCAGCGCTGGATAATTGGAAGCACTTTGCTCTCCTCCAACATGTTTTTATTGGGTATAGGCAAGAGCTCCAGAGTCTTCATAATCTGGTTACAAACATAAAACCACAGCCGTTACATTTAAAACTGTCACTTTGCACTAGTTTTTTTTTAAACCTCTGACTTGGCAATAGCAATTTCTTCCAAACGGAGGGGAGTTCTTTAGTATTTACCAGAGCCATATTCATACTGACACAAGTTAGTAGAGATGCATTTGCTGTAGGGGCTGAATGGTGGTAGTGAACTTTTGCTGACTACTACTGACACCAAATAAAATATATGTGTGGAAAAAAGGACTAAAAGTATTCAGGTCACAACTGCAATAAGTTCAGAGAGCTCAGACACTTATAGCTGACCATGCATATCTTGAGTTTCCATGTAAACAAACCCAAATTATGAAACCTTTAAGTTAACCTTTTCACTTGGGCTTTTGTATAGAAATCACACTTTTATATGGTTAAATTAATCTCTCTCTAAACTGGCTTTGATTGCATACTAAACATCGTGGGTCAGATTTTCCTCTTTGTAAATGTTGCAGTGATTATTTTATTTGTAACTATATTAATGGAAGAAGTTAATAGAAACTGATAAACAGACAAATCAACCGTAGGAAGATTTGAACTTACTAACAGCAATATTTGAAAAGTTCTTTTTTCATTAAACAGCAGTATTTAAAACATCCATTGGATGTCACAGAATTACACAGATTAGCTGAAGGAAGACCCTGACATCATTCTCCGAGGTGGAATGTCACAACTGCCAGCACGTGTCTAATCATTGTTTGCAACTTAAAACTAGACTGGACAAGACACTAGAGAAATGTACTGTGGACAACAACCCTGCGCTGGCAGAGAGAGAGACTGGATAGCTTTACATTTCCATCTATAACATCCATGATTCTATGATCATGTAGATTTCTGAAGCCTACAGAAAATAAAGCCAAATACTACTACAGAAATGTGCATTTTTTTTTAAACAGGTTGCTGCTAGTTTAAAAATCTAAATTTTAAAGAAACCAAAAAAATATTAAAAAGCGTTCCTAGCTAAACTGTACCATGATGCATATACATGCAAAAATTAGACTATTTACTGTATGATGTGCATCTTGAGTGATTAAATAAAATAAAAATCACTCCATATACCTTTTGTATAAGAACAATTAAATTCCCACTTCTGGTTTTAGGTTCTCAGCACCTAACTTGCAGAAACTCCTATTGTTTTAGTCTTCTGAGGTCACTAAACCAACTCATGAGAAGGCAGCAATTCCTGATCTAAGGCCCCTGGTGCCTCTAACCACCAGTTCATTTTTCAAGCAAATGACAAAACAAAAATTAAAAACACAGTGCCAAAAACTATGCACACTGGATCCATTATAAGTGACATGCCTTCTAAGAAGAGAAAGTACATTTAAGTCTATGAAAAAGCTAGTGGTTGTCGTGCAGAAAGACAGGCATGAATCATTCCCTGAAGAAATCTCTTCACAGGTGGAGAGATGAAAACTGAGAATTCCTTGGACAGGCAAATCAAAGATAATGTGTCTGCCAGAAGAACTTCAAATGATGGTGAGATAAAGTCTTGGTTTAAGCACTTCCACTTCAAGGTGCATTGTAGATGGTTTGTGAAATTTTAAGACATTTTGCCTCATATGACCACTGTTGTTCAATGTCTGAATGGTCCCAACATCCAGGTGGCTACATGGAATGAGTCTGAATGTCTGAAACATCGAGCTTGAGAATCTGATTCCACTCCAAATTGAACAAGGGAGAACAGATGATGGGACAGGGTTGGATCGAGGTCGACTGAACTCTCACAGCTCCAGACTAAACATAACGTAACTCAGCTTGGCTGTCCAGAATTCAAGACCACCACAGACGTGACAGTCCCACCAGTGACAACGAGGGGGGTAATGCCAAGTCAGTCATATCTCAGGAGCTAAGAATAGAAATGGCTATACGGCTTCGCCACTCCTTCAATTTGAAGACTCCCTCAGCAGCAAGGGCACCTGAGGACACATGGTACATGTACTTGTGCTCCACTACTTAAGAGACTGGCAAGCTAGTAATGTGGGTGTTACCATCCACTCTGTTCCATCCACCCAAAAGATGATGGTGCCATGACAGAAGGGAATTCTTAAACCAGCTCATAATCTCTGCTTTGAAGTCCACGAAAGAGTAGCTCAGATACTCCAAAGAGGATGGTTGTCACAGCCGGAATTGTGGTCTTTCTCCCCAGGCCCAGTGGATTCAGCCTTAGAGAGGTCTTTTACGTAACTCGCATAACCTGATGAGGAGTCTCTCCTCATGTAGCAAGCTCAGGCTGATGCATTAAAGAGGTGTGGAAGGGATGTTGACTCAGCAGACGTCAATTACAGTTGCATCAAGGCCATTGGCACTGAAAACAACAGCAGCGTCAGAGCAAGCACTGATGCTGATAGCGCTGAATCTTGTGGGATGTGTATAGAATCCTGATGGGCCCATAAGCTCAGAGTGTGCACTGTGATAGCGCAAAACTTTAACAGCCCAGGAGATTAGTACATCTCACCCACAGCTGAGGCAACATGACAGTCTGGCCCAGGAGAACAGATGTTTTATAATTCTAATGAAGCAAGATCCTTGTCAAGATAAGGACAGATGAGACATGGATGATGGAGTCAACTGGTCTCCCCACCCCATAAAACATTACCATATTTACAGCAGAAAGAAGCCTTTTTGCCCCCTATTAACTTCAACTGGAGGGAGTCCCTAGCCATTTTGAACATGTCAAGATGTCTGCATAGGGACTATTTTATTAGGCCTACACCAATAGACTCTTGATGACCAGCTGGGTTACCTGATTCTGGAAACGTTCATCCCAACTCACAAACACATACTAAGATACTAGAGAGCCAAGTGATAGCCTATTGCAAGACATCAGCCATGGCTCACATCTACCATAACGGGCATTTTACAAACAATCTAGGCTCCTTCTCAGCTATTTCTGTAAAAAAAATATTGTGAACAGGGACAAGAGAAAAAGAAAAGTAACCCATGGTTGCAAGAGCCTTTGGATTTCACCTCTATGCAGGTTTTTTTTTTTTTTTTTTTTTTTTTGGAAGTAGATAGGTTGTAAGGAGAGGATACTACTCGAAGAAAATCTGAGAAAAATAATCATGATTCTAAACAGCTGAGAGAAATTACACTAAATTAACAGCAGTGATATAACAGAGCTCCTCTATCAGCAGCTATGAAAAATGAACTGAAGTTTAGAAGTAGTAATAATGACCATTTATTGTGGATGTCTTCAGAACTCGAAATTTTTTGGAATTTCTGCTGTCACATGCTGGCCCTAGGAATGGAAAGTAGTTCTTTTGGAGAAAGAAGTATTTTATGTTTTGACTGCAAGTGTCTCTATTAATAAACACCAAAATGATTTTTATATGTGCGCTAAGGTGATTAAGTACATACAGAAAACAGCAGAAGAAAATAATTTCAATGCTAGATATTGTCAGAGAAAACTCTGGATCCTCCAGCCAGTCCCCCACTCCTGAATAGCTAGTAACGGCAGTGCCCTTTTTTAAAGCTTGGTATGTGTCCCTTAAGTTTAAGGAAAATCAAAGGCAAATTCCTTCCAGGTATTTCAAGCTTTCTGTATATGAACTAATGTACTTAAAAAAAAAAGTTATGGGTTTATCTGTACTTTATGTTAAGGTAAAGTACCACATATGACTTTCATTAACACTTTATGTATTGTACTTCACTGTCTGTGGACTTCAAAATGAAGTTAAACACTAACTCAAGAAGGATGTTGATAAATTGGAGAGGGTTCAGAGAAGAGTAACACAAATGATTAAAGGATTAGAAAACCTGCCTTACAGTGACAGATCCAGGGAGCTCAATCTATTTAGCTTCACAAAGAGAAGGTTAAGGGATGACTTTATTACGGTCTATAACAGGGGTGGCCAACTGTGGCTCAGGAGCCACATGTGACTCTTCGGAAGTTAATATGCAGCTCCTCATATAGGCACCGACTTCGGGGCTGGAGCTACAGACGTCAACTTTCCAATGTGCCGGGGGGTACTCACTGCTCAATCCCTGGTTCTGACACAGGCCCTGCCCCCGTTCCACCCCTTCCTGCCCCCTCCTCTCCAGAGCCTCCTGCACATCACGAAACAGCTGATCAGGAAATGCGGGGAGGCACTGATTGGTGGGGCTACCAGTGGGTGGGAGGCAGTAGGAGTGGGAGTGGGAGCTGACCGGGGGGGGAGGGGGAAAGCTGCTGACATATTACTGTGGCTCTTTGGCAATGTACATTGGTAAATTCTGGCTCCTTCTCAGGTTCATGGTGGCCACCCCAGTCTATAAGTATTTACAAGAGGAACAAATATTTATTAAAGGACTCTTCAATCTAAAGATATTACAAATTCAGTCTGGAAAAAAGCCACACACATTTTTACCAGTGAGAGTAATTAACCATTGGAACAACTTACCAAAGGTCATGGTGGATTCTCTTTCACTGACAATTTTTATATCAAGATTTGAAGTTTTTCTAAAAGATCTGGTCTAGGAATTTTGGGGGGCAGTTCTCTGGCCTGCATTATGCACAAGGTCAGATTAGATGGCCATAATGGTCCCTGCTGGCTTTGGAATCGATGCATGATATTTTTGTTCATACATACATGATCACGTTCCCTCTTCTCAGCAATTACTACAGCTGCTTTGAAAGCTTCATGTACAAATAGAGTGACTGGAAATCCTGAGACAATTACTGACCTCTAGCTGGAGCTTCAGGTTGTTCACAGAGTTTCCCCTTCCATCTCCCAGCTCAGCCATCCAGATCCAGAGGAGAGACAAGCCATGACATTCCAGGAAGGACTTCAGGCAGGCTTGTGAGTGTGTGTTCTAGATGAGACAGTTACAGAGAATCCATGGAAACAGTAAGCAACTTCCTCAGAGACTAAAACCTAATTTCCACATCCTGACATTGCTAACTACTGAACTGTGTAAATGTTATTGACAAAACTCAACGCTACTAAAAATGCACACAATGCAGACAGCTGAGCCTTGACATGTGTCAATATCTAACAGCATCACCAAAAATCTACAGTAACTTTAAAGTGAACAGGAACAGCTGTTTTTAATGCAATAGTGCATGCAGAAAGAAAATAAGCCTCCCTGGTAGCCAGCTGGTATTACAGCACAAAAACTTAACAGGAGGTTAGAGCGAGCAGATAGGTTTCAGAGTAGCAGCTATGTTAGTCTGTATCCGCAAAAAGAACAGCAGTACTTGTGGCACCTTAGAGACTAACAAAAAACTACAAAAGTTTTTTTCTCCTGCCGATAATAGCTCATCTTAACTAATTAGCCTCTTGGTTTGTATGGTAACTTGTGTGTGTGTCTGTATGTTCCATTTATGCATCAGATGAAGTGGGCTGTAGCCCAGAAAGCTTATGCTCTAATAAATTTGATAGTCTCTAAGGTGCCACAAGTCCTCCTGGATTTTTTTTTTTTTTTTTTTTTTTAAGCGAGCAGGTAATTCACCATAACTAAATCTTTTCCACTAAGTCAGAGACACAAAAATTCAGGATGGTTTTAGAAGAGAATTGCAAATAAGTTCATTCTAAGATGTCTAGGTTACCTCCTCTACATTTGTTTCCTTTTAAATTTTATTTTATCAGACATCTTAGTATATTGGTAACAATTATTCTCATCGCAGCCAAATCATTCACTGCTTTTGGATGATTTTGTCAAAATGACCCTTTTAAGTTAACGTCTAAAAAGGACTGTGCACCTCACCTTTCTAACCCTCCAAAAGGCAAAACACTACGGCTAAAGGGTTGGAGCTACACAGGGTCTAAAAATTCTTTAAGTATGGCTGCAAACTTACTCCTTTGCCACACTAAATATAGTAGCTCTTCCCTCCAGTTTATATATTGGCACAACTGTTAAAACTATTTTCCATTTTTCTCCCTCTCCCTCACTAACCTTTAAACACATTATTTAAAATAAAAATACTTCACATAATTTCACTTCCCTCCTCATTCAACATGGTTGGGATCTTCTCACCTGTATGAGTTTGAGGCAGGTGAGTTTCTGCTCCAAAGTTTCAATCCGAACCATCAACCGGGATAAACTGAGAACTTGGTTCTTATCTGAAAGCCCCTCTCCATTCTCCAACAGCGCTTCCAACTCCCCATCCACCTACCACGTCAAAGGAAAATGATTATACGACTCACAGAACACCCTATCAGACTCACAAGATACCACTCAATCAGCTGTTAAGAGAATTTATTCTCTGCCTTTGAGGTTCCACAAGAAGTCTCTCATGACCAAATCTCATATACTGAAAGGGAAAAAAAATCTAGTTTTAGGTATACTTGATTTCATTTGTAACTTTTTTTATTTGTTGCCCCATAGCTCTCCTCTGGCTCTTTCAGTCATTCCTTGAATAAAGATTTGGAATATTTCACACTCTGTGCTTTTCTCTCAAGTTAGCAGTTTAGACCAGTAAAATTGGGGTGGGGTGTGGGGGATAGAAAATCTGATTGCCTTCTTGGGAGCAAAAATGTGTGCAACACAGCATCTTCCATCTAGACTTGAAGCTTCAGCTTCTGCCACACATTCCAATCTTATGCACCGCCTATGTCCTTTGTTGTGTGCATTTAACACATGCAGAATGCTCTGCAAAGGAAACTCTGGCTGTATTATTTCAAAAAATATTCTGGTTTCAAATTCATCTTTTCATATATGAAAACAGGAGATACTATTTAAAACATGGCTAGGGCTGCTTCAATTTATAACGCCACAAAACAAAGATTTCTCTATATCCAAGATATAGAGGGGCAGTAATAAGAAAATGTTCCCTCTAAAGTTTATATGAACAAAAAAAGTTACCTGGGACAAATATTCATGATCTAATGTGGCAGTAATTAATATTTTAACTCTACTTTATAAGTGATGACGACGTGTGGGATTTGACCAGGCAGTCTTCTTAAGCAGGTAGCATATGGAAGCTTTGGCTTGCTCTGTACTAAAGGCAGCTATGTCCCTAATGGAAAGCCCTCAAAGAAATTTGAAACGTAGGAAGATAGTGGTCTGATCTTAAATCAATGTGATTGCATTCTCTGATCCAAGGGTGCAAAGACCTGGATACCCGTTCTCAAATTAAAACTGAAAATTTTTTGATCAATACCTTATTTAATGCAGAGAATTGCAACATCCTGTGAATACCTAAAAATGAAGTTTGCTAGAGAGAAGCATATCATTCAAATGTAATTTATAACCATTTTTAGGAAGACAAGTAGGAAAACTAACATAGAAGAGGTCAATTTTAAGAAGTCTAATTCCCTTACCGCCCAAACAGAGATATGGTCAATAAAAATGAAGCTGCTAGCTTCAGAAGGCAAAAGGGTACAGAAATGTAAAAACAGTTTTCGAGGAGGGTAATTAGCATTCCCAAAAGCCAAAAAATAGCTACCTTTTACAGACAGCGAAAAGGATCCTTCCAGTTTCTTAGAGGAAACTTGTAATCAGGAGGTAAAGCATTCCTCTCCCCCCCACCCCCTTTAAATTGTGCTTCTCATGAGAGTTTCCTGGAGGGCTTGTCATCGTCATTGTAAGTTCACCACTACAACCCAATCAAACAATTGAATTCAGATAAAGACCTTGATCAAAGTTATTTGGAGGAAATAGTAGAAGGCCTGAAGAAACCTAGGAAAGGCTCTAGTTCTGTATAAATGAAACATATTACATGGAGCAGCAAATACAACAATTAAAACTGATGTCAAAGCAGATATAATGCACGCTCACACTGGCCTCTAAGCCAAGGTGAATGTAAGTTCAAATCTAACACCGCAGCCTCAGGGATCACCCACTGCAAGAAAGCAAGGAATGGCTGCACCGGTTCAACACCTCAGAGGATTGCAGTTAAACCAGTGCAGTTGTTTCCTGCAGTGAGTGAGCCTTGAAGCTGTGAAGAGAGATTTGGACTTGCAATCACCTTGACCTAGAAGCAAGGGAGCTTGCAAAAAAGTCACACGAGCATGCATTATATATTAAAAAAATCATTCTATCCTATGCTGGCCTTAAGTGTGCTGCATTTGCTTGTGTTTTTACACATGTGTAAAATAGGTTTGCAGTTGGCAATATTTTGATGAAACCTTTGGGTCACACTAAACTTTTTTGATCCCAGAAGAGATCTGTCCCCTTCTTAAGGTTGCCTTTTGAGACCTCGATAAGAAAGATCACCTCCTTATGGAAAATAGATTGTACAAAGCAAACAAGGAAGGGTCACACTCACCGAGTCTTTCTTACGAGAGCGTTCCTTTTTCATTTTTCCTCCTGCTGCTCTGATGCTGACCCTGTTCTCTCCTCCCAGGTAACCCCGGCAGTTAGTTGAGCCACAGAAGCATTTCTGAGCCTCTTTGCTGTTCAAGGGGTATGAGTGACAGGTGAAGTTAGTTTGCAGAGGTTAGTAACAGACTGATGGCATTCACAGCAGGGTTGTTTTCCTAACTACTAAATGCATTTTAATTTTACTGTCCGGGAAGAACAATTACTGTGTTGTACAATCACTCCTTATCCTTTCTTCTTTCCATTAAGGTGTTATTTCGAATGGCTACTGAAGAGCTATTGGAAAATTCTGAACAAACATTCTTAAGACAATTCTGTTTGTCATGCAATTCTTTTAATTTTTTCCCCCTCCATTTTGTTCTGCTACATCAAACATATAAATGAAATGGTTTCTAAACAGAATGTTTCACACAGTTTCCCCCCTGCACAAGAAAGCAGTCTATAGGGTTATAAACCACTGTACATGGCAGGTCCTTTCAGTTCTGGCTGATGCAATCTCTCCCAAACTCAAACAAACCTCTTCAATTTCTTTATGGTTAGTTATTCCCATATCTCCTTAATAGGAAGTTGAGCAAACACTTATGGAAACTCAACTCCAGGCTGTGTGTCAAGATCTAACAGACAGAAAGCAAGATTTCATTCATTTTCCTGGCTGTTTTTAGCTAACTATAGTGCTTCTGTTTTTCTACCTGCTTCTCAGGACCTCTCTTTGTTTGATTTGGTAGAATCTCCTTCCTTAGAGGTTTTTAAGGTCAGGCTTGACAAAGCCCTGGCTAGGATGATTTAACTGGGACTTGGTCCTGCTTTGAGCAGGGGGTTGGACTAGATGACCTTCTGGGGTCCCTTCCAACCCTGATATTCTATGATTCTATGATTCTATGATACTCCTTTGTACACTGCTTAGCACAACTGGAGCCTGATCCCTGACTACAGCAGTGCCTGCAAGCCCCAATATAAACAACTGCTTTATCATTAGCCTGAGACACTACATGGTTAAGGCTGTCATGGCAGAACAATTCTAAAACCCACCTTGCAAAATAACTTTCTCAATAAATTACCTTGAAGATGAAAGTCTCATGCTTGGTCTCACCCAAAAGGGGCAGGAGAAAAAAAGCTTTCTTCAGCAATTCACATGTTCAGACTCTTGGTATTTAGAGAACTTAAAAATGACTAATTTAAAACTTCAAATTGCATAGAACAGTGACAATTTGGGGAGTTGACTGGGTCCCCAGCCTGATTTTGTGAAAACCATGTTGTATTTCAGCTTCTATTTTGAGTGTAAACTTGTTTATGTCCTTCACCATAGACTGTAACAGTCATGTTGGACTGCATCATCACTCATGTTAGAGAGTCTGGTGCCTGAATATGAGGCACATCAAGGGGCTACCAACTTTGAATAACACTCCCCTATGAGAACAATGGGTTTGCTAAAAAGGAGGACATAAGGGAAGCTGGTTTGTGGGAGGGGTGGGGGGGAGAGGATAAGAGAGGCAGGTGGGCTGGGAATTTAGCCACATGATTAGGGCTTTGAAGCCAACCAGTGAATCACCTGACAGAGGAGACAGAAACTTTAGTTAAGGGCAGGGTCTGCTCCAAATCCTCTCTCCCACTGGGAAACATCACCAGGAAGCAGAAGGCTTGCATAAGGAAGAGCCCCACCTCACACACACTGGGCCTAAGGACACACAGAAGGGGTGAGCAGAGTCTCGGAGCAGTGGGGAAGTGTGCTGCCATTTGTACATAGATCTGTAAACCTCCTGTGCTGTCTCGAAGTGAAGCATATACATGTTTAAAAGGTTCCTTTGCAAAGCCTCAATATTCCTTACTTTATCTGCCACATGTCCCTGAAGAGTTAAACTACACACCAGAGTACCCAAGAGGGTGGCTATGGAGATAGCATGTATAGACCTCTGAGGAGATATGAAGGGTTCATCACTGGTCTTGGGGCCCAGGGCAGCAGGACTGCGGGATCCACTGTACCACAGAGGGGTGCCGACAGGGAGTCTGCACCCTGGGAGTGAGACAGAGACCACAGCTCCAGACAGTGTCTGGATGCTGCCCAGACTCAGGGGCTTGCGGGCATGAGAGATCCAGGCTGGGTATAGGACAGCAAAATGGTGACTGTCCATTGCGGGGACTCAACCCAGGCTGTAACAGTTTGTCCTGAATAAAAACCAATACTTTTGAATAGTTTGAAATAATTTGCATATGAAATAAGGTTATGGATTTTAGAATGAGCAGTACATTTGTTTCCTTAACTTCAGGAACACTTCCCTATGTGTAATACTCTACATGCTCATCGATGCAATACACCTAGGTGCAGGAGGTCAGACTAGATGATCAGAATGGTCCCTTCTGACCTTAGTATCTATGAATCTATAAGTGACTGCAGAGAGTTGAGGAGACATTTGTTACATGTCAAAGCAAGTTCATGTGTCTTCATAATAGTTTGCATACTTCATACAAAGGATTAACATTTTCCTGCCACTGTAACTCTCCTATATTTTCATCTGGGACAGCAGTTTATAAAATTATGTTAGTGGTACATTAAACAAATACTAATTCAGATGTACAGTTGTATCGTGGGAGTTAGAGTATGTTAGATCAAAAGTGGAAAGCAGTAGGAATGTTTGAAGACTGACTCTCCGAGTAGGTGGACAGGCCTCATATAGTCTGGTTTCAGAAGTTTGGCAAGGCTTGTGCTTGGTTACTACTTGGAATGGATGACCACGTGAAAATACTTGACATTTTGGAACAGGTGATTTTTTTTTTTTTTTTTTTTAAAGACAAACAATTATTTCCAGCCCTCAAATTCTAAATATACAGTATCTTCTGACAGGGAATGGTGTCTGTAGGAGTGGGCCATTCCATCCAAACCATACAAAAAAAAAAGGAAGAGACTATTCATTAAACAAATGGCAAGATGTTTTAAAATGGTATTAGTACGAATGTTTCATTGAGTATAAATTTCTTTACAACTCAACTCTGTTTAAGTTGGAGAATGCCTCATTCACGTGTCAGACACCACACACAGCAGAATGCAGAGGCATCACAGTGTGAAGCAGGGAGAAAAAAGCATTTTGCTGTAAACCTAGGGTGAGAACCGGAATAGGACATCTAGCTTTCCAAGTTAGAGGACTTTCAGATAAAAGTAACAAGCAGGGCATTGAGGGACCAATCTACAAGGAAAGACAGAGTTAAATAGGTATGCTGTAGCTTGTGTACGCATGGGGAGGTGGAGGGAGAGATAGCGAGTGGGATAGTGTGTGTAAGGGGAGAAGGAACATGGTATTTGTCTACAAATATTTGCAAAGCTGTCAAACACTAAGGGGTGCAGGAGTGGAAAACAGGAATTATGTAAAACAGGAGTGCAGCTAGGATAGCCAGCAAGGGGATGAAGTTAGGAAAAGGAGCATATAAAATCAGTATCTGGAAAACTCCCATATTATGGTCAGTAGGATAGTCTCCCAAGGGAAATGGGGGAAGCCTCCAGATTTGGGACATTTAAAGGCAGATTGAAAGAAATATCACAAAATCTACAGTGGAGGAATAAATCTTCATTAGACAGGACATTGACTAGATTATCCTATTACCTTTTTCATCCCTAACCTCCAATTTGATTTCCACTGTTCACATACATTTAGATGTCTTTTCACTGGTCAGTTTTGCAGCACAATTTCTTAATTGTATGAACACTCGGGGAGACCCACTCATAACACTGAAGTAGACAAACAGAAAAAAATACCTACCCATATCTCTGGAACTGGTAATCGAATGTTAGCTCTGAGCCTGATGGAACTAGTTTGGTGGTGAAAAAGCCAACCCTTAGCTGTCCATTCACAGTCCACTAGAGCAGGAAAAAAAATAGACGACATTGATTATTACAATAACCAGGCTTGACCCCAGTTTCTATATTAAATTAAGGAACTCTGGCAAATGACATTGCTAATCCTCCAAGAAGCAGAAAACATCTCCGAAGGATCTTAAAATCCCAAATTGAAGTGTCTGTATTAGCCGGTTTTCAAGGTATATATTTACTTTTGAATAGCAGTGATTGAATGATAGAGAGGCAACGGTCAATGGCAAATGAATTTTCAACTGAGTATGTTAAAAAACTCAAACAAAACTGAAAACAAAGCAGCAGTAGGTTTTCTCTGAAGCTCACCTTTTGTGTCTCACAGTTTGGTTCACAGCTGTGGTTCATGAAACGGGAGCAGTTTCCTTTCTGGGTTGCATCTATTATCTGAAAGTGAAAAGTAATTATAGCAAAAAGCACTCTTCCTCTCCTCTGTGCTATGGTAGAAGCAAAAGGCAGCATGTGTATGTAGCAAGGTGAAGGTGAAAACTTCAATAAGAATTTTAATAATTCTCTCCTGTTTCATGCATCAGCCTTAATAGCTTTGGAGAAAAAAGGTTTAGTAATAAAAATTGTTGTATGAGAAAACAAGACACGATTATATGATTTACATTGCTATCCATAGTATTAAGAAGACAGTATGCATCGTTTATTTCTCCTGGGCTCTGGGGTTATTATTATTTTTTAAATCTTAAAAACTATTTCCCACCCATACAGCCCCCAGCAACATCCACACCAGGAGATTGGAAATGTTTTTGTTGCATAGATCATGTTTTAATACAAAGATTGTCTAATGGACCACGTTGTCCACCCACTCACAAATGGGCAGACTATTCTACTGCACCCTCTCCCCCAACCCCAATTCATGACCACATAACAACCCCATGGCCAACTACAGAAATTGCTTACATGGAAAGGAAAATATTTAATGTATTTTTACAGACATTGTCCCCTCAGAGCCTTAGGGCCCATGAATCTTGCTTAGGCTTGTAACTATTCCAGATCCATGCATTAGGGCTTTAACTCCAAATGCAGGGATTTACAGAAGACAACTAATTAAGAACTACTGGTTTATCAATAGCTTAAATTAGCTATAAGTAGCCAGTAACACTGGTATAGCTCCTGTCAGGTAAAAGGGCTTAAATGAAAAACAGGGATTTGGGACTTTGAGAAAAAAAACTGTTATTTGTGCATGGCACATTCCAGTTGAGTCAACACTGTATTTACCTAGAGCTGTACACACAAACACTCTCCCTCCTACAAGTGTGTATACATTGCCACTCACCTCATCATTTTTCAGTGCCATGAAGTAGTAGTGAATATTCTTACTTCGGGCATACTCTTTCACTCGGGCTTTGAACTCTTTGTGATCCAGCACTTCTCCACAGTATTCCAGCACAAACGTGTTACTGCAAGACCCCAGGAGGAAAAGCATCATTATCTGCTTAGGAGCAAACCAAGTTAAATACCAAGGATGAAAGCTATTATTGTTGAGACAAACTCACAGAATAGGCTGTTAGAGCTGTCAATATGGCTTAGATTTTTGTACTGAAACAAACAGTTTTAAGTGCATTATACCTTGGACAATTATGATTCTTTTAAACTAACATTATCAGAGTTATTTACAATGCAACATGAAAGGCACTTCAGAGAAGAATACAAGTTCCTTGCTAAGGAGAGTCTATCATATAAACTCATTATAGTTTACTGAGGAAGTTCTTTGATATGAAGATAAGGAATTTCAGCAGAATGTGCACTGTCAGATTTGAAAAAAAACAACATGAAAAGCTATCTGTGATGGCCTCATTTTGTACCTCGTTGACCTTGTGGGCAGGGATGAAGAGGGAACTACCTATCCTTTGTATTTTTAGGAAAAGATGAACCACAAATTAGAGAAGGAAGATACTTATAGGTCATCTGCTCCATCTCCCTCAGAGTCATCACAGGATCGCACCACAGAGTATATTAAATGACAAAAAAACTTTATTAGCACAGTGTTATAATTGCTTGGTGATAGCTTGAGTCTTTCCAGAACAACGAGTTCTGCTACGCTAAAACTTCTGATATCCAGATACACAGAGTTAAGGTAAATGCCCATGCAACCATAACTCGGCCGCACTGGAGCTGGTAACAGCTACTGGGAATTATCTGCATTCCCTCAAGTTGTATTCACTGTGTTAGGTGTAGCTGTATTGAATGATGGAGGAAAAATTTGGAGCAGCTTGAAAGAACTGTGATTGTGATCTGAGGAGATCTATAATGAGCCCGCCCCCATGTGTGGTATCAAAGAAAAGAGATACATAAATACCTTAAGGTTCCAGTCTGCATCATTTCAATACAGAATTGTATAGATTGTGTCAGTTGCAGGGCACTGGGGACTTCTTGCCATGGGTATTGTCAGTAGCGAGGTAGAATATGAGAGCAGTCTGTGGATTTAATGATGGATAGGTAGAAGAAAGTATAGGCTTAGGTGGCATTCTGTGTGCAAGTGTGCAGGGGTTGTAAAAGGGTATGATGTGGCTGTAAAGTTTCACAAAGTGTGGTATTCTGACTGGGGGAGGAGGCTGGTTTGAGCATACAGTACGCGCAGGCAGTGCCTGTCTAGTACAGTGAAAAGGTTGAGTGGCCGTATGTGTGTTAGGATTGTTGTTGCTCAAATATGACAGAGTTAAGATTGGTTTCAGAGTAGCAGCCGTGTTAGTCTGTATTCGCAAAAAGAAAAGGAGTACTTGTGGCACCTTAGAGACTAACAAATTTATTAGAGCATAAGCTTTCGTGAGCTACAGCTCACTTCATCGGATGCATTTGGTGAAAAAAGATCACCAAATGCATCCGATGAAGTGAGCTGTAGCTCACGAAAGCTTATGCTCTAATAAATTTGTTAGTCTCTAAGGTGCCACAAGTACTCCTTTTCTTTTAGAGTTAAAATTGTGTCAGCATTGTATTTCCTGGTTTTCTGAACTCAACGTTCTGGAAGGGCATAAGCTATCACCAGGCAATCTTAACTTGGCGTTAAAAGTTTTTTCTCCCATTTAATTTCCTGGCTTTGTTGAATAAAAAGAGAAATGTTTTTGAAAGGAGTTGGTGGTCATGTAAGCAGTTGTAATTCTCGCCAAGGTTTGCAGCTGATATGCTATTATTGCTAGGTAATAATCAAAAGACCTAGCTTTTATATAGGCCTTGTTTATCAGTAAATCTCAAAGAAATGTAGATCATTACCTCCATTTTACAGATGGGAAACTGAGTGCAGAGAGGCCAAGTGACATGCCCCAGGTCACCCAGCAGTCCAGTGGCACACCTAGGAATAGTCTCACTCCAGAGGTCTTGCCACTAGACCACACAATTGCTACATGATTCCACAATGAACCTACCCACTCCTCTACATTTTGTTGTAGTAGAATGGGCATAACGACCGTGGTTTGAAATGTTTGCAGCGTGTGGCTGCTGCCAGGGCCTGTACGAGAAATTTCATCCATGGTCTGTCCCAAAATCTTGACAGTTTTTATTACATGGTCATTACAGTAACTTTAAGCATGAGAAGAATGGTGCCTCTCTCTCCTCCTGCCCCATCATTCCCCACAACATGTAGCCCTCCCAACATTTTCAGCTATCCTTTCCCATCCCATTAAACCATTAGCTGGCACTGTAGAAGCCATTAATATGTAAGACGTTGCTCTTTGCTGTCTCCTGTCCTATGCTGCTGCATATATGAATCAGAGGCAGCAGCTTACTGGAGGGCCACAAGCTACCTTGGTTATGTAGCCCGAGCTGCACACTCAGCTGGGTCCCTCACTCTCACTGCCCACCTCCAGCCTGGGACTCTTGCTGCTGCTTCAGCCAGCCTTCCTCAGCCATGCCCCATGTCCACCCAGTCCACCCTTCCTCCAAACTAGGCCCCACGACCACACATTCCAGTGATATGTATCTGAACTATTCACTTCCTGGATTTCAGATGTTTAAATTTGCATTACTTTCACCACTCCCACTACTCCAGATCCCAGCCCACATGGAGAGGTAGGGAGATGGGTTCAGGCACCCCAAGTGGAACAGGGTCCCCCAGATCCCAGAACACGCAGTGGGCAGGGACACGGGCTCAGGCCCCTGCAGAGGCCTCCTAAATGCCTCCCAAAATGCCTCTCCCCATGTCTAGTGTGGGGTTTTTTTTCCCCCCCTTCTACTCCCCCCCAAAAATACTTTGATTACATTTGCACAAAATAAAAAACCCTGCCAGAGACAGATTTTAGCAATATGCCTCCCAATCCTTTCCGGATTTCTGAATAAAGGGGGACTCAAACTGGCACTAGATGGGTCAGGTTCAAAGGACTGCTTATCCTCTTGAGCGATCCCACTAGTGTGAAATTTTGAAGGTTAACAATCCTGTTAATGCCTCTGTCTGGACATGCTCTGTGTAGTCTATTAGGAGCGAGAATAAGCACAAATCGTGAGGCTTGCAACAAGCTGAAAAGGAGAAGCAAACTTTCAAATAATGTTTTAATTTGATTTCCCTCAAAGGGCTGGTGGGTGCTAGGCACTCTATTGGGGCAACCCTCAAGTGCTGGAGACCCTGATGCAATGATGTAAGCCCTGATTTGGTCTTTATCTGTAAGCAAAAAAGGTTGCCAGATTCTCTCCACTTTAAGAAAGCTGGAATTTTTGGGGATGATGGTGAGGAGGGGTTGTATATCAGAAATGCCTTGATCTCCAAAATGGTCTCCAAATTTGGACCAGTAACAGAACCTGGTCCCATGAGGCACACCAAATTTCAAGTCAGAGTAACTGTGTTGATTTTAGAGCACGTAGAAGAGTCAAGTTCCAAGCAGAAAACTGGCTTTAACCTTAACTACAGCAGAGCTGTTGCCCTGCTATAGTTATCCAGGGCCTTCTCCAATCTGGCTTGAAATGCTTCAGGCTTTCCACACTTCCCCTGGCTAGTAGGCTGCACTGTCGAGAATTTTTTCCTGACATTTCCCTTTTCTTAATGTCATCCCACTAATCCCCGTTACACTCTCTCATCACAGCCTAAAAAACTCCTTTCACTCCCTAGAGTTTCATACCCTGCAAACATCAGAGGATAGATTGGGAGGAGAGGGTTCAGCGGGGAGGAAGTGACGGTACCCTCTTGAGCATCCCTCAAACTGAACATTCCTCACTTGCTACACCAAAGCATGCACCCTATGCACCCCATTTTCCCTGAAGTCCTGTGATCTGTAGTCTAGACCATCTATATCCCAGCCCATATGTCTGTTACCCATCTCTTTTAAGATCCTGTGTTCATAAGTCAGGCTCCTCTATTCCATCTCTCATGACATTTATCCACTAAACCAGGCCCCTGGTATTTCAGAAAGCCCCAACTTCTGTATTCCACAACTGAGATCACCTAGACCCCATCACATGATTCTCTCATGAAGTCTCTGGGTTTTTCCCTGGCTCTGCCTTGGGGTGGGCACAATGAGGCAGAACTCAGCTCCCTGGGAAGTTGGTAGCAACAGTTTTCAAATGGGTGTGCTATTGCTCCAGCTGGCTCTTTTCCCTTTTACAGTCCTGACTGCACTTTCTGTTGGGCTTTTATGTTTCAGCACAACTCTGAACTCAGCATCATTGACTCTAGGATGGGGCGGTGGTGCTACTATCAGGGCATGGGAGCACAGAGCACAGTGAGGAGAAAAACAGCAGCACTGAGCTAAAAAGAGTACCTGCTCTAAAACCAGCTGCCAATCAGGCTGGGCCAACCCCACTCCTGGGTTTATGTCCCTTTCATCCTTGCCAAACTATACAGATTTTCTTCTTTACATTTTTCCTCCTAAGTGAGTCCTATCTCCTCAATATTTTGCTGCTCCTCCCTGAATTCATCCCCAATTTGCACACATTCTCTGATATGAAGGAGCCCAGTACCAAATGCACTATTCCCAAAGATGTACAGAGACTCACCTCTGGGACAGCTGTGGGGGTCTAAACTGTGATGCCTTTGCATACCCAGGCCAGAATCAATCAAAATTATTTTTGATACTGTATCACACTGCAACCTGGTAACTGATTTACTAGCTGTGGTCACACCTCTCAAGCTCATCCTTATCAAAGCTTTGTACAAGTGAGAGGAGTAGATTATGACTACTCTCAATAGTCAATACATAAGGTAACCGTAAGTTTGAAAGACTGGTTATTTACCTTTTACATGGACTTTCAGTACAGAGATCGCCAGTTAAACATATTGCTTTAAATATGCAGCTCAGCATTCACTACATTTTAAGCACTATTGTGCTTCATTTGTGAAGGACTGCTTCACATTAAAACTCACCCACTGTCTTCCTCATGCAAAAGCTCACATACCTGACAGGACAGCAATATTTCTAGCTGCTACAAGACCAAACGTGTCCTCTTGTAAAAAGCTAGCAAAGATCTTCTGATGGGTTCCTAGCGTGCTTCAATAGAAGCAAAGAATCAGAATTTCCAAGGGAACATACTAAAAACTCCAGGACACCAGAAGATTGCTGCATAGCAAAATATGAGACAGAGTCATCTAAAACTTCCCATAATCACATGCACTTGAGACAAAACAGACTTACTGGCTCCCTTTCATGGCCGTTTGAATCGCAAATTTCAGAGTCTGATGCAATTGCCAATGCACAATTTTGGTTCTTCAGAACAACAAAGGGTGCAACTACAAAAGGTTTTGTGGGAGAAAATCTAACTACCACATTCTATAGAGAAACACTTGAATTTTCTCTTTGGATTCTGAAAGGATATGAAATATATTTAGGGGGGGGGGGGGGGAATGATGCTGTCTAAACCAAATAAGCAGTCAGGAAAATGTATCCAGTATTTAAGGCATAGAATTTACTTTTAAGGCCATCACAACTTAGCCTCTCCCTACTTATCCACTTTTGTCTCTAATGAAGTTTCCCCTTGCCTCCTTCACAGTCCATTTTGTCTGCTTTTCCCATAAGCATCCTTGCAACTTCTTCTTCTGCATGGAATACCTGCCCTAAACTAGTCTATGCAGACACTATCCTGTCCTCACGTCAATGCCCCCCAACAACTCCTTTCTACTGTGCTCATGGGAAACAGCCAACTCCTAAGTGGGTAGAGAGCCAGTAGGGACTTTTCAGATATATTTTAAGAAAATTTAACTGACCAGAAACCACCTAGCTATGCACATTTCACTTGTATAAAAGCATATTCCTTCCATTACTTTTCTCCTTGTCTTTCTTCTGAATATCACACTTTGTTACACCCAGCTGTTATGCCTGTGAATGCAAGCTCTTCAGGGCAGGGCCTGTAACTCTGTACAGCACCTAACACAATGTGGCTCCAATACTAATGGGGGGGTCTCTTGGCAACATTCTAATAGATTTGTATTACAATCATGCCCATAGGCCCTGATAAGGACTGGAGCCCTTTTGTACAGTGCCTAGTGCAAACACAAACCAATGGCCCTTGCCCCATAGAGCTTTCAAATTTAGAGAAGTAACAAGGGGGGGGGGGGAAGGGATATAGTCAAATATATGTAGGTTAACAACAAATGAGTACCAGCAATATCATATGTAATACCATATGCCCCATCTGCCATCATTAAATGGCTGATTTCTCAAAAGCATTACAGCAGAGCTGGGTGTGGAGGGGAGAGATGAAGGATGTAATATGACTGTGGCCTTACAGATCAGTTCAGCAAGAGAAAAGTCAAAAATGTCTCCCATGTAATTGGCCTCAGCCACAAGGATGGTGGTGTAGTCACAGTCAGAAAATTAAGGGGAATAGAGAGGATTTCAGTGGACAGATCCGGAGTTCAGTTTTGGCCACCTGAAGTTTAAATGTCAAACAGGCTGTGATGTGGGATTAGCTAGAGGGAGACAAGTCAGGCATGGAAAGTCAGACCCATGAATCATCAGTGTAAAAATGGTAGTTAAAAGCATGTGAGCAGATGGGATTACCCAGAAATAGTCTGACAAGGGAAAGAGGGGAGAGGACCAAGAACCAATTCCTCTGGGATCCCGACGCAGACAAGGCAGGAGAGGACGAAGAACCGACAAAGGTAGCCAAAGTAGTGATCAGAGGGGAGGAGAGATAGTAGGAAACAGAATCACAAAAAGAGACCACAAGATTTCAAGGAGTATGTGACAAACAGTAGTAGAAACAGAGGCCAAGGAGGACAAGAATGGAGTACTGGCTATAGCTTCTAGCTAGGAAAAGACTGTCAGTACCTTTGGGGAGAGTAGCTTTGGTAATATGAAGAGGACTGAAAGCAGACTGGAGGAGATCCAATACTGCAGGAGAGGAATGTGTGAACAGCTGTAAGAGGCATATTCAATGGCTTAGAGGTGAAGGGCGAAGGAGAAGGGAGTAGGTGGGGCCAAGGTTGTTTAGGATGGGGGAAATTCAGCTGGTTGACTACAAGTAATGAAAATGAGAGAATGCAGGCAACTTATTTTCCATTTGTTGAGAAATAACTCAATTAAGGGTCATATGAAGAGGAAAGCCTTACGATGGGAGATCTTTGGCAGCTCTCAGTCCCCAGCCTTTCTTCTCAGTCAGGATCACTTCAACATCTGCATGCTGTTTCCTCTGGAACCGCCTGTTGGAACAGTAGTCCCCATTTGGGCACCTGGAAGAACTAAGTAGAGGAAACAGAACAATCAACTCCCAGTGGGTTGGCAGTGACAACAGAAGCAGTTTGGGAAATAGCTGGGAAATAGACATGAACCAATAAATAATGAATTAAATGCAAAACCCACAAACATATTTCACTATAAAGAAACGTAACCACCTGACAACCAATGTTCAATTTTGAACAGTTTACATTTAGACAAAATTTTTTTAGAACTGCAGTGTTACTGTGATTAAACCAACATACTGGCATCTGTCCTGTATATTTTATATTGCTTCTTCCTGAGAGACTGCCCCCTTCCCTGCTTCTAGAGCTTGGACTGATCAGAGATCCAGTATCTTAGATACTGCAGGGTCCATATCATTCATCCCTCTTCTCCCGTCTTACTTGGTAACAATCATTATGTCTCCACCTATCAGAAAGCAAATCCGACTGCCAGTCAGCTGTCAATGCAGCTCCTTTGGCCCAGTTCTTTGCCTCCTGCCAACTGAAAACATGGAGCAGCAGTTGTCTCAGCCCTGCTGCCACCTTCTTCCAAGCAGGAGGACTCAAGATAAAGGGGAAGGAAAGAGCCTGATAAGAGCCTAGTGAGAGAGGAGAGGTAGGCAATAGAAGAAAAAACTGAAAAACAAGGCAGCTGCATGGAAAGCTATTCCTCTCCCGTTCCTGCCTCCCTCAAGCCTAGGCTGCAGTGCATTGAGCCTCCTGAGCAGACACTTCAGTGCTTTTGTGATAGGCTCAGAGACTAATATGAGACTATTACACTCATTCACAAGCCCTAAGTTAGGATTTAAATTCTGATCTCCAAAAGAAAAAGGACGACGTATCAATATATGTCACTGCAAATGGCAACACAAAGATGACTTGGTGTCATCTGATATTCAATGCCAGGGAAAGAGCTCCATTTTGACATCTCACCTAACAGTACTTACCATTCTATCATGAGCAGGCGATTGAGACAATCTTCACCACAAGCTACCTCCCCTTGAGCTCTCTCTTCTTTGGAAAGAGGCGGACATTCACACTGCATTCGCTTGATATCACGATGGGATTTGTTCTTCTTCCTGTGGAGAGGATAAGGCAGCATTATAACATCAATATAGACAAAAATCACTCCATCTAAAATTAACTCAATCTTTATCATTTGCTACTGGACTAAAATTGATTTACCCTTTAGAAATCACTGTTCAGCTATTCAGCTTACATCAACATGATGTAAGAGCAGTCAGGAACATTATTTTCTGGTAAATTCATGACCAGATGCGATATTCAGAAGACTGCCAAGATGTTAACGCAACATATCTATTCTCCACCTCTTTTTAATGCACACAATCCTATTTTAATTTCATTGCAGCTACACACTGAGTAATAGTAAAACTCTAGCTTAGTTTTTTCAGTGCAGGGTAAGAATATAACTTTCAAAGGAATTAATCTTAAAATCTTGATAGAAATTAGCCTGAGCTAGGCTGGCACAAATGATAGGCAGAGACCATTCTAAGTCACCACGATTTATGGAGAAGAGATATGTGGGGAAGTCTTCAAAAAGACTGTACCCATATTTCAGGGGCAAAACATGCTTTCTGCCCCGAGTTCGTGCTGTCCTTCAGCAGCCTAGAGAACCAGAGAGTAGGACTTGGAATCAAATTTGTAGTTTTCGCATCACAGTGCAAGATACACAGCTTCTAGGGTGCTAATCATAAATGGCTTCCTAAATGGGGCCTATTTTTTTTTTTTTTGGTCCTGAAAAGGATAAAACGTGGACAGAATGTGGCTGAGGTATTCAAACCTATGAAGAGCATGATAAAGTCCTACTTATTACCTCATCCAATCGTATGAGAACAAGGAATCACTTGAAGAAAATAAAGGTCATTAAATTTAAAAGAAATTAAGTATTATTTCACAGATCATACAGCAAACCTGCTGAGTTACATACCACAGCTAGATTTCAAAGGGGCAAAATTATTAATGTTTACATATAGCATAAATTAACTATAATCAAATCTCGTTCAGAGTTTAAGTTCATTGCCACAAGGGCCAAGACAGTACTTTTATACACATTCCTTTACAGTATTAGACAATTGTGTGGATACATTTCTAAGAAGGAAGGGTTGTCTGGCTCTGAAGCATCATGTTATTAGCCATTCCCAGAGCTTGGAAACCAGAATTTATGGTTCAGTGATCAGATACAGTAAAATACATCAACTAGTCCTATGCAACAGGAAATAAAATAATTTGCAATTAGTTGTCACCTTTTAAAAATTCAGATTGAAATTCTGGGTGTGTTAAAATGACAGCTAACATGTTCTTTATTTAAAAGTGGTTACATACGTAACATTTAAAACCCACACTGATGGTGCAAAACCTCTCTGTCTTGAGAAAGAAATCTGTTGCCTGGGGCCATAAGCAAATGGATATGTCAAGCCCTGAAGAGAAGCTGCTGTTTGCTCCAGGCTCTTGTATACTCACATGAAGTTCAGATGAACGGTGTATAACAAAAAATGAGGCAAAAAAATGAAAGCCCTTCTTACAAATTGCCATGGGTATATGGATATGCATGACAATAATAAGTGCTAACTAGCGTGGACTTGAGCAGCCTCAAATTGCACCAAAAATGCACCCATGATTTTCAGTCTTCAGCTTATCAAGCTACTCAACAGCAAAGACAACCAATTTTATTTTTTTTAGCATTTCATGTGAAAATTAAACCAGCATAGCTAATTAATATTAGCAGGTGCTAAATTCCTCCAAGCACTTATGACTGTCACCCCTCTATTTGGCTACACTTTGCTCTTAGATGTTTCTATGGACTGCCGGTGAATCCAGGATTCAGCTGATCCTTACCCTTCTCTCTCCACATCCCTCATGGCTAATCCTTCCTCTTCTCTATGAAAAGCTCTCTTAGGTGGTGGAAATGTGATATTCCCTCTTTTGCATCACTCTACTACTGCTCGGAGAAGATTGTAATATCTTTCTAAACACCCTATCAAATGATAAACTGAAATGTAAATTATTAGAAGCAAACAAGGTTAAAATCCATTAGTTACCTTTCTGTTAAATACACATTTTCCTCAATGAGGTCAAAGTAACAGGGCATTTTTCCTTGTTTGGCACACTCCTTCCAGCGTTGCGGGTCTCTGAACTCTTCCATGATACACAGTGGGCGAACCACTGCTGAACCCTGAGGCAAGGACTCCGACTGCTCCCCTTCTCCAACTGTTTTTACTTTCTTTCTCTCTCTTGGGTCTCCATCGCTCTCAGAATCACTCTCTAATTCTTGCCTTCTTTTCTTTGGTGGTCCTCGCTCTTTCACATCAGTTTTTTCCAAAATTTTTGCCTGCTCTTTCTTCTCATTTACAACTGTTGGCTCCTTTGCTGAATTACTGCTTATCTCATGTGCCTGCACAGAACCCTTTTCTTTATCACTGAGAGAATGAAATTTACTCGACTGGCTAGGAAAGTGAGCTTTGCAGTCATCGACCCAATTGTCATCCTGTTCATACTCTTCGTGGTCCTCTGTTAGGGAATCTGGTACCTGCCCTTGTATTCGTTCATAATTAATTCCAGAGGGCCTACTACCAGGCCTTGGGTCCCAACAGCCATTGCCTTGCCAGTAATTCTGGGAGCCACTGTAGGATCCTGAACCCTGCTGGCAAATGTAACCCGAGTACATTCCATAGCTGCTGTCGGGCTGCTGATATGTGCTACTGGGTTTCTCTGGTTGAGAGAAGTCCCACCCCAGGCTACCCAAGTCCTCTGTTGAATGAAAACCATCCAATTTGGAGAACTCTCCTGTGCCAGATACATTACTGAACCCACTCTTTCCCTGTCTGCTGTCTGGCTTGGAAGAATGCATCTGGTGCCTAGATTTATTTTCAGCACTTTCAAAGCTCTCAGAAAAACAAAATGGACGCTCATCTTGCTGTCTGCCGACCGGTCTAGCTATGGACATCAATTCTTTCAATATTCTTTCATCTGGATTTGGTTTGCCATTAGAATTTGATGTTAGGTCTGTCTGACTTGTACTATCAACTCCATCACTCTGAGGCTGAGAAATATCAGGCTGGAGATCTTCAGCTCCCTTTCTACTGAGCTCAGTAGATGTTGCTGGACTCTTGTCCATTCCCCTAGGAGGAGAACACTTGTTCTCAATATGTGGACCATTTTTATTTGCTGTATTCTCTGATCTTTCTTCATAGTAAGGTTTGCTGGACTCTGGCCTATTGTCTTCCCAATGATCAGAGTAGCGTGTATTACCTTGGCTGCTCCGAGATGAACAAGGACTACTTTCTTCCATACTTAGAGTGGAATTCTTAGGAACCACCACAACCGACTGAAGACGGTTCCTTGGAACACTGTCATCAGAATCTGAATCCTCTGTATCACTTTCTTCACTGTCCTGCTCACTCTCACTTTCTGCCGTATCAGAATAATCATTGTTATGAGCAGAAATGAATTCAGAAGTATTGCCACTACTGTCACACGTGGCAGCTTGAGCTACAGTTTCTGTTTCTTCTGCAGTCACAATGACATCACAAGATGGAAACAAAGCTTCTGAAAAAGCAGAAACCACCAGTGACTCATTTTCTTCATCTTTGCCAACTGAGACTTCCAGAGATTGGTCTTTAAAATCATCAGACCTGATTCTTTCAGCAAAGATAGTAGAACTTTCCTCAGCTGGTTCCTCTTTTTCTAGGCGTTCTACTGGTATTTCTAAATAATATGAATGCTCATTTTTAAATGATAGTTTTCCTTTTTCTAAATCAGGACCAATTTGCTGGGCATCTAATTCAATTATCTCAGTTTCAGAATGTTGCAAGCATTCTTCACTTTCATTCTGCATGGCTCTACCCAATTTGGAAGCAAGGTTTTCATCTGGTTGTTGTGTAATAATTTCATTGTCTAATTTGATTTCCAGGGAGCATTCTTCTTGCGAAGAATCTCTGCTTAAACTATCTACCGTTAGGCTCAGCTCATGGGAGGGACTAATATCATATAGTTCATCTTCACATGCAGACTTTGTTGAATTTTGATCCTCTGTGTTTTCATAATCACACGTAACCGTTTGTGGCTCTACATGAATGTCCATTAAAGTTTCTTGAGTAACCTTTATATCTGTGGACTCAACTTCAATTTCAACTTCTGAATGATACAAAGAAGGACTAGTATCATCTGAAATGTAGCAAAAGTCTGAATCTTTGGTTCTGTTACAAGGAGTTGCCAGATCATCCAATTTTTTAACTAACATTTCAGAATGATCTACATTTGTAACAAGAGAAGATATAACTTCATCTTGCTCTGAAGGAACTGGAGCCTCTCTTTCTTTAAATGAACTGTTGAACTCAGACTGTATATGAGAATCATCCAAATCTTGTTCTTTAGATTTATATACACTTTGAAATCCATTAGATGGCAACACATAAAATGTATTACTTTTTATCAGTGGTGATACCTCTGATCTACCTAGACTATCATCAGAAGACATTGCAATATCCTCTGTTTTGGAGACACAGAAAGTTGCCAAGTCATCAGATCTACCCTCTGGGGACCCATTTATATTCAGTTCTATGGGACAATAAGTTCTTAATTGATCACGTTTTACCTTTATTAAATTTTCTGGTTCCTTAATACTGTCATGGCAATCATTTCCTATAAGTTCAGAATTCAAATTAGGAGAACCATCTTTTGGCTCATCTAGCTTTTTAAAAGTAGGTGAATCATTTAATTGACTGAATGGAGAAACCATCTTTTCCCTTTCAAACTTTTTTATAATAGTCATTCTTAACTCATTGCTTTTTAGACAAGGTGTCTCTAAATCTAAAGAATTAGACTGGTGTTTGATTTCTTCAACTGATTCTGTACAACAGAAAGAACTTTTAGACTTATCAGACTTTGGTGCAGAAGTCTTTGTAGGGGTGTACTTATAATGGGAAGAGTTCACATTACTATCAGGTTTAGAATGGGATGTCCCCCTTCGATATCCCAGCTCATTAAGGGGAGAACACCTTTTTGATGCTTCACTTTCTGAAGTCCTTTTTGATTCTCTATCTGATTTTGAAGACTTTCCTCTCCTCTCTGTTTCAGCATAAGACGACTCTGTTTTGCTGTCCCGGTCTGATTTAGAATAGGAAGAAGTTCTAGAATCCCTGTATGATGAGGAATGAGATGACATACGCCTTGAGTCACTAGACTTGGAATGGGTCCTCCTATACTCATCTTCTGAATCAGAACTCTCTCTTGTCCTATTATCTGTGTAAGAACGTGAATACCTTGTCCTCTCTCTATAAGGGGAGCTTCTATGGTATCTTCGGTCAGATTCATAATAATGAGAGCGTTCTGATCTTGAATAGGATGAGCTGGTTCTAGAACCTCTGTCAGACCTAGAACGAGAATGAGACCTGCTCCTTCTTCTGTCCCTGTCTGACCTAGATCGGGAGGACATATACCTAGAGTCTCTCTCTGGTTTTGGGTGGCTAGAATGTTTTTCATCTCTGTCCGATTTAGATCGAGAGGAAGATTTCACCGAATCTTCACTTTTGAGAGAAGTTGAGCTCTTTTTCAGATCTCTTTCCTTTTCCGTGCTTGTTGATATTTTTAATTCATGTGATCTCTGACTTGAAGAAGTCCTTATAGAATCTTCATCAGATTCAGAACCCAGTAATGTGGCATCAGATTGAGAAAATTTCCTCTTAGAGCCCTGCTTTTTGGAGCACAGAGAAACACTTTTTGAGCTGTTTGAAATTTCTTCCTCCTTCCCAATATGGGAATCTTCCTGCTGTGAAGTTATTTCCATTTGCTCAGACATATTTTGAGTTACATGTTCTTCAGCACTATTAGATGCAGAATCCTGTTTAATGTCCAGTTCTAAAGTTTCTTTCACGACTGCGTTTAATAGCTCCTTTGAAGTTTGGTCTTCTGATTCTACAGGTGGTAGCAGAAGCTGCGCCGCTGTCACTGATGCTGCTATTGATGGTTGGGGCAAAGCTATTGCTGTTAGCACTGGTGCTGGTGGAGATGCTGTTTGTGAGAGCGGTGGAGATGGTGTCAATGGCAATTCTGCTGCTGCTGCCACTTCTGCTGGTGCTACAGCTGCTAGCGATGGTGGATGTGCTACAGCAGGTGGCAGTGGCTTTGCTGTTACACTGAGCAGATGCTTCTTAAAATGGATCTTGCCCAATTCCACCTTAGGTTTTGGTGGTGAAGATTCTTCGGCTGAACCAGAGGTATCCCCCAGGTCCATTTTAATTTTGGGGGCAAAGTCAGTTGGAAGGGGTGTAGCTGGGGAGTTCTGAGTTTCATTTTGTTTTTCATTTCCGAGAGCAGTCAGAAATCTATTCTGCAAGGTTTTCTTTGTTAAACTAAAGCTGAAAGACACCTTCTGTCTTCCTTGTTCCTCAAGGTTAACCTTTGTCTTAGTGCCTTTGGGCAAAAAGCGGCTAGAAGCAACACCTTTGAACACTGGGCCTTTGACAAAACCAGCTTTCTGCACGTGTTCAGTCTTGCCCTGCAATAAAAAGAAAGGCAGTTAAAGGATTAACTGCACTCTGCATACAGTATCAAACAATAACCCTTTAACTAATGAATTTTTAGTGATCATAAAAACAACAACAGATAAGCTTGGCTGAAGTCAGAGATAGTATGGCCACACTAAATTCTAGAACTGGGTCTCTTCTGTACAGAATCAATTATGCAGTAATTTTGAAGTTTGAACAAAATGTCTTTTAGGACCTAGACAGGACCCATTCAAAATTTTAACCCATTTCTCTTAGTTTAATATATTAAATCCTTTACCTCTATTTCAACAGTTGCACAGCTCCCTGTTCTGACTTCAGAAAAACTGAATGGATCACAAACTATACTGGATTGCCAAGATTATGTCCATTTGTTTTCACTTCCTAGAAGACTTTGTACTGTGATGCAGTAATTTTTCAGAGCAAGTTAGGTTGCAAGTGAAATTTCTGACAAACTCACTAAAGTTAGTTTTCTCCAGTGAACTTGCATCATTCATTGGTAATTTCTAATGAGTTGGGTGATAGTGAATGGAATTACTCTAATATAACTGCCTTCTAGAGGCTCCATTCACAATCAGTCATTCACACTGTTGTCACCTCCAGGCCAAGCTACTATAACAGTGTACTTGGATGTAAGCCTGTACAATACAGCTGTCTAACTTGCGATTTTGGATAAAATCCAAATAAGGTGCTAGTATTTTCCCACCAATTCCATTGGTTTTCAGACGCATTTCAAGCGTGGTGGGAACTTACTGAATTGTCTGGGAGCTGGTTATCTGAGCAACTACCTCTGTCTCCTCAGATAAAATTGGAATGCTCTTGTGATGGAAGAGAAACAGAACTCAGAGACTGGCAATAAAACTTTGTCAATAAGGAGCCTCTTCCCCTTTGGAATTCACTTTTCTTATCAGTCCATCAGAACCTTAAATCAGCTGTGTTCCATGCATGAACCAAAGTGGGCTTATTTGATTTGGTTTTTGGACATCCATTTTTAAACTTATCTACACACAAAAATTGTATCACTTTAACTATACTGCTATACTAACAATACAACCCCCTACTGTGGATTCTACACTGGTATAAAGAGGGGTTTATGCCAATATAGCTTATTCCCATAAATCCAAATTAGGTGTCATATTGGTATAACTATTTCATTAAACTAATTACACCCTTAACCGAAATAGTTATAGCAGTACAAAAACTGTGTTGACCAAGCCTTAGTTCCATAAATACTCCATGAACACTATTCCATCCTTGGCAACAGCAACTGTTTCTTGCACTCCATTGTGAATCACTTAAGTTTTGTTATCGTTTAACTTTTGCAAAACAGGACTAGTTGCTAAGGCTACAGGCACTATGGTAAATAATTAAATAGACTTCAGTGGAATTGAAACATCATTGCATTTCACCTACTTGCTATACACAGTAACCAGTTTTCATAAATATAATATCCTCCATAGTATTTTTACAAATAGCAAAATACAATAGGTCTAAATTATAGATGATGATCTGGAACTTCAGACACAACTAATAATTTTTGAGTGCCCAACCTGAGACATGTAAAGGGGCTTGATTTTCAGGAAAGGTAGAGCACATGCTATCTTCTGAAAATCAAGCTCCTTTAAGGAATCTCAAATTTGAGCATCCAAAAATTGAGACCCAACATCAGTCGTCACTTCTGAAAGCGTAGGCCCACATGCCCATTCAACTGCAACATACAATATTTGAGCATGTCTCTCTCATGATCATCTTTGGGAAGGATACTCTAATAAAGACAGAAAATGTTAGCAGATTTGTTTCTCAGGATTTGTATGCAATGTTTCTTTTTTCTTCTAGAATTTTTTTTAAAAGATGAACTATAGGCTTACGAGCTAAATTCTCCCCATAAGCATAAAAGGTGAATTCACCCCATAAATAATTTCAAACTACTATTTTCTTCTCTTAGTTCTGCCATAGTCACAAACTGTCAGCTTCTGTTCTGTGCGAATTCCCAGGAAGTGGAATGCTAACGACATCACAATAATGTACCTACACCAGAGTATGGAATTAGCCTACAAAGGTTCAGGCAAACAGCATTTTGTGAGTTTACTCATTTTTTTTTAAACACTGCATATTGAATAGTTTGCTTTTTAAGTTACTTAATATCCCCATAAAACAAGAAGATAATTTCAAAGTTTTGCCACAATGTTTGTATTTCATGTTGCATTGTAAGTACTGTAGGATGTCCCGACTGCCTCCATTTTGTTTCTTGTTACATTTGTACTGGATATCTGGATCCTACCTGAAAAATCAGGGACAATATAAAATAGCAAAATTCTGGATTCTTCTTGGACTGAATCTTCAATGAATTTTATTTAATGAAACAATTTAATAAAATTAGGGATAGGCCCAAATCAAAAACTTCTGAACTTCGAGGGTGAGGGGTCTGGAATCTGAATTCAGACCTGAACCTTGTAGTTTGGGTCTATTTACACATAAAATAAGGCGCTAAACCCGTAAAATAAGAAGAACCAACATGTAAACTACATCTTGTTCCTCCAGTTTTTAATATTTTATTTAGTATAAAAGCCTGGAGTTGAGGTGTGTCAGCCACCTCACAAACTAGCTCCTTCAGAGATTTTTCTTTTCCTTCAGAAAATACACAAAGATTAAATAATGTGAGAACCACATTTGAAAAAAAAAGTTACAGAAAGGAACATTACATATTCTGTGAGCCATAAAGTTAAATTTAATGTAGAAAACACTTAAAACAAAGGGGTTCATCTTGTATTACAGAAAACATTTGTATTTGAAAAATACACAAAGCAACATTCTGGGGGCAAACATGACAACACTGATAAAAGATCATTCTGCCTGGCCTGTGTTGCAGTGCACTGATTGACTGCTGGAGGTGTAGAGTGAATGAAGAATGAATGAATAAGATATTGTTTAAATTAATCTGATGTCCTATTTGCTACAAGAGTAGGAAATGTGGACACTTGTGAGGATATCTAAACCACAACAGTGAAAACAACCTGTGGCTGTAATGCATCAAAAATTATAAATCTGAAATATCTCTCCTGGCCTGGGAATTTATAGAATAGGTTTTAGCTTGAAAAAGTTTCCCCTTTCTTCACAACACACACACAGTTAACACACACCAGAAAGAGCAGTTTCTTGAATCTGAAGTCCTAACATAATCTTGTAATTATGGAACACAAGCTTGGTTAGAAAGCTGTTAATATAATCAGATATTCAGAGGTTCACAGCCTTCTTCTATTCTGTTAGCACTGGCATTTGTGAGGATGTTCATAACAACAGTAAGAAAAGATCTTCAGTACATTTGTCAAGACATTACCATAAGACTAGAGGGACCACAGAATAATTTTTTAAATCTGGTTACTTTTGATACCTCCGATGCCAATACTGTCTGATCAGGTTATCTTTGTATTTGATGTCTCAATCTTCCTTTTTTTCAGGCACTCTAATGCAGAACAAACAACTAATGCTTTAACTTCTCCCCACTGTTCTGCTAAAGCATTTCTCAAAATATGAAAAATTAATTAGGACCACTCACCTCATTTTCTTCTTCTCTATTGCAATCCAGCCGAGAAAGCATGCAAAAGAAAACGCAGAAAGAAAGTGTAAATACCTTGCCGAAACAACAGATTGAGTAATAGTCTTTAAATTAGAAAGAAAAAAAACCCCTATGAGCCAGATTCTGAAACCTTTACTCAGATTGAGTAGCACTTTACTCTACAAACAGTCCCACTACAGTGAATGAGACTACTTGCAGAATAAGGGTGCCACAATCTGTCCCTATGAGCACAGAACAATTCTTAACATGCAGCAAATCACATATGCCAACTACCTCTAAAAAAGAAGAGGCAACAATTTTTTATTTATTTTTTTTTAAAATCAGTCATTTCCCATAGCTTCAACAGTCAAGGACACTGATAGGGTAAAACCCTGGTTAAAACAGAGCTAATTAAGTAGATGCCTTTTTTCTGATGCTTTAAGAATTAATAAACTGCCTGTTTCAACGAGTAAGACCATATGATGGCATACTGCAGGCTTCCAGTTATGAAATAATGAAAAATAAACTTGAGAAATTTGTCATTTTTCCTTCCAGTTTTGTCAGATGACTTAATAATGCCATGAAAAGATCACACCACCTGTCCTTTTCCAGAAAGTTCCCACTCCATCACTACCAAAAATTAAGTATTTACAATAAAACATTTTTTTATAGCTTACTATTATTTTCCAGGGAAACCAAGAAAAACGCTCCCATTTTATGTTATGGACTCCAGTACTTAAATTCTCTACAACACTTCAATGCCAAGGAGGTAGGTACTTTAAACATTCCTGCCTATCAAGCACAAAATTATTTCAAGTATTAAACTAACTAACCTTATAGTATTCAGAACTAAGTGCAACACTCATTTCTGATTTAGCTTTCCCTCATTAAGTTCTTCACACACATACTACATACAAAAATAAGTGATTTCCTCTACAAGAAGAAAAGATGAAGACGATTTCTATTGCTATTTGTTTTTAAATATTTGGGAGATGCTTAAACACTGCATTGATGGGACCATGTAAGTTCTTATATGGATAGATATAAAAGCTCAGATATTTCTGTCACCAGAGGTTATTGTTAAAGTTCAATTTTATATCTAAAACTAGCCATTAATCTTCACCAGTCATGTCCTTCCTCAGTCATTTGTTGTTTAAAAGTTCTCCAAACATTCTGGCCTTTACAGACATGCACATGTGTCCTTTTATATGTCTATCTTACAAACAAAACATGATTTCTCAGCTAATTGCACAAGATTGGGGATATTTTTCTCTCTCTGACTAGGAAAAGAAACAACTCTAGGCCCTTGTTTACATTAGATTCAGACCAATAATTCACCACAGGTGCAGCTCAACCATTGACAGAAATGGTGGAAGGGCTCGTGCAGAGAGGGCCAGGACATTTTACCACTGTCTTCCAATCCTGAGGCTTCCTGTGAGGTAACAATTTTCAGAACAGAAAGCCAGCTTTCACTTTCTGTACTAAGCATGCAGCAACTCCTATATATGGGAGCGAAGACCTGATTGGACACTTCCCCCTCCTAAATAAATGTCACAACAGTTAGGAACAAGCCAGAGGAAAAAATGATCACCACAGATAATATGCTATTGCTTCTCTGAATCATCTGCCTGGGAAAGTGCCCAAGAGGGATCCGGGGGTTGGGATAAATTGTGAATGTTCAGTTGGTGACATTTAGTATTTATTAGTTCATCCTAACCCTTTCCTTCTCCAGATCTATTTTCCTGCTCCCAGAAAGCATTGTAAGTTACTTTTACAATATAAATAATAGGCTTTGTTTTTATGAAGAAAACATGACCAGTGAGTTTAAGCGACCAACAGGCTTCACAAAGGATGTAAACATGATTTAATGGGGTCATGTAAGACTTAGAGTGCTCTGTATTCAGAGTAGCAGCCGTGTTAAGTCTGTATTCGTAAAAAGAAAAGGAGTACTTGTGGCACCTTAGAGACTAACAAATTTATTTGAGCATAAGCTTTCGTGATGTTATCTGCGTGCAGGAAGCCTGGAGCCCTTTAAGAAAAGCACTGTAACATAGATTACAAGGACAAAAGGAACTATTGTGGTCATTTAGTCTGACCTCCTATATAAATATGGCCAGAGAACCACCACAAAAAAATACCAGAGCAAATCTTTTAGAAAAACATCAAATCTTGATTTAAAAATTGTCAGTGATGGAGAATATACTGTGACCGTTGGTAAACTGTTCCAGTGCTTAATTACTCACTGTTAAAGATTTAAGCCTTATTTCCAGTCTGAATATGTTATACCTTTCTCTGTTAGACCGAACAGCCCATTTGTTCCCCATTTAGGTACATACAGAGTGTAATCAAGTCACCCCTTAATCTTTTATTTGTTAAACTAAAGAGATTGAGCTCCTTGAGTCTATCACTATAAAGAAGATTTTCTAGTCCTTTAATCATTCTTGTGGCTCTTTTCTGAACGCTCTCCAATTTATCAACATCCTTTTTGAGTTAGCATTTAAAAGTAGGTTTCACTTTCAAGTCCAGACAGTGAAATACAATAACAGAAAACCACAATCCTTACGTTATATACTTCACATGTTAAAAGAAGTGTTTATGGGGTCAAAAACTCACCATAAGATTAGATATAGCTGACCACCAACATGTGAGCCTTCTATAAATACATGTTAAACAGTGCACCTCTTATGGAGCTACAGAGTGCTGCCATACAATAAGGACAAGTGGTTGCAGAATCAAAGAAGAAGGGTTTCCCCATAAGTCACATACTTAAAAATAAAACCAGGGTAAGCAGCTGTCTATCAAGCACTGGATTTTCAAAATGTATAATCTGTTCACTGGTAACACTCAGCATTTTTTCTGTTACAGCAATCTTCTACTTGCAGCCAAGAAGAATTATTCAGTGTTTTAAGGTCAGCAACATCATGCAAAGCAAAATTAATCTAAAATAACAGCATATACATATAGCTATCACCTGAGGATCTCCAAGTGATTATAAACATTAATCACCTAAGTCACTTCCCATTTTCAAAGTGACTTGGGTACTTAGGAGTGACAACAATGATTGAATGTGACTTGTCTACACTACAAATTTAAATTGACTTAAGTTAAGTCGACATATAGCCACTGCAGTCATTACTGAGGTTTTTCTTGTCATCTCTATCCTCCTTCTGTCAGTGGTGCATGTCCTCAACAGGAATGCTTGCACCAATTTAAGAGGAGCAGTATGAGGGGAGGACACCCGGGCTCTCAGATGCTTGCTCCTCATGGAGCTAAACTATCTGGAGTCTGGCTGAGAGCCAGGACAGCAGCCAGGCTCCAGCTAGTAAGCTCTTCCAGAAGCAGGGAGCAGAGAGCCCAGGTGGCAGCTGGACTCACAGCTGGAGCCCCCCACCTGCCCAAGGGTGACTGCCTGAGCTCTGAGCCCACAAGGGGTTCACAGCAGGGAGCCTACTAGCCTTTATTGTCAATTTCAGGGCTGCCTCAGACTCAGAGCAGCGGGGAGCTCACAGCTGAAGCTGTGAAATTGACAAGAAAGGCTGGTAGGCTCCCTGCTGTGAAATTGAGCCCTACATAAGAACAGACCTATTGCAGGGGTGGGCAAACTTTTTGGCCCGAGGGCCACATCGAGGTGCGAAACTGTAGGGAGGGCTGGGTAGAGAGGGCTGTGCCCCCCAAACAGCCTGGCCCCCACCCCTGCCCCTTATTTGCCCCCTCCCACTTCCTGTCCCCTGACTGCCCCCTCCTGGGACCCTCCACCCCAAACCACCCCCCCAGGATCCCACCCCCTATCGAACACCCCCCTGCTCTCTGTACCCCTACTGCCCTGACCTATCCACACCCCCACCCCCGACAGGCCCCCCAGGACTCCCATGCCTTATCCAATCCCCCGTTCCCTGACCGCCTCAGAACCTCCGCCCCATCCAACTGCCCCCTGCTCCCCTGGACCCGCTACCCAACCCCCCCCCTTACCAGGCCGCTCAGAGCGGCAATAGCTCGAAGCCCTGCTGCCCGTGTGACGGTGTGGTAGGGGAAACAGCGAGGGAGGGGCCGGGCACGACGGTCCCACGGGCCGCATGTGGCCCACGGGCTGTAGTTTGCCCACCTCTGCCCTATTGGGTCAGACCAAAGGTCCATCTAGCCCAGTATTCTGCCTTCCAACAGTGGCCAGTGCCAGGTGCCCCAGAGTGAATGAACAGAACAGGTAATCATCAAGTGATCCTGTCTGGCAAACAGAGGCTCGGGACACCATTCCTGCCCATCGTGGCTAATAGCCATTGATAGACCTATCCTTCATGAATTTATCTAGTTCTTTTTTGAACCGTTATGGTCTTGGCCTTCACAACATCTTCTGGCAAGGAGTTCCACAGGTTGACTGTGTGTTGTGTGAAAAAACACTTCCATTTGTTTTAAACCTGCTGCCTATTAATTTCATTTGGTGACCTAGTTTCTTATGTTATGGGCAGTAAACAACACTTCTTTATCTACTTTCTCTACCAGTCATGATTTTATAGACCTCAATCATATCTCCCCTTAGCCATTTCTTTTCCAAGCTGAAAAGTCCCAGTCTTATTCATCTCTCCTCATACAGAAGCCATTCCATATCCCTTGTCATTTTTGTTGTCCTTTTCTGAACCTTTTCCAATTCCAATATATCTTTTTTGAGATGGGGAAACCACATCTGCACACAGTATTCAATATGTGGGCGTACCCTGGATTTATATAGAGGCAACATAATATTTTCTGTCCTATTATTCATCCCTTTCTTAATTATTCCCAGCATTCTGTTCACTTTTTTGACTGCTGCTGCACATTTAGTGGATGTTTTTAGAGAACTATCCACAATCACTCCAAGATCTCTTTCTTGAGTGGTAACACCTAATTTAGGCCCCAACGTTTTATATGTATAGTTGAGATTATGCTTTCCAATGTGCATTACTTTGCATTTATCAACATGAAATTTTATCTGCCATTTCGTTGCCCAGTCACCCAGTTTTGAGAGATCATTTTGTAGCTCTTTGCAGTCTGCATGAGTGCTAACTATCTTTAATAATTTTGTATCATCTGCAAATTTTGCCACCTCACTTTTTACCTTTTTCCAGATCATTTATGAATATGCTGAATAGGACTGGTCCCAGAACAGACCCCTGGGGGACACCACTATTTACCTCTCTCCATTCTGAAAACTGACCATTTATACCTACCCTTTGTTTCCTATCTTTTAACCAGTTACCAATCCATGAGAGCACCTTCCCTCTTACCCCATGTCAGCTTACTTTGCATAATAGCCTTTGGTGAGGGACCTTGTCAAAGGCTTTCTGAAAATCTAAGTATACTATATCCACTGGATCCCCTTGGTCCACATGCTTGTAGACCCGCACAAAGAATTCTAGTAGATTGGTGAGGCATGATTTCCCTTTACTAAAACCATGTTGACTCTTCCTCAACAAATTATGTTCATCTATAGGTCTGACAATATTGTTCTTTATTAATAGTTTCAACCAGTTTGCCCGGTACAGAAGTCAGGTTTACAGGCCTGTCATTGGCGGGATTACCTCTGGAGCCCTTTTTAAAAACTGGCATCACATTAGCCATCCTCCAGTCATCTGGTACAGAAGCTGATTTAAATGATAGGTTACAGACAAAAAGAAACACCAACTTAAATTCAACTCAGTTTCCAAACTGGAGTTAAATGAGTTTCAAGTATACACTTGTCCCTGAATCAATCCCCGCCCTTCAACCCATCACCACTCTCTACCATGGTCAGTCTTTATGGTTCTATAATAGATTTTCCTATTTTAAAAATGCTTCTCCTTCATTGCTTTGTGAAATAACCCCACAAAGAGGGATAACTGACTGTCTGTGCCAGGAAAACAGCATAATTTACTGTACATACATTTCTATCAAATGCAAAAAGTATATCAAAAGAAAACTCATTTTTTTCTTTCATCTTTCATTAACAGGAATCTTAGGGGCTACTTGTAACAATAGTGCTAAAACATTTTAGACAGAAATATGATTTTAGAGCTACTACTGCTGGGCTGGGATGTCGCTGAACAGAGTCTTATACAGTATAGGAAATGACAGATGCTCCTGCTGGAGAAAATGCCTTGTTAGGCACAAAGCAATCCCTGGTCAGATTAAGGAGAAAGAGGCACAAGAAACAGTTTGTTGAAGCCATAAAGTTGTATTATAAGACTGGTGAGGCTTCCTGTCTCTCCATCTCTGATGAGGTCATAATTTGCTAACACCATGAATGGTAAGCTAAAACAACAACATGCAGTGATTTTCAAGACTTTGGAGTACACAAAACTTCCTTTAAAAATCAGTCAACTCCCTCAGAAGTGTGTGGCAGTACTCTGGAAGTTGAAGTTGAGGAAGTAAGGTTAGTATCCAAGAGGGGAAGGATGAAGAGGATGCAACAGTAGGGGCAAAATACAACCTGCACCTGAACGAGTGTTCAGATGTTGAGTACTCATTTCTATTGAAGCTTGAAGGGTGGTTTTTTCCACTTTTTCCTCTCATTTATTCTGGTTTACACAACTCAGTCCAGTACATCAACCTATCCTGCTTCAAACAAAGAGCACCTTTTTAAAACCAAGGAACTTCGCTAAAACTGAGCACTGTTTCTGAGCTGATATTCCTGGACAAATAAAAAAAAAAGAGTAGCGCTTTTCTACGTGATAACATAACTGAAGTCGACGTACTTAGATCTACTAACTGCAGTGTCTTCACTGCAGTGTGTCGACGGGAGAGCGGGATTCCCCTTGCGCTTCTCGTTGAAGTGGAGTACCAGAGTCGATGCTAGAGCAATCTGCGGTCGATTTATCACGTCTATACTAGACACGATAAATCGACCCCTGCCGAATCAATTGCTGCCTGTTGATCTGGCTGGTAGTGTAGACAAGCCCCTAGTTAAATCCCCTACCTAAGGATTCCTTAAAGACTATTATTTATATGTCACTATAGGTGTGTGTACATTTTTGTCCATTTAGAAAACTAAATACTTGACCTTGATTGTAACACTCAGCTTCCAGTTTGTTATACCAATCCCTTGTCTTCCAGGTACCATAAACAACGTACAACAGTCATCACTAACATACATTTATCAACTCAGCTCTAACTTCAGAACTGTGACAGGCACTTTCATAACAACAAAATGCCTGCTTCCCAAGAAAGTTATTAACAGAGATTTTAGACAAGGGAGTTTTCCTAATTTCTAGGGCTTTGTCCACAATGTAAATCTGCCTGGTTACAACCATATGTGTCCTGCCACTGACATAATGGTACCAACACAAACCCCTATGGTGGGCAAGACAAACAGCTGTAAGCTGTAACTTACACCGCTACAGTTTATCCCAGTATCACACCATGGTAAGCTCCACTTGTGCATATACCTGTCTACACAGATTTTCTACTGATGCAGGTTATACCAGGGGCCCGTTATCAATAGCAGTAATCCGGGCAAATGTCAAGTGTAGACAAGGCTTTAGTTTCAACCCTGCCTTCTCCTTTCCTCATTTAATCAGGCTCTAACATTCAGAGCTGGAAACTAAGATCTGTTGCTCAACATACATTTTGATAAAGAACACACTGTAGAGCACTCTGAAGGAAAGAATTATCTAAATACTTGACTTGTACAGTACTTGGCATTTTCAGGATGTTTAACTTCATGTTTTAGCCAGGCTATAATAATCCTACATGAATGCTCAGTGGCATCGTGCATTGTCACTAGAATGTCAGTGTAGAATTTCTTACACGTGCTGAGCTACTGGCACAGATTACCCCAGCAATCCTGAGTTAATTTTTCTCTCTTAATACACAAAAAGCTGAACTTTGCAAACTGAGAAAGAGGCAGATCAACTTTTGAGCCACACAAATTGATGCTGTCCATTCAAATGCTAGTTATTAAAATGATTAAGAACCTTAATTGACGCATCTTCCAATTCAGACATGCACAGTATCCCTACATGGACAGGAGCCACTAAGAACAGATCCAATAGGCATCAGAGCACAATATGGAAAAATGACAGCTCTATAAATTTTTTACTATGATCATTTAAACTCAGTTCTTTCACAGCTGGAGGGGAAAAAAGACTTGATACTGGCATGAGCTAAAAATGCCTGTCCTTGGCCAACTGGCATCCTCAAAGCTGTGGTAACAGAGAAAACTCTACCCTAGCAACCATTAAATGCTGCCTCTGGTTCCAGAGGAGTGTGCCAGGGAAATGGAGTGGTAGAGGTAGGTGAATGGGTGAAGGATGATTGCCATGATAAAGGGCTGAGCTGATTTGATAGGAAGCAGTTGAAGCCTGAGGAGAAGCTGAAAAATGGCTACATGGCCATGTTATAAAAGACATTTGCCTTTCCACAGCTACTCTGAGAAGACACACAAAGAGAAAGTGGGTCAAAGAAAGCAGGCACATGTGAAAAACTGCAGTAATTTTCCCTAAAGCTAAATGTATTAGCTGCTATTTGTACATTTTTATATTAAAATATATTACAATTTTAGAGCAGCTAGGATACTTTTCTCTGGGAAGCAGGAGACTCAGTCAGCATTATACCACCAGCTTTCAGTGGTTTCTGGTCTTTTGTTCTAATAGAGAACTCACGCACCCACTACTTCTCCTTAAATAACCTAAAATCTCCCTGAACTGTTAAAGATAATTCTGTACAACTCACCCTCTCTCCCCTTTTTGTTCAGCACCAGGAGATGTCTAAATAAGAAACCAAATGAGTGCTTAATTTTTAAACCATGACAGGAATCATCATAAGCAAAGTCGTTGCCATAGCAGCCATGCACAGGATTACTGAGAACACTGCAAGTAAATTAATGACTGCATGCACAATAACTAAACAAAGGTGGAGAACGAAAAAGACACCAACACAGTCCAAGTGAGACAGCGTGTAAAGGCAAGAAAAGGATATTAAAATTAATTATTATAAAATCAAAATTAGTTAACCACAAATCTACAACATAATCTTAAATGAAGACTTCTAGTCTGGTAATATTTCAGACACAGCATGGGTAGTCCACAACTTCCTTGGAATGTCCTCTCCCCATCCATCCTCCTCTAGATAGCAGAGGATTTATTTCTAGCTTTTAGAGGTTAGAAGACCTGGGGACTCACCATTTCCACTGCCTTTACTGGTTGTTAAATGCCAATGATTAGTTTAAATTCAATCTCACTTCCTGTAAACCCTGGTAGCAGAATTCTGTCTCCCCGTACCCCCAACATAAAACAGCACACTTGGTGATGAAATACCAACTGTGGATGACACGAAGGACTGCAAGGTATCAGAAGAGCCACTGAAAATTAATCTTCCAGCTCTAACAACATCTTCATCCCTTAATGTGTTTGCATTGCTACTCCCATCTTCCATATAGTCCATGGTAGGTTGCAGGTCCCTCATGGCAGGGACTTTGCCGTTTCCACATCTGTAAAGTGTTGTGTACACTTACATCACTACAACAAATAATCCATAGCTATCTATTAGGCGTCATGAGTCCACCTGCAGGTGAGACAGAAAAAGATATAGAACTTGACTGAAGCCACAGAAGCTAAAGCAAACTAAGCAGTCAAGGGACAAGAGGGAAGGTCCTCTCACAGATCAGTAACAGGTTAAGAGATCGGAATCAAAGGGTAGGAATAAATGGTCAGTTTTCACAATGGAGAGAGGTAAATAGCAGGGTCCCCCAAGGAACAGTATTGGGACCTGTGCTGTTCAATATATTAATAAATGATCTGGAAAAGGGGATGAACAGTGAGGTGGCAAAATCTGCAGATGATACAAAGTTACTCAAGATCGTTTAGTCCAAAGCTGACTGCAGAAAGTTACAAAGGGATCAAAATAAACTGGGTGACTGGGCAACAAAATGGCAGATGAAATTCATTGTTGACAAGTACAAAGCAATACACATTGGAAAAAATAATCCCAACTATACATACAAAATGACAGGATCTAAATTTGCTGTTACCACTCAAGAAAGATCTTGGCGTCATCATGGTTAATTCTCTGAAAACATCTGCTCAACATGCAGTGGCAGTCAAAAAAGTTAATAGAAGGTTAGGGTCCACTAGAAAAGGGTTCGCTAATGAAACAGAAAATATCATGATGCCACTATGTAAATCCACGATTCACCTAGAGCTTGAATACTGCACATAGTTCTGGTCGCCCCAACCAAAAAAGATAAGAGTTGGAGAAGGGGCAGAGAAGAGCAATGGAAATGATTAGGTGTATAGACCAGCTTCCATATGAGGAGAGACTAAAAGGACTGGGATTGGTCAGTTTAGAAGAGAGATGACTAAGAGGGGGATATGATAGAAGGCTATAAAATCATGAATGGAATAGAGAAAGTGAATAGGGAAAAGTATAACTGGATTAAAAAAAGAATCAGATAAGTTGATGGAGGACAGGTCCATCAATGCCTATTGCACTCAGGATGCAAACCAATGCTTTGAGTGTTCCTAACCCTCCAATTTCAAGAACCTGGGACTGGAAGACAAGACTGATCACTTGAAATTGCCCTATTCTGCTCATTCCCTCTGAAGCATCTGGTACTGGCCACTTTCAGAGACAGGATACTGACCTGGATGTAATACTGGTCTGAACCAGTATGGCTGTTCTTAGGTTAAACTTTCCCTGATGACACACTAAAGTGACTGTTCTCAAATCTCTCCCTTTGGGGTACAAAGTCACAAGAAGGAAAGTTATAAAATCAAGTATAACATTAAAAGACAGTGACATACTCCTAACAAAGTAACGTGGTACTTACAAAAATATGGCAAATTCGTGATGTCCCTAGTACTTTTCACTCTGCCCTTTTGAACACTTTTAGAACTCCTTGGAAGCTTGAAATTAAAACTACATCCCCTGGCTAAGACCTGGACTGGGATGCAGGAAATTTTGGTTCAGTTCCCAGCTCTGCCAGAGATACCCTGTGTGACTTTGGGCAACTCACTCAATCTCTCTACCCCAGTTCCCAATATTATGCTTGTATGTTCTATCCCTTTCTCTCATCCTTTGTCTTGTCAATTTATAATGAAAGCTCTTCAGGTTGGGACTGTTTCTTACTATTTCTATGCCCAGCGCCTAGCACAATGAAGCCTTGATGTTGGTTTAGGCCTCAAGGCACTACTTTAATATAAACAAAAAATAAAAGATTTCCTCCACTGGGTACACCCTGTTTATTGCTATAGGATTAATTCTGAGTACTGAGCTTTTTGCTGTTGTTGAGCATATATAGTATAAAAGAATTACAAATAAGGCCATGAAGAATTACCTGAATTTTGAAAAGACAGCTAAAGACAAAAATTAAGTCAAATGTTTATCTTGGAAAGAATCTTAAGTGTCCTTTTATGTCCCTTTTTTATAAGAAAACCATTTCAGCTTTTCAATTTGGAAAGATTTTTGAAAGTTCATTTAATGTCCTGTTTGTGCAAACAATCGCTTGAAATACCGTAAGGAAGGGGTTGGTACATACTTTTTATAATGTAAGCTCTACTTTGTCTTCTGATTCATTTTAAAAATAAAAAAATAAAGTTACCCTCGGGCAGAAAGGCTTTCCTAAAATCATGACACTATATGAGAATCTTCTTTATATCAGATGCAAACCTGTAAGAGCAGAAAAGATACAAAGAAAAATCCTCATGGCCACACAACTGACACTTACTCAAAGGAAGTAACACAATCCTAAAAGGAAAACAAAAAACATTATACTACAAAAGGCAATGATTATGCAAACTAAAGATTACTTTCCATATATGGATACGCAGAGAACCGCTCCAAAACACTCGTGAGCACTTACATTGCTAGTTGTACGGTGTTTTCCCCTTCAATTTCATTAATGAACAAATGGCAGCTATTTGTAAACTGCTCCAGTGTTTTATCCAAGTGTCTGAGCTGCCACCAACTGGCTTTTTGCTCATAGCGTCTTCCATTACAAAACTCACCCTGACGGTTTCATGTGATCACCAAAGCCTGATGTAAACAGTTACATGGGCAATGTACTGATACCACTTCTTGTAATGGAGGCAAAAAGTGCTAAAGGAAACATGCTTCTTCCCCCCCCCCCCCCCCAGCCCTTTTACACAGAGCAAAAAGAACAGTGAACCATACGGTATAAGCAGGGTTTACACACTGTAGTAACTGAAACCGGTTATACTACAAGTTTGGTCTACTGGTGTGGACTGAGCGAAATTGTGTTATAACCAGATTAAAAAAAATGCTCTCAATACAATGAAACAAGATCTATACCAATAAATAATTTTTAAGAGGCAGGCTCTAAACCAGGGTGGTACCTCCATCTGGTTTCATAACCTGTGATAACTCTGTTTGGACCTAACTATATTAGCATTTTTCTAAAATATTCCCTGCTAGCAATGGTGGGAGCAACAGTAGACAAAGTACCACAAGTCACAGTGGTTAAAACCATAGCAGCTGTTTGACACGAAGGCTCCCTCATCACTGTTACCAATGGAGATGTGCCAATGAAATGATGGGAAGTTCTCTGAAAAACAGTAAGGACACAGCAATAGCAGCTAGCTAGACCATGCTGTAACAAAGTTTGGCCACCACCATGTTAAGGAATGTTTGCTGTGTGTAGACACACTTTTTGCTAACTGGAAGGAAAACTAGACTTGTCTGTGTCACTTGAAGAAAAGTCATTTTAATGCTCAACATAAACTAAGAAATAAGACTAGTCTTAGATTTAAAGTAACTTTGTTAAAAGATTCAAAAACAGATTCAAGCTGAACGTTTCTAGGCAGGATCTTTCAGATTTCCTGAGTTCCATAAACAGTTAGGATTTAGACTGCAAATTTGATGGGTGAATATACATAGCAACACCCTCCCCGCAAAAGCCGGCCCTTTTCAAGCTGGCCTTTGAAACACAGAATTATCAATGGTGATATTTTTAAACTCTTTGGCATTAATGGCTTCACAGAGCATATTTATAGTTGTGCAAGGGAAAAAATTGTTTTGGCCATTAAATTTAACAAATCTCAAACAAAGGCATCGACTAGACAAGCCTAATAATAATGTGCAGCTCTGATGCGTCACCTGCAATTTGTTTTCCTCTCTGTTGTGAAGAAAACAATTGGGTCCTCCCTGCAGGGCTCCTTCTAGCAGAAGGGTTCTATTATATACATTTGCAATCTCCTCTGAGGGCTGGACAAGTATCCTTCCGGATTGAGCCAACATGTTTAGTCTCCATTTATGATGTTTCTTCACTATTCCAAAGGCTCTCCGTCAGCCAGTGAACACAAAGTCCACTCACCCATGCTTAACACATTAAAGATATTTAGGGGTCAAAATTGCCTGTCTAGGAAACATTTTAAGTGACAGGCAAGAAATAAGATTCATAGTTAAAGGCAATCAAGCTGTCTAACCATGAAAAATCATGGAGCTGAAGAAGAGCTTTGTGTAGCTCAGAAGCTTGCCTCTTTTACCAACAGAAGCTGGTCCAATAAAACATATTCCCTCACCCACCTTGTACCATGAAAAAAAATCAGTCTGTTAGGCCAGGAAATTATAGCCATATACATCACTCCCACCAGTCATAATTCCCTCCATCCCTTCCTTCAAGACATTTACTTTATAGTTTGCGTGCATAACCTATGCCTGCTTGATGTGGTGCTCTGTTCCCCTCCAGTAGCACCTAGACCATTCTAGGGATTAACAAGTTTACTACAGCATTAGCTAAGAGCCATGTGGCCTTTAGTTCATGTAGTAGAGGCTCATATACTAAGCTTCAGAAGTCCCAGGTTCGATCCCGCCCGTCGATGACCGGGTTCTGTCAGCATTACACATGCATTGCTTAGTCTCTAATAAAAGGCAGAAAGTTTTTATGTTCATCATTACCATAAAATTATATGACAAAACAAATGGTATCAAACTGTAAAAAATGGTCAGGAACCAAAGATGTTCAAAATAGACAAAGAACTGACATATCAAGGTGTAAACTTACACTATCTGTTGTAGCTATTAGACACATGTTTATCATTAAAGTTGATAACTAAGCCCTTGTTCCAATTATGTCCTCCCAAAATGGAAAGAACTAAAGACTCAACTAATCATGTCCTCGGCCTTCCAACCAGCACACACTTTTCATATATATTCCAAGATTTTTCCATGACAAATTTAAAATTAAGAGCATTCACTTTTAGAATGTTTTCATTGTATTTTTCAGTACCAAGAGTTCCACAGATTGCCATATAAATTATTTTACATATATATATAAACCCACCTTAAAATCAATTTGCCACTAGTTTAATAATCCTCATCACTAATTAATCCTATGGTCATTGATCTCTGGATGAAAAAACAAATCTAATTTAAATCATTTCCTTAGTTATCAATGCTGTTAACAGATCAAGAAGAGATTTTTACATAGGTTCTGGTCTGATCCCCATGAGTTTTTGGATAATTTAAGATCTCACTAAGTAACCTTATCGCAAGCCAGAACATGTTTACTTCTTGAAGCCTATCTTTACAAGGCTCTCCATTTGTACCCCAAATTAGTCGATGTTTTCCCCTGTATGTCTTCCAATGCACGGATGTCCTCAAAAATCAGTACTCCATTTGGTATTCTGGTTTGGGCCTCAAGCATCTTCTACAGCAGAATCCTTAGTCCCTTCCTTATAACCCAGTGCATCCAAACACCATTTGCTTTTCCTACAGTATCATACAGTTCAAAACTTACTAACACACTTAGGGTCTTTCTAAATTCCAATTCTAGTATGTTACACATTCACCGCCTACACCTCATCTCATCAAATGCTGGTGCTTATATTTTATAAGGTGGCTGCCTTTGCCACTTATCTTCTCAGATCCTTCTGCAAATCTGTATCTCCACAGTATTTATGATAGATCCAATGTAGGCATCTGCAAGTTTAGAGACATGTTTTTGGTTCTACAGATAAAAATTGAGATTAGCCACTATACAGAGCCCTGAGGGACATCACTTACTCCTTTGCTGCCATTTATGAACTATGTACCACCCGCCAGATTTTTATCCAGGTCACTGCTTCAGTACAGAATCCAAAATCCTTGTTTTACATTGTAGTTTCTTATGTGATAAATAAAGTTTAAGCTTATATTACAAAACTTCCCAACTGGGTTCAGTGAGCAACAGCACGCATCTTGAAAGTCACTCTTCCCTCCCCTCCAATACAAGAGGCTACAAATTTTAAAATAATCTAAACTCCAGGCATTAGTTTTTAAACAATCGGATTGTCTAAAATAAATTACTTGGTAAAGCCCACCACTGCAGGAGGGGGGAGAACCAAGTTATTAAAAACAATTAAACACACTGGGCAAACATATGAAGTGTTTTATTGCCCTCAGACAGGTATAGCTCCCAACATCATAGGTGGTTGCTATGGCAACAATTAACAGAAGCTGATTTCAGGTGGGCAAACTACAGTAGCAGCAGAAACTTAACATATCCTGTTTTTATGCAAATGTAATGAATAATAAAGGAAGTGAAAATGAAAATAGGCTATGTAGGTTTCTAAACACTGGTCTTCAGAATATTCTGCAATGTATCAGCACTGCTATTAAAGGGTATTATAATTACAAGTGCAAGTGCTTCACTACTTTCACTGTCAGCAGAGTTGCCAACTTTCACACGGTAAATAAGCACCCTGACTTTCACAGTAAGCCAAACATCAAGCTAATCCCATTTCAAAACAAGGCCAAAACAAACCAATCCCCAAGAACCCCAACATTCTGTGTGTCTAGATCCCCCCAGCGTGCAGTCTGGGATTGTGGTGGGCCAGCTGTGCACCCGAGTCTCTCCCCCCTTTTCCCCACTTGCTGGGAGCTGATCAAAAAAAAGCAGCAACAAGCTACAAGCCAAAAACTAGCCAACAAGCAACAAACCAATTAATCAAAAAACAAGCCCAATTTCTGCGTTTTTTTCATGGGTTTGGCATGTCTGACTAACACTATTTCCACTCAGAATTGCCAATTTCTCCTTTTCAACTGCAAAACCTTGCCTGTTTAGTCTCAAATGTGATATTTTTGGGGAAAAATAGAAAAATCCATCAGATATTTATGAATAATCTAGATGGAAAAAGGTGATTTTTCTACTCCAAAATTTTTAAAAAAACAAATAGCTCAGGTAATTCAACTAGACTTTACGTGTCCCATGTGATTAGTTCTCAGTGAGGAATACTGGGTCCCATCAGCATACACTGGAAATTAACAAGATACAAACAATTAAAAACGGGCTAGACCATGCATAGGAAAAGTAATGCCTAGGGAATTATGGAGTTATAAGAACCAGCTGCATAACTGTCCCGCGTGCCCAGTAGGTACTGAGCATCAGTCAGTGAGTAACAGACTAGGTCAACTTTAATACCTATGAAGCTGATCAAACAGAAGTTGCACAATTCCACGAGTGCAACCAGGATCCATTTTTTTCTTTTAAATTAAGCATAACCAAATGCAAACAACCTATTTTAATGCAGTATTAAGTTTATACATACGACCGTACGACTCAGGAAATTGCACTTAAATTTCTTATCGCACTCAGAATTCATCCCCATTGCAGAGGTTGCACTTTTCGTTACTAGTTCGGGTCCTACACGTATATCTTGTAGAAACAGATAACATATATATCTCAACACATATATATATTTAAGGCTACTTAAGAGTTCTGCCTTCTATACTTTTGAAGTCTAACTTGTTATTGACATGTTAGACCTATAAAACTAGAAAGTATTTAATATTAAAGAATTAAAATACGATGCTAACTGTTTCTGTCCACAATGGGACAGGACTTCACATTATGATAAAGCCTGGCAGAAAAAGGCTTTACCTGCTTCAGATTTTAATATCTGTCTCATAATGGCATGTCCAGCTAATCAGAGGCCTGAAAACAGATTGTACGTGCTATAATACCTAACAACAGCTAGGATATACTAGCAACCTTAACTCCCGCTTTTGTTATTTTTCATCCATCCATAAAATTTACAGTAGTTAAAGAAAAAAGCGTTACTGACTTGGTCATGCCATTTAGCATGGAAGCAGTCACAATATCAATGCAAATAGACAAGTCACTGCAAATATTAAACACTATTCAGTATTCAAAATAACTATTTTGAAGTGCTCAAAAGCTGCTGCATTTAGAGGACTCCCATTTTAAGAAAACAACAATCAAATTGAACACCTAATTATGCAAGTACTCTCCAGATGCCACTTCACCTATTTCTTCCATTCTCTTCCTTCCTCTTTCTAGAACTATCCCATGTCAAAGGGACACTACCAACCTAGATCACTTCTGTCTATTGTCACCACACACCTAGAATTACTATCACTGGAAGTTAGAGGGAAAAGTATTTCTCCATTCCTAGTTTGTTTACTTTGCGCATTTGACAGCATTTTGTGTACACTCCGTTTTCCTTTTTGTAAGAATCTTTTACACCAGAACCAGAAAACAAAGAGCCTTATAAAAACAGAGGGAAAATTGTAAAACTACAGAAATTGGCACAAGAACTCAGTGGTAGATGAAGTATCTGAAACAGTGTAATTTATACTCTTTCAGTTAACTTAATTTCAAGTTGACTGTGTCCCTTCAAAACACTATATGCAGCATGGGCAGGGTAGATATGCCATGTTTCTTGAGACATAAGCAGATGGAAGAGGAAGAGTGACACAGGGGAGATGACTAAGATGGAAGCTGTATAAGAAACAAGAAGTGAAATAGGACAAGCAATGGAGGGGAGAAAGCGCAGAGCAAGAAATCCTCCTCCATCTGCCAAAAAAGGGAGGGAGCTCATAGTTCGATACCCAAGAACAGAAATGGGAAGAGAATTCTTAATGCAGAAAAGAAAAGTCCAGCTCTGATTTGTTAATAGACTTATTTTTCAAAAAAAGAAAATTAACTGTTGGAGAACACGAAGTTGGAAAAAGAAAAATGAGGTTAGAGCATGACAGAATGTAAGTTGCACAGTATCATTTTATACACCATAAGCTTATTGCCCTATTATAAATGCAAAGTGATCAGCAAATCGCCTCATGTAATTCCATTCAACTAGCTCTCTACCAAAGTCCAGAGAATAGGATCAATCTTTGTAAAATCCAGAACAGCTGTAGAATTTAAGCTATACAGGATGATTTCATAAAGTACAGCTCTAGTTGGGAATTTACCATACAATTATCACATGAATCGTCCACAGATAATTAATGAATTATTCAAATAACTTAACCTGCTTATATGAACAAGTCAGTAAGCTATTTTTCCCCACAATTGAGACTGTGCACTGTTCTGTTCTATGTTACCTCAAAATATGTTCAAACTGGGTGGGACAATTATATCTAATTTAAATTATGGGGCTGATCTTGAAAACATTTACGATTAGGTGCAGACTCAACTGCTGTGAGTACTCCCATTGAAGCAAGCACTACACCATAGAGTAAGTAACTGAAGGGTCAGACACTATGCAAGTACTGTTCTTCTTACAGACACATAGGCATAATTTTCAAACTTGGCTGCCTAAAGCTAAAGCACCTAATATCCATATTCAGGGACCAAAATAAAGGAGGCTTGATTTTCAGATATGCCAAACATCTGCAGCTTTCATTAACATCAGCGGGAACTGTGGTGTTCAGTGAAAGTTGAGCCACTTCTTAACATGTTTAAATATAGATAGAGATGCCTAACTTTAGGCATTCAAGTGTGAAAGTTTTGGCTGTAAGTATTTATGTTCAAAATGGAAACAATTGTACTGGATTCAATTGACTGCTCATTAATCCTTCAACTGGTATGATTAGTGACCCAAATGCAGTCCAGTTATCAGTGCAATGACAAGATTCACAGTGTACATTTCAGGAGCACAAGAAAACTGCACTGAATTTATAGCAAGCATTTAGGGCACAAAGGGGGCAGTTCAAGTCTACTATTATTCATTGTGTATCCCTTCCTGTAGAGAAAAAAAATCTTGAAAATAGGAAAAATAGGAAAGATGTACCAAAGTAGTCTTGCCCAAGGCAATTTGTGCCTACAGAAATTTATATTTCGAGGTTTTGAAAAACAGAATAGTTGTCCTAAAATTACAGACTGCATATATACAGATTCTGGATATAGAAAACAATGGGTACGTGAATTGTATAATTTAACAGAATTTAACAGAAATGCTACATACATTTGAAAACATACACCTCAGATGCTTTCATTCTTTAAGACTGACTTGCCTGAGAGAATAAAAAAGGACTTAAAATCATACACAGCTCTCCAATTATAAGTGGTGTAAGCAGAAATCTAGGGCACTGACAGTTTTCTGCCTGGTTTCAATTTAGTTATTGAACAACATTGAGATGTTTTAATAAAAAGATTTATACAAACTTGCACCTGCAAACTACAAATTATCTGGTTTTATGGATATTAGGTTCAAAATCTAAGTTGTACATGCATTAAATAATTACATGTCATTTTTTTCTTTAAAATAGTTCTTTCTTAGAGAAGCAAGTGACAGTGCAGTAATATCAAGAATGTAGTTAAAAAAATTCATATGCCACAACAGCCAAGTTTCCTCCCTCAGTTTCATGCCCTGGGAGACCATTAGTCTCTCTAATAAGGAAGAATGAACAAAGGTAGAAGCAGCTGTAAAATAAGTCTTTTTCAGTTGCATTAGTGTCTCCCTGATGCATTGTAACAATATAATTGAGGGAACTACCTTTCTGATTTAACTATATCCACCTACAATGCGTCTACCTTGTGTTGAGGGTACTAAACTACCGATAATTCTTCCTTGGGGAAAAGAAAAAAGAAAATAGAATCCAGCTGCCAACAAGAAAAAAGTAATCAAATCCCAAAGTGACACTACCCACAAATAGTACTAAAGTGCCCAGGAGTCTTTATATTAGCAACAAATTTTGAAAAATAATAAAGTCACGCCAACTACTATAAAGTTCAAATTTTAGACTAAGCACTTCCTTAAAATATTTTAAAAATCTATCAATAATTTTAGGTTTCAGAGTAGCAGCCATGTTAGTCTGTATTCGCAAAAAGAAAAGGAGTACTTGTGGCACCTTAGAGACTAACAAATTTATTAGAGCATAAGCTTTCGTGAGCTACAGCTCACTTCATCGGATGCATCCGATGAAGTGAGCTGTAGCTCACGAAAGCTTATGCTCTAATAAATTTGTTAGTCTCTAAGGTGCCACAAGTACTCCTTTTCTTTTTATCAATACTTTTGAATACCATAGTTTTAGGCCCTGATCCTGAAGGGCACTGGTTTTTAAACTGTGGGGCATGACCCCCCTGAGGGGTGCACTGAGGTTATCAGGGGGATGCAAGGACCTGACTGGTTAAAAATGAACCATTACCCAGCACACCCAGTGCCACGCTGCCATTTTACTGCTAGCCAGCTTCTCAAGAACCACACACCCTCCCAAGAACCCAAACCTTCCTCCACTCTCAAAAGCTCACCCCACTAGCCCTTGTGGCTGCACTCAGAATCAACATAACCGTGGCACTGCAGACATGTCCTGGCCCCACAATAAAAAACCTCACACCTGGCGTGCGTATGCACAGAGGGGGTGGAACTGCTGCGCGCACATGAGTTAACTGCTCTCGGCAGCTGGGATTCACAACAGGGTGCATGAGCCTCCACCCTGTTTGCGCTGGTCATTTGGGGATTCCCTCCATGGGCTCCAAACTCTGCATCATCCAGATTCCCCTCTTACCCCTATGTTAAGGGGGGCATGTGTGGAACATGAATTTCCAAGGGGGGGGGGGGGTGCAGCAAAAAAAAGTTTGCGAAGTTCTACTGTAGGGTGATCCATAAGGCAGACCTTTATGCGTGAATGGGCAGTGTCACCCATCTAAGTCAGGGGCCTTTGGCAGTAAAGCTGAAGATATAGCCAAGCTATAACCTGCAGCAGAGAGCAAAACAAGAAACAAGTGCAGATTTCAGCCTTATACCGTTCAAATGTGTTAATTCATACTGCTTTTTTGTTGCAGCCAATTCTTGGTGGTGTATTCTAGTTTCCGGGTGTAATAAATGGTTTACAAATATCTAAAGTAAGGTACAAAATTTTTCTCTGAATTCGTCTCACATTGAGCACATATTTAGTGCCACAAAAGTGTCAGCTTTAATCTAGCACATTTAAGATGTTTTTGCATTTTCAATTCACTGGGTATTTTAATACATACATAATCTGAACTGAAAAATAAACTGAATTTCTTCTTTAAGAAAATAGTTTGTCCAGCATTTAATTACACCACTAGCAGCCCTATCCACTCACTAGTAACTTTACTCACATACAGATCACATTTCCTCTCACTTCAGCCTATCCAAGTTCAAAATAAACAAAATAACTAATTTGTCAAATATCACTGCTAAATCAAAGTCAATACTATGCAAATTTACAGGAGAAAACCAGACAGATTTACAATGAATGTGACATTGAATCTGGACACAAAAATTAGGAAAGACTAGTTATCCAGACATACTGCAAGTTCTAGTTCACACAAAGACAACATGAATTGAATTTATTATACTGTGAATTTCAAATTCAAATTAGAAAAATTTTAAGTTTTACTGTTGAGAGGAACATGTACCATAAAACATAAGCAGGTGAAAATGTAAATGGACTTTAATTCCTTACAAGAAAACTCAAGTCAGTGGCATCATCACTGTACACCCAAGTTCAATATCTTGGCACTTACAAATATAACATCCAACCATGTGATTAAACAGTTCCCTTCAGTCTAATATATCTAGTGCAAAAGTCACTCAGCAATAGTCCCATTAAGAAAAACCACTGCACTAGGTACAAGCCTATTGATTTACTGGTCTCCAGTTAAGTGTTCAAGTCCCCTAGCCATTACTGTCACTCTCCAAAACACCACTATTTATATAGGTTTCAGAGTAGCAACCATGTTAGTCTGTATTCGCAAAAAAGAAAAGGAGGACTTGTGGCACCTTAGAGACTAACAAATTTATTTGAGCATAAATAAGCTGTAGCTCACGAAAGCTTATGCTCAAATAAATTTGTTAGTCTCTAAGATGCCACAAGTACTCCTTTTCTTTTTTACTGTTTATATATACACATTTCAGATATTAAAAGTTACAAATCCTGCTTTTTCAAAATTTGAAAACGTATCTCCTCTTTCTTTTCACAGCAACTAAACCTAAACAGTACAAGAAATCCAACAATGTTCAGACAGGTCATTAATTGCATTAGCTACAGGGATAAGTAACAAATATTTCATTTAATCTCCCAGGCAAAGGGGGAAGAACAGAAATTCTAGAGCAACAGTGTAAGAAATCTGCCAGTGACAAGTCTGCATACAGGCTGATAGTTTGTACTCTGGAGGAGTACCATATTTGGAGGAAGCCATCTTCTACAGCAGCATAAAATACCCTGCAGCTATCATGGTTTGTTTTTAACCTGTGTCTTCCAACAGGACAGCCAACTGTGCTTTGAAAATACTCAACTGGCTACTGGAACATGCTATGCACTGCATTTTTAAAAATATGACCTTTGAGAAAGGAGAAGGAGGTTATTAAAGACAAAGCATTCCTGCCCCTAAAGAAGATGCCATGACAGATCTACTTTATAAACCTTTTGCTTTACAGAAGGACATGTGCCTGAATAAGATATAACACTTGCTTTAACAGAGTGGGAAACAATGACCAGATGTACAAGAGCAAGGTTCCAGGATCTAGTACACAGGAGGGTGATTGGGAAGACAGCTTCTCTATGCATTCTTTACATGACCACACTTCAAAAGGCTTCTCTAACATATAACTTTTGTCTGCTGAAGATCTTTCAAAATCTCAGCTCATAATAAATGTATTAAGAGGTAATAAATCCCTGTTGTGATGAAATATTAAAGAAATATTTGTAACTAAAGTTGTTAAATAAAGCAATATGAATTTTTATAAATCAGGTTTACAATATGTTTGGAGATTGTTCTAAGTGACTGGTGACTATGTAAGATGATAAATAGATTTTTTAACATGTATGAGTTTAATATGAGCTACTTATTTTAATATTGAAATGACCTGGAATGTCAAAAAGTGCACCAACAATTAGGATTATCTGTAATGAATAAACACTTTTACATACACCGATTCATCATTTGCTAGAAGAAATAAGAGACCCTGTGACCTAGGCTTAGTAAAACAGAACCTGAACTCAAACTGAAATCCTTGGCATTTTACTAATTTTAGAAGCATCAGATGTAAGCATCATTCAGCAAAACCTCATTTTGGGTGAACTTAAATCCCATCTGCTCTCCTTGAACATTAGAGATCTTGTAGCATGTTGTTTAAAAGGTTTGCACTGTTCAAAGTATCCCTTTTTACCCTTCACACCCATCCAACTATTGCACTGGAAGAGTGCTATGTGCCAGTTGTCTGCCTCCTTCCATCCCAGAGGTGACTGCATTTCAGTGATGCTGCATGTATAAACTTCATGAAGCACTCTAGGATCCTTCAGGATGCAAAGCATGTTATAAACACAAAATATTATTCAGGATCAGTAGCTAACTGTTAGACTGTTGAGGAAGAAGACGAAAAGCACCATTAGCTACTGAACCACCTTCTCCAAGAGGCGATGAAACCAGCAACCCTGACATGCTGATTGGTGTGTGTGTGTATGTTTTGGTGAAAATCCCTGGCAGAGAGAAAAACAAACAAACATCAGCCATTAGACTGTCCCCTCCTCAGGCTTGCATCTCATTGACCATTTTCCCCTTCAGCTAGAAAATGGGGCAAGGGCAAGACATGACTTTAGTTCAACTCCAGTATTTCCCTGAGAACGCCACGTTCACCTACCTGGCCAGAGCCTGAATCCCAACCAGTTACCCATCCATAAGGGAACTGGGGAGGATTCACAAAGCAGCAGGTAGGGAGAGGAGCCATTTAATTATCCACACACAAAAAAAGCGGAGAAAGAGCCTCCTTGGGAGAGCTGTAAGTGGCAGGGAGAAGGACTACCCCAGCCTGCCCCCCCATGCACTCCTGGGGGGTGGCAGGGAGAATGATCCCCCCCATACACTCCCAGGGGCTGACAGGGAGATGGACCCGCTCTGCCTCCCCCACAGTCCCCAGGGGTGGAGGGACGGCAGGGAGAGTGACCCCCCCACAAACAGACCCCCCCGGGCGGGTGGCAGGGAGAGTGACCCCCCCCCCACAAACAGACCCCCCCCCGGGCGGGTGGCAGGGAGAGTGACCCCCCCCCACAAACAGACCCCCCCCCGGGCGGGTGGCAGGGAGAGTGACCCCCCCCACAAACAGACCCCCCCCCGGGCGGGTAGCAGGGAGAGTGACCCCCCCCACAAACAGACCCCCCCCGGGCGGGTGGCAGGTAGAGTGACCCCCCCCACAAATAGACCCCCCCGGGCGGGTGGCAGGGAGAGTGACCCCCCCCACAAACAGACCCCCCCCGGGCGGGTGGCAGGGAGAGTGACCCCCCCCCCACAAACAGACCCCCCCCCCGGGCGGGTGGCAGGGAGAGTGACCCCCCCCCCACAAACAGACCCCCCCCGGGCGGGTGGCAGGGAGAGTGACCCCCCAGCCCTTCCCCCCCCACACACACACTCTCGGGGGCTGACAAGGAGAGTGACCCGCCCTGCCCCCTCCCCACAAGCAGACCCCCGTGGCGGAGGTGGGGGGGGGCAGCGCCTGCCCTGGGCTCTGGGCTCCTCCCCGCCCCCACACTGCACCTCTCCCCGGCTCAGCCGTTGCTTTCCCGGGCCGGGCTCTCACTCGAGGCCGGGGATGCGCGGCCTAGCCCTCCCTCCGGCTCCGACAGGCCCACGAGCCCCAATCGCGCCCCGCGCGCACCTGCCCGCGCCGCCGCCGCCCTTCCCGCGCCAGGCCCCTCAGCCCGGCGAGGGGCCCCAGCCCGCTCAGGGAACCATTTTGCCTCCCTCCAGCCGGAGGTTAAACCCCTCCCCCCCCCGCGCCGGCCTGTCCCCTGGGGGGCGAACCCACGAGCAGGCCCGGGCCGGGGGGGGGACCCACGAGCAGGCCTGTGCTGGGGGATGTCAGGCCCGCCGCCGCCGCCGCCGCCCCCCCCCCCAGCAGGCCAATTCAGGTGTGTGGGTGACCCCCCCCCTTGAGCCGGCGTGGGTAGGGCCCCCCCCCTTGAGCCGGCCTGCGGGGGTGGGTGGGGAAATTCAATACTTACTCAGGGGTGGGATGTTCCGGATCATAGAAATCCCCCATCTTCGGCCTCCCCCTCTAGCAGCGGCGGCGGCGGCGAGGATCCGAGCAGCCCCCGCCCCGCATAGAGAGAGGGGAAGGGAGGGGAGGGGAGGGGAGGGTGTTAGACAAACCCCCCCCCCTTGCTCTGCTCCTCCGGCTCCCCACGCACCAGAGACACCAAGCCACCGCCGGGGTTGTGGTGGGGGTGGGAATCGGGGGGGGGGGGTGCGCGCTCTCCTGCCCCAGCCGCCGCCTTCACATCCTCCCCGGGGCTGGGGACACCACAGGGGGCACCAGGGAATGTCCCGGCGACGGCGGCGGGTTTCGGGGGGTCGGAGGGTGTCTCAGGGCCACCCCCTTTCAGGCAACGAAAGGCTTCCCATGCACAGAAATCAGCCCCCTCGCCTCAGGGACAGGACCCTGCTGCTGCCCAGGCCATGGGGCTCCCCTCCATCCCGCGCCCGGGGGGTGCGGGGCGCAGAAAGACGCCAATTTATAATCCGCAATAATCCTCTCCCTCCAAAAGCGATCGCCTTGCCGGGGTGGTGGAGAGAGCGGGTGGGCTGGGTCCTCCACAGAGATCCAGGCCCCACCCCGAAAAGGAGCCACTCTTCTTCCCAATGAAATAATCCAACCAAGCAATCAAAGAAAAAAGAAGAAGATCAACCCAGCTGAAACCTCCTTCCCTCAGTAACTGTAAATCCTCAAGTTCAGACGCGGACGAACGCGTCTTCCCCCGTCGCTGATTCGGTTTTCTGCTCCTCTTCTGCTCTAGGTGTCCGATCCGATGCCCTGGAGGAAGGGGGGGGGGATTCACAGCCCCTTATGATGTAGTTCTGGGAGTTGAAAGTGGATTATATTTGTAATTGCTCTCCCCTCCCCCGTATACTGTATTTTTCCTCTTTAGCGGTGGCTGAGCTCAGAGGCTTCTTCCTCGCTCCCTCCTCCTCCTGCTGTGAAACACAAACGGAAACTGTAACTCATCTACTTCCTACTAAGAGAGTAACAGAAAATACAGAGAGCGAGAGAAACAGCGACAAGGCCCCAAAGCAAACAACTGCCATAAATGCAAGCTGCTGCTCCTTCTCTGCAAGGTAAAGAAGCAATTTCATGTCGTGGAAACAAACATGGAGCAGGAAGCTCACTATTAAAGGAGACATGTCTGTTTTGTTGGTTTGGGGCTTTTATTGAAGATCAGGTTTTTCTTCCCGGATGAGTAGTTTGCAGCCTTCTTCTTTTTTTTAATATTTGGGAAGTAGGAGCATTTCCCTCTCCCTCCTAAAGTACCTGTTCCATGGATATAAACATTCAGTAATTTCCCCAGCCCAAGGGCTGTGTTTTTGTCTTCTATACATTTTCTGAGAATTTTGCATAATCATTTGCTAAACATGTTACAGCACATTATTTACCTACATGCACAGCTTTGGTACTTTTACATGATTTTCCTCCTCTCGAGTAGCCATTGCACCGCTTGCCCCCAGTTCACAGGAAAAGGTAGACTGGTGCATTTTAAGACTGTGATTCAACAAGTCACTCATGTGGGTTGACTTACTAGTCAGTGGACATGGTAGTCCTCCCGTGCAGCGTCAGTGGCACCAAAGGACACACTCTCAGGTTAAAAATCATATTTTTGGCAAGTCGTCTTGTAGCCATGTTGGTCCCAGGATATTATCGAGACAAGGTGGTGAGAGAGACAAGCTTTCAAAACTCTGTGTAAGCTTGAGAACTTGCGTCTCCCACCAACAGAAGTTGCACCAATAAAAGTTATTACCTCACCCACCTTGTCTCTCTAATATTTTTATCAACCATGTTTCTTTACCGATGTTAGCATCTTAGCTTCTTATTAATAAAAATATACTTCGTACTTACATGACACATCATGTTCAACATTAATCCTCAGCACACCAGAGAGGCATGTATTATTCTAATTTTACAAGCAAGGAAGTTGAGGCAGAGAGATTCAATGGCATGTCAGAATTTAAGGCCAGAAGGGAACATTATTGTAATCTTGTCTGATATCCTGCATATCACAGGCTATAGAATTTCACCCAATAATTCCTGCCTCAAGACTATAACTTCTAGTTGAGCTGGACACTTCAACCATGAATCTAGTGGGAAAGCCAGAAGTACAATTCAGAATTTCCTGATCTCTGGCATGAACCATTGAACCATATTGGTCTCTGAGTCTTAAAACAGAAGGAATTTAAATTAGGTCCCTATCCCACAATAAACTCTACATGTCAAGACTGGATGTTTTTCTAAAAGATATGCTTTAGCACAACCAGGAGTTATGGGCTTGATGAAGAAATCACTTGGTGAAATGTTATGGTCTGTATAAAATGGAGATCAGATTGGGTTATCAGAATTGTCCCATCTTGACTTAAATTCCATGAACTATGAATGGATGGGGAGACTCTCATGCCCTGACGTAGCCCCATTGAGCTTATTGCAAAATCGAGGTCTTATTTTTCACCATTTATGTTTGTTTAGGTTTTGCATTTCACTCAGCTTGGATAATAAAAGCAGATTAGTCATTTTTGCTTGCTGATTCTCCTGCACTTGCACAGTATCTGCAATGTTTATATTATAGACACTGCCATATAAAGCTTTAAATCCAAACATGCATGATCCTACAAGCTGATCCAGGTGAGCAGATCTCTGCACCTGCACAGAGTCCCACTGAAGTTAATGGGACTTCAGGTGGCCCAAGGTCCATGCATGTTGAACAGCTTGCAGGGTCGGGGGCAAACAGTTTTCATTAAGTTTAAACAAAACAACAAAAACATTTCTGTTAATTTTTGTGGGGAAAAAAATCAAGAATTAAATCTTGACCCTAAAGTACTTGGTAGTATCCTAAGAAGTTACAACATTAAGGGTCCAATTCTGCAATTATATCTGCATGTTTGTAGGTGCAAGGACCTAGCTCCCACAGAGCTGACTGCTGAACTGGAGCCTTAATCTTGAAATGTGATTTTGAGACGCATTTGCAAGAGAATCTTTGAAAAGGAGTTACTGTTACTGAACAGATATTGTGTATTCACGTATACAAGCTAACATTAAATGGGATATTAGCCACTCAGTTTTTTAAACCTCCAGCAGAGATTTGTGGATGATGAAATATTACATAAGATGCAAAGTGGAGTCTTTCAAGTAAGATAGACACCCACAGCTGATTGATAACCATACACAAAATTTTGGTGATGCAACTGAAAAATGTCATAATTAGAATTTTACTAAATTAAAGGGCTGGAAAATTTTCTTTGATTTTATCCTTCATTTTTTACAGCAATAGTAAAATAAAGCCTGCTACTTAGGCAAATTAAAATAATTTTATTCCTCAATAATTACTTTTAAAACAGCAATAAATAATGAATGCTTTTAGTCAACATAAAAGATCTACAATACAAGGGACAGTTACCTCTTAATGCATCATGAAAGGGATACGGCCATAATCATTATCAATTAATTGTTAAGTAAAACATCATTCTCGGTACTGTACAGATATCAACAACGACAGTTATCTCCTAATGAGATTACAGGGCAGTGCTCTGAAGCTGCAATTTGTTCTGGACAGGTGAACCACTGGGCCTGTGTGGACTCGCATTGACTTCGGTGGGTCTACACATGAGTACAAAGGTTCTCCTGTACGTAACAAGTTGTAAGATTGTGGCCTAAGACTCTGATCCCATGAACATTTACACATATGTTTAATTTTTACACAGGTAGATCCCAATTCTGCAAATACTTACACACGTTTAACTTTACTACAATGAGTCTTACACCCTTACCTGCAACGAGTTCTGCATGGAAGACCTTTGTGTGCACACACAGGCATGTTGATTACAATGAAGATCCACCACACACAAAACTCATGGCAGTGTTAGGGCATAATTCATACAGTTAAACGTGTGTGAATTTGTGCAGGATTGGGGTCAAAGGCATTTAAGTCAATGGTAAAGAGAACCCATGTGGAGCAACTTACTGGATTGAGGCCTAAAAGATAGACACAGAGAAGATGGGATGCCCTGGGAAAGCCAGAGGAAGCAATTTAACTTTTATTAATAAAAAATATTAGAAATAACAATTTATTAAAGGTAGACATGTCTTTACTTCTGCCTTAGCATCTGAAATTCTTAGAACAAGGAACTTTTCAAATCTAATCTTGCTCTACTTTCCCTTGTACATTTGCATTTTCTAATGATAATATTATTTAGGCTGTAGTGGGGGAGGGGAATGTTTAAATTACAATATTATTGGCTGAAATTTAAAATTGCATGAAGACTTTTTAAAAAAAAAAAAAACACAAAAACCTTCCAAATCTGGGATTTGATCAAGCTGAAAGTGTTGCAACATGCAATGCGATATTCAATACAACACACAATCTGTTCAGTACACTTGTCAGATAGCATTCAGTGGTGCATATTGTTAGTTGTTAATTGGATATTGTGTAAAATTAATTAAATAATCCACAAATAAATTACGTAATATGCTATTGTGTGGTGACTTTTAGCATGTAGATAATACATGGTTGAATATGGTCTGTTAGGGATAGGAGCCAAAAATAATGATTCAGCAGAGAAAGTAATTGTAACACACACAGAACAACATTCATAGTTTACAAGCTCAGCCCAGCTACAAGGGGCTTGGCTAGAGGGAGTTTCCCATATTAGTTTTCCTGGTTTGAGGTCCTGGCAGGGAAGATCCAAATAATATACAGGAAGCAACAAGGTCCTACTCTTGTATGCAAATATTCATGCAAGTAACTATCCCCCATGAGCAATCCTACTGAATTGATTAGTACATGTGCGTAGTCCCACACTCATGCAAAAATGTTTGCATGATCAGCACCACCCAAATCATCTACCCATAGGCAGCTCAATTGATTGTATCTGCTCTGGTGTCTACTGTCTAGCAATGATAGGGGCTATACAAGAGCAGAGCAGAAAAAAGGATACTGGTTTTGTTAAGAAGCAGGAGCAAGCAAAGTATCATCAAGGACAGTGGATGTGCCATCAAAAGTGACTTTAGGCTGCCTATGTTGTCTACAGCTAGGGGAAAGAGTTCCCAGTAGACTACACTGTGTTTGGGCCCATCCAATTCAAATGTTTTATTTCAACTGTATATTACCTTTGAGGATCTCTTAAATTAAGGGACTCTTCAATCAGGCTTAGGAGGATGAGTTTTTAAATCCTCCATTGGTGGTTGGTTATGGAGACATGAAAGTAACCCCAACTTTTAATAAATTATTTTTCTAAAATAAACCCATACAGTAGAATTTATTAATCCTCTTACCTGATGTAGCGTTCCCTCAGTATATGCCCTATTGCTGTGCTAGTACAGCTGGGTCTTTGATTTCCCTAGGGGGAAGGAGGCTGGCTGCTCTCCCCTTTTATTGGGGCTAACAAGACGCTGCGGTAAGTCACCACCTGTGTTCCACCCAGGTGTACCGCCAATAGCTGTGGGGTGATAAAAAAAAAGCCTGAGGTAAGCCAGCAGGTTCATTTAGGCTGAATAGTAAAGCATTTAGGTGTTGCTTCTTTGAAATAGGCTTACCCACAGGAAAAGATTTTCTGCGTTATTATTTCCCATGATGATACAAATACTATCTTTCACTTGTGTGGTGTCACTAATAAAGCTTTCTCTTATAAGTTAGTCAACTCATTCTGAAAAGTGACTCTTGAAAAAGGAATTATGGGCTTTTATAGTTAATGTCTCAACAATTTCTAGGTGAAATGTATTCAATTTATGAATGAAAAGTTGTTTCTTCGGTTAGTGTGAAGAACCCAGCCTGGGATCTACTAGTTAAATGATGTTTTTCTCTGGTCTGTGTAACATCACCACTAGGCCCCCTATTAGGTGTTACTTGTGTGCTTAAAATTAAGTTTGCAGAATTGAAATCTTAATCAGCTGCTGGAATGTATGACTTGATGCTTGTATTTGTTGTTATTTGACAAATCACTTTTCTAAGTATTTGGTCATCTTTATAGCTGATTTAATATGAATAACTGACTGGAGAAATAACATTTGTCAACGTTGGACAATATTTTCACTTCTATTCAACCAGCAGTAATCGTTAGGAGCTTGATCCTGTACACATGTAGACTCTACTCCTGCAAACCATTAAGCCAGTACATAAGGGAATTTATTGTTGTCACTTTGCCTGGGCTGTAATTAGAACTGCATTATCTGTTACTTTGATTACTCAACTTCTTAATATTTTAGGCATTGATCCGCCAATGAGCTCTGTCTTTGCAGAATCCTGCATCCATGTGGAATCCCATGGACTTCAGATGGGCTTTGCATGGGCATCAGGAATCAGCTCACACAGTTACCCTAGTTCTCTGTGCCTGAAGGCCATTAGGTACCTTGTCCAAAATGAATTCAACAATATTCACTAAAGGCAACATCTCCCAGACAAACTACTGAGGTAGGGCTAGCGCAGGGCTGTTGTCCTAATTGTACTCTGTAGTCACTGGTATTATTAGACAGATTTTTATTGAACTTCAGAACCATATGTGCTTGGATAATAGGAGCAGTATTGCCAACCGCAGACATTTAAAAATCATGAGTCAAACCCCAATCATTAGATTGGCTTAAAAATCATGAGATTTTTAAAAATTTGGATTCTCTATATTTGCCTTCTGGTTTTTTGTCCTTAGGTTATACTTCAGTCACATTTTCAAGCTCTTTTCTGCAACCATGAAAGCTAAGCGTCTTGGATATTCACATGACTCAGGAAGCAAGGGTTTTAAGATTAATGCCAAGTATCATGTTTATCAATTGCAATAAAATAAGGAGAGTTGGTGACCTGCAGGAGATAGCAATTGTTACTGTTGTGTCCAAATGATTGTATTTATGGTTTAATATTGGACTCCATACAGAATAGCTTGCTAAATCAGAGGTAAAATATTTTTACTAGGATCTGTCTAATGAATATTTTATGTTCTTTTTCATGGTTTAAAATGCTCATTGTGCCTTTTCTTCTAAGGCCATATTCTGATCTGTTACCACTGTCTGTGTATCTCCATTGAAGTTAATGGAGTTATTGTGGATTTACACCTTGTTGATTGACCTCAGACTCTGGACATGTTTTCTGACTGCTGCAGCAGTTCTGTGTCTCTCTAGCTGCCTTCATTGCCCCCACTTGCTTTCTCTCTCTGTTTCCAGAGCCTGGTCTCCTTTTCTCTCTTTGTATAAAAACTCTATCAATAAAAAAATGAATACAGAATTTTAAAATGTATTCTTGGATGGTGCAGCAAGATTTTGTGTGGTGAATAAACATAATATTGGGATTAGTATTTAACCGCAAGATGTAGATTTAGTTAAAAAAAATCACGTTCACCTCTGAATTTCCTAGCATGCCTCATCTTCTGTTAAGCCCTGCAAACACTTATGCACATGCTTAATTCAGTATTGCCAACACCAAGTGTTCAAAAATCATGAGATTATTTAAAAAAAAAAGTCTGAGGTTCTTTTGAATTGCCTTCTGGTTTTCGAACCTTTAGGTTTCACTTTTTCAAGCTTTTCTCCACAATCAAGAGGGCTAAAAAATTCTTAACCTAAAAAAAATAAAAAGCTCAGATTTTCTTTATTCACAGGAACTGGCACTTTAAGAAAAACACCAAATGTTCTGAAGCTTAGAACATCATGAGAGGTGGTTATAATAACTTTAAGCATATGAGACATCACTTGGCTCTTCACAAGCTAAAGTTATGCACAGGCGTAAGCGTTAGCAGGATTGAGGCCTTGGACTGTAAGTTCCTTGGGGCAGGGACTCTTTCTTTCTGTGTGCTGTGCGGCACCAAGCACGTTCTTGGTGCTGACCAAATAATAGTGTGTGGCCTAGAGGTGCCTGTATTTCTGTATCTCTCTGCTCTAGGCCCTTTTGGCCCAGTGTTTTTATTCATTTTATTCCTTCTCAAGACCGCACTGTCCCTGACATTTGCAGGCTTTCTGTCTGTACTTTGTCCCACAGTCCCACCACGCTTTCGACTGTCAATAGCCAGTGGTTCTTCACAACCATCAGGTTTGAGTATGGTGTTATGTGACATACTATTGGTGCTGTAGTAATTAAATTAAATTAAATTAAATTAAAGCAGACACACAAATCATATACGTGGCAATGATATCAATCAGAGCCAGACTATTTGAAACTTCTGACACGCTTAGAATGGAAGGTCCCAGGGCCCTGAAACTGGCAGTTGCTGCTTTGCTTTATATACATATGTGTGTTTTAACTGTATTTTTGAATTGCATTTACTCACCATACTCATGTTCATATATACCCTTTTAAGAAACACAGCTGCCTGACAAAAGCAGCCAGAGAGACAGCCTTGAACTGAAGCTTTCTGTCTATCACAGAACAGGTACTCCACAGGACATGTGTGAGGGAGCGCGTCCACGCTCTATGGGCTCAGCCAGCACTATCCAGACACACCTGTAAGACTTGCTGTGCCCGGAAGGAGGAAACTTAAAAAGGAAAAGCCTGCCACAGGAAGGGGATGTGACTAAGAGAATACTAGGGAGTGGCTAGGGAAGAGGCCTTGGAGAAAGTGGTCTACAAGGATAGAGCAGCAAAGAGGAAGACATTTGCAGACCCTTCTTCCCCTGAGACTTCATGGACTAGGTATAAAGTGGGGGGTAACCAGAAAGAGGGGCTGGAGGCAGACCCTAACCCTAGTTAAGGACACTAGAGCCTGCAGATAAGCTGAACCCCAAAGGGGTGACCAAAAGATTGCCTGAGAAACTGACCACCTTTGCCTTTCTTTTATTCTGATTCTCCCTCTCCCAGGGGATGGAGAGGGGAAAGAACCTTTTTGTTTGGAGAATCCCTTGTATGCCACAAGCAGGGAAGGACTCTGTGAGCAGCCCAAAGGGTCCCTCACCCACCTCAAGTGGTGAAGAATGTGGGCATAACTACACCTGATACAAGGGTGTTTACTGAGCTTAGAGATCTGAGCAAGATGGAACCTGAGCAGTGGTGTAAACGGCTAGCAGACATGCGACAGCAGCGTGGGCTTAGCAGTGACAGTTCCAGCAGCAATTGCTGCAGCAGTGGGCTACCCGACAGCAAGTTCCAATCACGCAACCGCAATAGCAACAGCTGCTGAGGGAACTGAAGACCCAACAGCAGGAGTTACACAAGGAAATGATACAACAGATAGTGTTGGCCCTATACCCCCACAGAGTGCCAGTGGGTCACACTTCCGCTGCGGTGGGTCCCCCACCTGTACCTGTGAAGCTGACCAAGATGGGACCAGACGATGATCCTGAGGCCTTTTTATTTACATTTGAGAGAGTGGCACTAGCATCTCTGTAGCCCTCTGAGCAGTGGGCTTTTTAGTTCCACATTTGATTGGTCTGGCACAGGCAGGCCTACCGTAGCCTGGACTTAGAGGAGGCTAAGAGCTGTAAACAAGTAAGGTTTGCCATTTTGGACTATTTGGACACTCCTGAGGGAAACCCACTGGCAATATTTTGATCCAAGATCTACCCCAAAAAGGCCAGACCCCGAATAGTAGCGCAGTATTTGAGGCGACACTGTTGGAAGTGGCTCCATCCAGAAGACCTTCTGGGGCCCAAGTGGCTGAGGCAATTGTGACCAAACAATTAATAAGGATATTACCAGTAAAAGGCAGAAAGTGGTTATTACAGCACTGCCCTGGGACATTGTCAGATGGGGTGTGGCTGATCGAGGACTTTCTGGAATCTGAGGGATTGCTAGAGACAGAGTCCCCCAGGGCCTTGGCAGTTCACAGGATGGACTGGAGTGACACCCGGGAGGGTGACCTCAAACCAGTAACACCCACTCTGAGGAATCTAACCCTGAGGGTGTCCTTCCAGAAGTCAAAGAGCCCCTTAGACCCCGGGAAGTCCAAGGGAGTTGGGCTCGCACCCACCACCGCCAGTGGGACTGTCAAGCACCTCAAACAATTGAAATAGAATCTGTAGAACGGGGTTTGGCCACTACGACTGAGTTCACCCCCAGCTAGGAAAAGTACAGGCAGCGCCAGCCGGATAATTGGCTACTCCTGTGGGCAGACAGGACACATGAAACAAATGTTCCTTTTTTGGAATGTGGATATGCCCAGGGCTGGACAACAGAAACCTGCACACGGAAAAGGACTCCCCGCTAAGTTGATGGTACTGGTGATAGTTCAAGGACTCTAGGACTCCAGCTGTAGTCAGACGGTGGTCCAAGCCTCCCTAATAGGAGAGGACAACACTCATACAAAGTCAATCCACTTATAGTGTATACAGGGCGATGTGAAAACATACCCCAGCCAATGTTTGTGACTAACACTGGGGATGCCTACCAAGGTGATAGAAGTAGCTCTAGCTGAAGGATCAGCCTACCCCATACTCCCGGTCTATGATTGTCCTTTGTTTTTTGCAGTAAGTCATTAACAAACAGATCTGTCCAGGGAACAGGGATAGGGGTCAATCATTGCAGAAGGCACCCCAGAGCATGGTAAACCTTGGGGAAGCAGAAGGCCCTGAGGAGGGAACATCCTGAGCAGCATGATCATCGATCCTTCAAGGGACAGAAGAGGCAATCAGTCCGGACCTGGAAGCTCTCCTGTAGGGTGGGAGTTTAGTGCAGGAACAGAGAAATGATCCTACGCTGAGTCATGCATATGACCAGCTGACCTCCGTAAATGGGGAAGTAACAGAGCCTCATTGGGTCAAGCGGTATCTGCACTTTGTGCTTGAGGAAAAAGCCCCTTTATCAAATCGAAAGGGATCAGCAAATTGTGATAGTGAAGACAGAACTGCTGGTGCCGCGCAAGTATCACAGACAGTGTTGCAGCTTGTGCACAACATCCTGTGTACTGGGAAGAGAAATAACAATGGCACGGGTACTAGTCCGGTTCTGCTGGCCTTGTATGCATCAGGACACGAGGGAATACTGTGCTCGCTAGCCAGCAATGACAGGACTCTGAAGGCAGCTGTGGTCCCTCTGCCCTTGACTGAGATACCCTTTGAAAGAACCTCTGAACACTATCACTGTCAGAGTCTCTGGAAAGAACGGCATCAGGGCACAGGTACATATTAGTTATTGTGAACTAAGCAGCCAGGTATGTGGAGGCTGTTCCTTTTCATGCTGTGAAACTTACAGTGATAGCCCCAGAGCTCCTGAAGCTCTTCTCACATGTGGGATTTCCCCACAAAATAGTAATGGATCAAGGGACTAACTTCACCTCCCAGCTGATGTGCAAATTAGACTTCCTTCTGAAGGTCGTGTCCCTGAAAACCTCAGTGTACCACCTGCAGACAAATGGCCTAGTGGAGCAATTTAATGAGACTCTGAAGGGAATGTTGAGACACTTTGTTAGTAAATACCCCAAGCGCTAGGACCAGCTACTCCTGCCACTCCTGATTTCCCTAAGGAAGGTCCTGCAGGCCTCCACAGGTTTCTGTCCCTTCAACTACTCAATGGCTGCCAACCACAGGAAATTCTTGGCCTTGTTATGAGAGGGCTGAGAGGAACAGGGCATAGGCAACTTAAGTGCAACCGAATATGTCTTACAATTAAGGGAATGACTCAGGAATCTAGGAGTATTTGCAAGAGAGAATTTGAGAAAGGCCCAACATACTCAGAACAAAATTATAATTAAGAGGCACAACTACAGACCTACCTTGATGACTGGATCATTCTATGGGCTTCCTCAGCTGAGTCAAAATTAATGGCCCAGTGGCAGGGTCCGTTTGAAGTTGTTAGACGGCAGGACCAGTGGACTATAAGACAAAACTGCCAGGTAGAAAGAAGAAAACTAAAATTTATCACGTGAATCTTATTAAACCTTGGAAGACACAAGAGGCCCTGCTGATAATTCCCTCCCTTACAGAGCCCAAATTAGGGCCCCAAGTACCCAGCGGCCAAGAACTGACAGCAGTGCCTGTACCCCTGCACAGAAGAAGCAACTCCTCCAATTGACCAATGACTTTGGAACTGTATTTCCTCCTCGCCTTCCGCGGGAAAACACAATCCAATGCCACCTAGACGTCACCTCGGGCCAGCTAGTCAGAGAGAAACCTCTACCATTCCCATGGAGGATGTGGGACACATATGAGCAATGCTGGAGATGAGGATAATTAGGAAGTCCATAAATGAATGGGGGATCCCTCTAGTTCTAATTCCCAAACTGGACAGTTTGGTTTTGCATAGATTTCAGGAAGGTTAATTCCATTTTGACATTTGATGCCTACCCGATGCCAAGGGTAGAGGAGTTATTAGAGCAGCTGGGACCAGCAAAGTATCCGAGCACTATTGACCTGACAAAAGGTTATTGGCAGATCCCTCTCCCCATCCTCACAGAAGAAAACTGCTTTCGCAAACTCCTTCAGGTATTTCCAATTCGACACGAGGCCTTTCTGCCTCCATGGGGCTGCCTCAACTTTCCAACTTATGAATAGGATCCCCAGTCCGCATCATCAGTATGCTGTTGCCAACCTAGATGTTGTTTACAGTCCTACTAGGGAGACCATCTACAGCACTTAAAGGCAGCATTAAAAGCCCTTCGAGACACAGTCTTGCAGCCAACCCTGCAAAATGTTGAACAGCCATGACTGAAGTAACCTATTTGGGGTACTGCATAGGGGAAGCCTCATGAAACCAGTGATCGACACAGTACAGGCCCTAACGGATGCCCAGTTCTGCAGGCAAGTGAGGCATTTTCTTGGCCTGACAGGGTATTACTGGAAGCTTATCCCCGGCTTCGCCTCATTCGGAGCCCTCCTTACAGATCTCACAAAAGGCAACAACTCAGAGAAGATCCGATACAATGGGAACAGCGAGGAAGCTTTTAACGAGCGGCAAACACGACTGTGCCGGATGCCCATGTTCTTCAGCCCTGATTATTTTTCCTCCAGGAATTCATATTGCACATAGGTGCCTCAGGTGTCTGTCCCAGTGCCATGCTCTCACAGGACTTCAAAGGGAAGGAATATCCAATCCTATGCCTGAGCAGGAAGCTCTTCCGTAGAGGAAAAGGCCTACTCAATTGTTGAAGAGGAGGCAAATGAGTGGGCGGTGGATTCCCTCCGTTATTAGCTGCTGAGCAGCCCCTTCTCCTTGACCACAGATCAAACCCCCCTTTGTTGGCTCCATACCATAAAAGATGCGAACCTGCATATAATGTGATGGTACCTTGTACTACAACCCTATAGTCTCAAAGTGCAGCACTGGGAGGGAAAAGACCATACCAGTACCGATTTCTTTCAGCAGGAAATCGGAGACGAAGATGACCAGCCTTAAGATGGCCTTTCCAACTTGAGGGGTAGGATTGTGAGGGGGCATTCTCAGAAGAGACTAATGAGCTCTTATGGGCTCAGCCAGCACTAACCAGAAGCACCTGTAAAGGTTGCTGTGCCTGGAGAGATGAAAAGGAAAGCATGCCACCGGAAAAGGGGCGGCTAGGGGAAGAAGGCTGTGCCTCAGAGACAGCTGGCGACAGGGATAGATCAGCAAAGAGGAAGACAGTTGCAGATCTGCTGCCCCTGAGATTTCATAGACCAAGTATAAAATGGGGGTGAGCAAAATGAGGGGCTGGAGGCAAACCCTAACCCTGACCAAGGACACTAGAATCTGCAGATAAGCTGAACCTCAAAGGGGTGACTAAAAAACTGCCTGAGAGACTGACCACGTTTTGCCTTTTTTTCTTTACTCTGATTCTGCCTTTTCCAGTGGAGGGAGAGGGGAAAGAACCTTTTTGTTTGGAGACTCCCTTGTATGCCACAAGCAGGGAAGGATTCTGTGAGCAGCCCAAATTGTGATCTAATGGGGACTCAAGGGGCCCTCACCCACCACAACATGATAGTGAGTGGCATTTGAAAGACACTGGCATTTGAAAGACACTGCCTTAACCATGTTCTGGAGGGAGCATCAGTAGGGTCATGATGGGGTGTTCAACCCACACTGAAGAAGAAAGGGTTAATGGAGGCCTCATGGGCCTGCCGCCCCGGCCCAGAAAGGAGCAGTGAAGGTGAATCCTCCAAGCAGCCTAGGGAGGCTGTGCAGGAAGCAGCCAGTCAGGGCCCAGTGGGCTCACATAAAAGAGAGTTGCAGGCAGAGCAGGGTTAGTGGCTGCTGGGTGCTCAGGAAGTGAGGACTGTGTCCCTGAGGGGCTGAGAACTGGTAGCCCCTCGGAGAGAGCACTTGCTGGCAGGGACCAGGGGAACAAGAAGGAGCTCCTGGCTGGCTGCTGGAACTTGCAGACTGAATGCCCAGGAAGAGGGCGAAGAAGGTGCTGGGGCTGTGGGGAAGTGGCCCAGGGAATTGAAGCAGCAGAGACGGAAGTTAAAGAGATGCAGCAGGAGGCTGCTATCCACAGGGTTCTTGGGTGGGACCCAGGTGTCCCCCCCACCCCACCCCACCCCACTTGCCACTGGGGAAGTGGCAGGATTTGGACTGTGATACTAATTCCCCTCCTCCCAGAAGGGGATAACCGCAGATAGTGACATGGCTGGAGGGCTGAGTCATGAAGAGGACACTATGGTACTTGGATCGAGTGAGGTCTGCAGGCGGAGAAGATGACAGGAGAGGCCCCAGTAGAGGGAGTACTGGCTAGCAGAGCTTATCCCTGTGATGACCAGCAGGAGCTGCTGTGGTGAGTGGACTCCATCATAAGGGGTAAAATCGTAGTTTGGGTTCCATGGCCCAGTTGGTACTAGGCAATTCAACTGACCTCTGCCAACAAGGTACCCACTCTTTTTGTGTGCCTGTGGATACCAATCCAACTAGAACTGGAGTGAAGTCACCAAGTTACAGCATATAAAAAATTGAACCATCATCAGATGGGGATAACTATTGGTCACTACATAATTGGATTTTTTTTTTTTTGCTTTCAGTGGCTGTTTGATGTTGAAGTCACACTTTGCTTGTTAAATGCAGTGGCACTTTTATAGACTAACATACCCTGCCAAATTTGGTAAGAATCTTAGTGGCCACAGCTGAGTTGTAAGCACAAAATAAGATTAATTTTTTTTACATGTAATAACTCAAAGCCCCAAAGGGATATGTAGGACAGTTTGTAAAGAAGCTTTTCCCAGGCTGAGATCTTAAGTGTAAAGATTCAGTGTGGACTGAATTTTTACAGCAAAATAATAAGCCTTTGGAAATGGATTATTATAAAGGAAAGGCTCATTTACAGACTATTAACTGTAGTGGTTGTAGTGAGCAAATAACACTATTCTAATGTGATTGTGCCACAGTACACTACATTAAGCTTAACAGCTTTGACTAATTAATATGCCAAAAGATGATGTGAACATCCAGTTTCTTGGCTTTCCTTATATTCAATTGTAATTTAGCTTAGCCTCTCATTGATTAGAAATAGGGGGGAAAAACAAAGTCTTTTTTGAGGCTAGAGTGTTTTAAACAGTGAGAAAAATGTAGGGTGATGTCCCTCCTTAAATGAAGATTGAAAATATTGGACCAGAAAGTCCTATGACTGCTGAAAGTGCCAATTGGTCCAAGAAGAAGCAAACAGCAAAATGGGTGGGTGCTGGACACTTGTGTCATCGGTGAGTGGAAGCGTAACTAGCAATATCCTCTTACTTCTCCCCACACCCTCCACCCCATCTCTCAGAGGCGGAAGAACATAGCCTCCTTCTCAGCAGTGGAGGGGAATGAGGAGTAAATTGGCAGGGAGGAAACAAAGGTGGTGATTTGGCCTGGTTGGGATAGGAAGTGTTAGGATAATGTTGTACTTGGGTATTGGTTAGAGAGAGAATCGGAGTAACAGCAAGTTTAATGTGTGCACTTCTTAAAATCGATTATTTCATCAAAGCTTGAAGGGTGGTATTTTAAAAAATACACTCCACCTTCGCCTAATTCTGCTCCTAGTGAAGCCAGTGGGAGTTTTATCACTGACTTCAATGGCAGCAGGTTGGGGCCAACACTGAATGCAGCTGAAAATCCTCTGCTAGAACTGCAAATAGACTTCCATTGTTTTATGTGAGTTAACTGTGGGAACATACAGCCTGAGGGGTATTCTAAAGATGACCTATAGAGGATGATAAAATGGGTTTGTGCCCTCTTTTTTCACTTATTTTAATGTATACAGAAGGCTTGGAAGAGTTTTGTTAATTTTTGTTTCCTGCTAGGTACCTTAGAACTGTCCGCTGGAGGACACTTTGGAAGTCCAGAGAACTGGTGCTACAGTTTTCTTAGTTCTTAATAGAAAGGGTGTTGAATTTTCAACAAAGGGATCTTTTCTCTCAGATATTAGGCAGAAAGAATGCAAGCCAGAATAGGGAAAGAGCAGATTAAAGAATATTTAGCTAAATTAGGTGTAGTCAAGTCAGCAGGACCTGACAAAATTCATCCTAGCATACTTAAGGAACTAGCTGAAGCAATCTCAGAACCGTCAGTGATTATTTGCAAGAACAAGCGAAGGATGGGTGAGGTCCCAGAAGACTGGAGAAGGACAAGCTTAGTACCTATCTTTAAAAAGGGGATCAAAGAGAACCTGGGAAACATTAGACCAGTCAGCCTAACTTCAGTACCTGGAAAAATACTGATACATTGTTAAACAATCCATTTGTAAGCATCTAAAGGATAATGGAGTTATAAGGAATAGCCAGCATGTTTGTAAAGAACAGATCATGCCAAACCAACCTAATTTCCTTCTTTCATGGGGTTACTGGTCTACTGGATAGGATGGAAGCTGTAGTCTTGACTTTTAGTAAGGTTTTTGACACCATTCCACATCCCATTTCCCTAGTTTGCTTATTAGAATGTCATCTAGATGAAATTACTATAAGGTGGGTGCACAACTAGTTGAAAGACTGTACTCAAAAAGTAATCAATAGTTCACTGTCAAACTGGGGGGATGTATCTAATTGGGTCCTACAGGTGTCTATCTTGGGTCCACTACTAGTCAATATTTTTATTAACAATATGAATAATGGACTGGAGAGTATCTTATAAAATATGTGGATGACACCACACTGAGAGGGATTGCAAGCACTTTGGAGACTGGATTACAATTCAAAATGATCCTCATAAATTAGAGAAATTAGTCTGAAATCAACAAGCTGAAATTCAGTAAAGACCAATGTAAAGTACTGCACTTAGAAAGGAAAAATCAAGTGCACATCTACAAAATGGGGAATAAGTAGCTAGTATCGTTCTGGGGTGTATTAATAAGAGGTAACTGTCCTGCTCTGCTTGGCACTGGTGAGGCCTCACCTGGAGTACTATGCCCAATTGTGGGTACCACATTTTAGGAAAGATGTGGACAAATTGGAGAGGAGAGCAATAAAAATGGTAAAAGGTTTAAAAAACTTGACCTCTGAGGGAAGATTAAAAAACTGGGCCTATTTAGTCTTGAGAAAAGACGATTGAGGAGGGGACCTGATCACAGGCTTCAAAGTATGTTAAGGGCTGCTATAAGAGGACTGTCTTTAATTGTTTTTCATGTCTGCTGAAGGTAGGACAAGAAACAATCGGCTTAATCTGCAGCAAGGGAGAATTAGGTTAGACATTAGAAAAAACTTTCTAACTGTAAAGAGCTCTGGAACAGGCTTCCAAGGCAGGTTGTGGAATCACCGTCATTTAGACGTTTTTAAGAACAGGTTGGACCTGTCAGGGGTAGTCGAGGTTTACTTGGTCCTGCCTCAGCGCTGGGGGCTGGACTAGCTGACCTCTCAAGGTCCCTTCCAGCCCAGCATTTTTGAAATACCGTGATTAATTCATGCATTGGTGTTACCACAAACAAAGAATTTTTTTAAACCATCTTACTGAAAATCCCTCTCACTCTCATTTGCTCAGCTTTCACGTTTTTGGTTCTTGCAATCTCAAAATTGTGCCGCTTGTCCAATTGTCCTTAAATCTTCCGGGGGGAGGAATGAAAAACCAAAACACAGGCACAAAAACTCAACAGTGCAGTCAAGCTACATTTGTAATGTGAAAACAGATAGAAAGTGGATGAGGTAATCTCTCTCTTAATGGACCAAGTTCTGTTGGTAAGAGAAGCAAACTTACACAGAGCTCTTCTTCATGTCAGCAAGCAAACAATATACAAGCAAGCAGATTTAAAATTAATCCTGTCCTTTCAGTCCTTTCTTATATATCATAAAAAAAACAAAAAGAGGAACACCACCTTTTTCACCCACTCTGCAGATCTCCTGTAAGCGCCTGCAGGAGGCCCATGTTATACACAATCTTAAAAACAATTATTTTTCCTGTCAAATAGAAATTTTCCTAGTGCCACTCTCTTCCTCTTTTTCATTATGCTTAGGCTGTAATCTTGTCCCCTTTGCATTGACTCCTCTTTCAGCCATATCTTGAATCCACTACCTTTATCTGAAAATGATAAATGGGAATATGAAGGCATAGTCAAGAAAAAGTTTGACTTTCACCACACTTCGATGTATGAAGAAAAGGTCCAGGTGTGACTTCTGGTGCACTAAGAAAGCTGTTCGTGCACAAAGGTGTCCTTGCTCAGTTAATTGAGGTTTTGATTATGCTGTTCTTGGAAGGCCCATGATCAGCATAGGGACAACACACCAGCTTTTCCAGGTGAAAGGAAAAAGTCCCTTCCTGCATTTTGTATTTAGTACTGAGTTACAGAATAAAAATACCAGAGTCCTGAGTCACAGGGCCTATTCTCCCTCTCAGAACTTTTCAAAATGAAGGCCAAAAGAAACAACTTGTCTTAGCTGAACCACATGTTATAGTGCTTCTTCCTTGGGCTTCTGAAGAACAGAAGCCTGACTGGTCCACTTGTTTCCATCTGTCCTCCTTATGAGAGGAGACAAACCTCTTACTGGTTCACTTTGAATGGGGCTTCTTCATAGGGTTGCCAACTTTCTAGTCGCACAAAACCGAACAACCTAGCCCTGCCCCTTCCCCAAGGCCCTGACCTGCCCCACTACATTCCTTGCTCTCCCCCACCCTCACTCGCTTTCACTGGGCTGGGTCAGGGGATTGGAGTGTGGGAGGGGGTGAGGGCTCTAACTGGGGGTGCGGGCTCCAGGGTGGGGCCAGAAATGAGGGGTTCAGGGTGTGGGAGTGGGCTCCAGGCTGGGGCAGGGGGGATGAGGGCACCATCTGGGGGTGCAGGCTCTGGGGTGGGACTGAGGATAAGGGCTTTGCGTGCAGGAGGGGGATCAGGGCTGGGACATGAGGTTGGGGCATGGGCTTACCTCGGGTGGCTCCCAGTCAGCGGCGCAGTGCAGGAGCTAAGGCAGGCTTCTTGCCTGTCCTGACTCTGCACTGTGCCTGAAAGCGGCCTCCAGGTCCGGCTCCTAGGCAGAGGTTCAGCAGGCAGCTCTGCACACTGCTCTTGCCCCTAGGCACACACACCCACCCCCTCACAGCTTCCATTGGCTGCCATTCCTGGCCAATGGGAATGCAGAGTCGGTGCTCGGGGTGGGAGCAGCATGCGGAGCCCTGTAGCTCCCCCCGCCTAGGAGCTGGACCTGCTGGCCGCTTCCGGGGTGTGGAGCCAGGACAGGTAGGGACTAGCCTGCCTTAGCTGCCCAGCACCACTGACTGGACTTTTAACGGCCTGGTCGGTGGTGCTGACCAGAGCCGCCAGGGTTTCTTTTTGACCGGGTGTTCCAGTCGAAAATCGGACACCTGGTCACCCTACTTCTTTAAGATAAGATGTTCACCTGTCCTGACTAACCAGGTCAGTAGTGAAACTCCTATCTCATTTTTGCCTGGGACAGGGTGGAAAGGCAGCCCTCAGCCTCTTCAGGACTGTTTCAAAGATACACAAGGCAAGACTAAGATCATGATTCACTATGGCATCTTCAGATTCCTTGGGCCACATCTTGTGACTTTTGTACGTTCTGGCACCTTCCAAAGGCCAATGAGCATGCGCTCCAGCTGAGATATTGGGCTGGGGTGTTTCTTGTCTTTAAAGATTTTTTTTTTCCCTAAGGATTTCTGAAGAGCTTGCACACTCCTTCACATTGTGATTAACTTATGTTAGGGGGATATCTAGGAAATCATTTGCTTAACTTATACGTTATTACTGTTTTAGCCACTCTTGATTTCCTGTGGAATGAGACAGAGGGCAGAACTGGATGGTTAAGCTCATATGAGATATATTGCAGGAGCTTGAGAGCACTGAGCTGAGTCAGGTGGCAATGAAGCAACGTGCCTGCGTGTCCTGATACAACATGAAGAATTGACAGCTCTGTTTGTGGAGCGATGGCAGGGTGTTTGGCTCTGGTGGGCAGCTTGGAGTAAGCAATGCAAGTAAATTTGTGAGAAGATAGGTGTGTAAATGGCCTAATGTAACTTGTACTAATGTGGCATTCAGTGGGGGTGCAAAATGAGTGTAATTGATGTACTAAGGGATTAGAGCAGGAAAAGAATTAACAAAATAGTTTAGGATAATGCAAGCCCCAAATAAGTTCCACCATGACCGTCTCTAACCCTCTGAGATCCAAATTTAGTCTTGATGTAATATCTGCCATTTATTCAATGAGAACTGCTTATACCAAGAACAGAGTTTAGTCCTAAAACAATCAAATCTGCATAAATTATACTAATTTCCAACATCCAAACGTGTGAAGGTCAAACCTGTGCTAGTCCTAGACTACTATTACTATTTGTATTACCATACTGCCTAGGAGCCTAGTCATAGACCAAGACCTGAACAAACACAGAACAATACAATTGACCCTACCCCAAAGATCTTACAATCTAAATATAAGACAAGAGAACAGATGGCGACAGACAGACAGGGAAATACAAGGAAGCAATGAGATAGTATTGGTCAGCATGATGGGCTATGATCTCAGCACACCAGCAGCCTACCCATTGAGGTGTTTTGTAGACATCACAGTGAAGGAGAAGTTTGAGGAGGGTTTGAAGGAGGATCATAAGTTAGTTTTGCAAATGTTGATGGGGAATTCCTCCCAAGTGGGAGGGGCAGCACTGAAGAAAGCACAAAGGTGCTTGTTTGAAACAAGTGGGTGATGGAGGCAGGCATCCTGGGCCAATGGGAGGCAGGAGTTGACATCTTGATAACAAATGTGAGATAAGTAGGGTGGGGATAGACCATGAGAGGCCTATCCTTTGCACCTATTTGCTGACCAACTTATGTTACCACTTATATCACAACTGACTGTGCCCCAGGGTCCCTCCACAAGGGGCTTACCATGGAAGCAGAAGGATTGGAAGAATTTAGGATGGAGACATTATGACATCATATTCAAGCAAATGTCTTCTCCTCAATTAAGCCTCAGTGTAGGTTCATCTTGCCACATTTATGTAACATTCTGCACCTTTCAATTATCGAATGCTAGTCGCTTAATACGCGTTGAAAAGAGAATCTTCTAGTGCCATCCCTGGTGTAACTTCACTGACAAATTTGGCCCAGTTTTTCTAATAATACTATTGCAACCAGCATATTTACTTAATTACTACATTTCAGACTGGTGTAATTAACTAGGCAACCATAAGCCTTAATAGGTTAATAATTAATAATAGCATTCATATTGGGTTTTAACATGTTCAAAGCACTGTACTGACACTAATGAAATACGCCAGCTTCCCAGTAGTTGACAGCTCACTGATTATGCTCTTCTCACTGAAGACAGAATTTTTTTCTAGTTTTGGCTACCCTAATTCTGGTTCTGATCCTTCTCCCATTGAAGTCAGTGGCGAAACTCCCCTTTGCCCTGCTGTTTGACTTTCAGTGACAAGGTATGCTAGCTGTCTGGCTCTCAGGAGGCCCTCAGTCATTTGGTGCAACACTGCCCAGGTAGGGCCAAACCTCACCACCTGGTTTTCCTACCAGGGCCCCAATCCTGCAAAGACTTCCCCATGTGCTTTAAGCATTGCAGGTAATCACATTGATTTCAATGGCTGTATTCAAAGTGCATACAGTTAAGCACATATGTAAGTCCTTGCACTATCAGGAGCCAGCTCTGGAAAGGGCCAACTGGCTGGAGAACTGATGTAGGTGGGTCTCATTTATGTTACAGTGTCCAGTGCCTGGTATAAAAAAGGAGGAATAGGAAAGGTATGGCTGATGGGGAAATGCTAGTCTCAGAGTACATCTACCCTGCGAGTGTTCCTGGGGCACAGCTGTGACAGTGCCTCTACGTCATTGCAGTGCTGTAGTGTAGACATTTGCTTCAGTGACAGGAGGGATTTTTCTGTCGCTGTAGTAAACCCATCCTCTTGAGAGGCAGTAGCTAGGTTGACAGAAGAAATCTTCCATCAACTTAGTGGTATCTACACCAGGGCATAGGTCAGTTTAACTACATCACTCAGGGGAGAAGAAAAGGAGTACTTGTGGCACCTTAGAGACTAACAAATTTATTAGAGCATAAGCTTTCGTGAGCTACAGCTCACTTCATCGGATGCATTTGGTGGAAAAAAAAAAACTCAGGGGAGAGAATTTTTCATAGCTGAGTTGACCTAAGTTTTAGGTATAGACCAGGCCTCAGCCTGATGGGGGAGACTGGCTGGCCCAGCTGGCACTCTCAAATGATGAGAATTCTCTGGTCCTGATTCCCCACTGCCCTGCACCTGGTGCAGTATTTACCCCAGTGAATAGTGTGTGTAAAATGTTACCAAATCAGAATGGTGGTATTTTTATACTCCCTTTGCATGGGGGCAAACTACACAGTGGTGAACTGGGCCTGATGGGTGAGTTCTGTTTGTACCCTGGAAAGGGGAGAACTGTGTGGTGGAGGTTGTTGTTGTTTTTTCTGCTTGTATTCTGGAGACAGGAGATGGGGCTGGCTGGGGGAATCCTTCCAAAGCAAGATGAAACCCCACATCAAGGGAAGAAAAGTATTTGGTTGGTTGGTTTGACCTACCTGCGCAACAGGTGAGAGGAAACCCCCCTTGCTACCCTTTCCTATAGCTCTGCTGTCACTTTAAATGGTGTCCTGCTGCAGATTATCACCACAGGCTTCTTCTTTTTAATTCCCATCAGAAAACTCTACCACTTGCAGGGACAACTACTTGGCCCTAATAATGTCCTTCACTCAGCACTTGAGCATAGTCCCTCACTAGAAGGTCCAGATTATGGCTTACTTAGACTTTGTTTTTTTCCATCTTTCCTTTTGAGTTCAGTTATGGAATCAAATACCACAGCTTCCCTCTCACTACTAAACAGCGCATCATGGTCAAAGATGGGAGGTTGGAAGATCTAAGAGAACTAGCAACTGGGATTACCTCTTACAACTGGTGAACAATTTTACCTCTAATTTGTGACTAGACTCAGCTGTTAGATTGCATCTGGTGAACTTCCTTTTACAAGAGGGTTTTTTCTTTAAGTAGTATTACAAAAGCTGCCTGACACCATGACCTGGTGGTGATTTCAAAGGGGGTAATAAAGTGAAATAAATACCCGTTCAACTCCTTTTAGTTATTATGGCCTTGAATCAGTCACTTCATCTCCTTGGGCAATTCAATTGGAAAGTGAAGTTTAAAAAAAAAAAAAACCTAGCTGGATACCAGATATTATAGCTGAACAAAAGCTTTCCTGGGTGGATACGTGTGCAGAAAGTGTTTGTAGATATTATACTGAATGTAATTAAATGTACGTCTCCATCCTAGTAGGGCTTTTTCAAGAGTCAGACAAAGGAGAATTGGGAGGTCTAATTTGTTTGGACATCTGACACGCCTTGGATAAATTGCATCCTCAGAGGCTATTAAATTAACTAATTAGAGTCATAGGTAAAGTACTGTAGAAGTAAAGTACTGTCTTGGATCAGTCATTGATTAAAACATAAGTGCCTGAAGTGTGGGCATGTACTGAACACCACTTGGTCATGTAGTGCTATCTCTGATCCTTGTTTCCAGCTACTTAATTGCATGGAATGGCAGCTAAAAATACCTTCTTAATAGTCCTTTCCCATGGGAGCAACTGCCATAGTTGCCAAAGGCATGTTATTCGATTACGAATGGGAGTGGAGGTGGCTCATGTGATCATAAACAAGAGGGGAGCGTCCATAAGACAATGCCCCTTAAAATGTGTTCCACACTAGGGAGAGAATTTGAGAGTCCCTGGTAAGATCAGTAATAAAAAATGGACCATCTGTTCCTATTTTTTTTTATCTAGACATTTGCTAGTTTTGAACCAGCAAGCTCTTAAGCATGTGGCTGACTTTAAGCACGAGTAGTCCCATCAAAGTCCATGAGACTTAGTGTTTGCTGGATCAGAGCCTATCTGAATAACAAGAAAATCTGCAGCCACATTAGGATAAAAATCTGTAAGGACTGTAATGAACCCTTGTATTTCAGAACATAAGCTGACCTCCTACTGCCCAGGGTTGGGAAAATACTGCTTCCTTTGGCATGCAAGGCCCTGATCCGAAGCCCTTTGAAGAGTCTCATTAGGGCACAATTGTCCATTAAGGGACTTGCATCCATAGATTCTTTTCAAAGTGTTTAGAGTAGCAGGAAACACATAGTGCAGCCCAATTGCTGCAAAGGGGAAATATATTATTGAATCATCGTGTTACTGTCTCAGTTTAATACTGAAAAGCTGTAATTGACCGAATGCAACTGAGAAGAGGGAGATGAGAAAACGTCAATGGTGGTTTACTCGTGAGTCTTGCTAAGTACTGAGATGCTGCCACTCACATAGTGACTTTTAAAGGGCTACGTGTATGTTAAAAGAGAGCGGATGGCAAAGGTGGCTCCTTGCACTGCATCAGGTGTTTTATTCTGTTCATACAAATGGCAGGTCTATACAATTGGAGTATGGTACACCTGAGCCTATTTCTCCTGTAGCTTCTTTGGAGGTTATTTTTAGACTCAAACTCTCTGTAAGGCATAAATGTCCAGTGCCCTCAGGTACAGTATAGCTTCTTGAGAAAGTATTACATGAACTGGGCTAGCTGAAAGAGCTTGTGGGTTTTTCTCATAGTTGTAAAAAGAAAAGGAGTACTTGTGGCACCTTAGAGACTAACAAATTTATTAGAGCATAAGCTTTCGTGAGCTACAGCTCACTTCATCGGATGCATTTGGTGGAAAAAACAGAGGGGAGATTGATATATACACACAGAGAACATGAAACAATGGGTTTATCATACACACTGTAAGGAGAGTGATCACTTAAGATAAGTGATGGCTTATCTTAAGTGATCACTCTCCTTACAGTGTGTATGATAAACCCATTGTTTCATGTTCTCTGTGTGTGTATATATCAATCTCCCCTCTGTTTTTTCCACCAAATGCATCCGATGAAGTGAGCTGTAGCTCACGAAAGCTTATGCTCTAATAAATTTGTTAGTCTCTAAGGTGCCACAAGTACTCCTTTTCTTTTTGTGAATACAGACTAACACGGCTGCAACTCTGAAACCTCTCATAGTAGTGTAAGTCTTGAGAACTGAACCATTTTTGCAATTAGTGAGTGGAAGGCAGTTTCCCATTCTGTTCTCTGTTTCATACCACAGCTTCAAAAAAAAAAATTGCTTTCTTTAAAAGGGTGTTGTCAATAAGTGGAAGCCTCAAGGCAGCAAAACAAATCATGACAAGCATGGAATTCTGCAACTCCACTCACCATTCTGGAGTGGTTAGGTTGATGGTGACATAGGCAGAAGCAACAAACTCTAGGTCATACCCTGTATCTTCTGAGTTCTCCAGTCTTACTCTACTTCATTGAGTCATAGAATCCCACACCTGCTCCTTCTGTGTAAATACCAAACAATGAACTGTTAGTAAATGTGACTGTTAGTAAATGTGGCTGAAGAACTTAGGGGAAGTGGAGTCTGGTTATCTTGCTGGGAACCTTCCTGATGTGCTGTTAGCAGGTTGGTTTGTCTCATGTTCACAGGACTCTGTCATCCAAGATGCTCTGTGAGGCTTCTGCCCAGATGGAACTTTCTCAGCAGCTGTCATCCTATTGAAAAGGGAGGAAATCTCACCCTGGCTATTTCTTCATCAGATGCCTTCCAATGTCTTTTATTCCTAATCATATTTCTTTCATAAGTAAAACTTTGACTGAAGGAAGGGCCTTCATATCTTCCTCCCTTTCTTAAGATAAGCACGCCAGCTACATCATATAAGAAAGCATCTATTGTTAGCTTGACCTTAGGTGGCAAGCTATTTTGGTTCATGCAACCTCTAATAACATTCTCCTTAATGCCGTGGACACAAATTATGAAGGCCTGATGGACATTGCTGAGAGTTTTAGCTCCATCTTCCCACTTTCCTCATTTGAGGTGATGGTAGAGTGCCCTAAACTGGCATAGGACGAGAATTCTGATGGATCTGAATTGGAGAATATCCCAAAGGAAGTACCTGAGTCATCTCTTATCTCTGATATAGGACTTGCAGTTCCTATGTAGGAATATCACCAGCATTCTTAAAAGACCTTCACCTCACCGGCTATCTCTGGGGAGCTTGCCTTCATCTTGGCAGAGAAGGACTCTGACTTGATTTCCCCCTCCCACCCTGACTTTCCGTCAATGCATTCAGTAACACCCGGGCAATGCCTGAAATTGCATTGCCCTTGCTAGCAACTTAGCCAAGTTCTATCAGCACTTTGCTGCCAAAGCAAAACTCTGACCTTCAGCTGTAAGGTATAGTCAGCCGTGACCTCCCTCCCTTCTGAAGGGCATGCTGCTTCAGAAACCTATTGGAAAAGAAATCGGGTCCTTAGCAGAATGACAGGGAGAACTTGTGGCCTCCCCTGTGAAAGTTTCTCATAAGTTGTGCCTTGGAACCTTAGATGTAAGGCACAGATAACTTGTCATGTTACATCTTGATTTAATTTTTAAAGGATGCCATTTTCTCTCTCTCTTTTTACTCTGTTTAGCCATGGTGGTGTCGTTTTTGGTCCTTTTTTTATTTGGGGTATACTTTTTAATTTGACCCTCTATGTTGGTTTATAAAACATTTTCCATGCAGCTTGCAGGGATTTCACTCTTGTAACTGTTCCTTTTTAATTTCTGTTTAACTAGCCTAATGTTTGTGGAGTTTCCTTTTTTGAAGTTAAATGCTAGTGTGGTGGTTTTCTTTGGTATTTTCTTCCCTACAAGGATGTTAAATTTAATTACATTATGGTCGCTATTACTGAGGAGCTCAGCTCTAGTCACCTCTTGGACCAGATCCTGTGTGTCATGTAGGACTAAATCAAGAATTGCCTCTCCCCTTCCAGGTTCCAGTACTAGCTCGCTGCTCTAAGAAGCAGTGATTTATGGTGTCTAGAAATTTTATCTCTGCATCCCGTCATGAAGTGACATGTACCAAGTCAATATGAAGATAGCTGAAATCCCCCATTATTATTATTGGGTTTTCATGTGTGTGTTTTTGTAGCCTCTAATTTTTTTGAGCATTTCACAATCACCATCCTGGTCAGGTGGTCAGTAGTATATTCCTACTACTTTTATTCTTATTATTCAAGCATGGAATTTCTATCCATAAAGATTCTATGGTACAGTTTTAACTTAAGATTTTTATTATATTTGATTCTCTGCTTTCTTTCACATATAGTGCCATTCCCCTACCAGCATGACCTACTCTCATTCCTATGTATTTTGTACCCTCTTATTATCGTGGCCCATTGACTATCATTGTGTGCCTAGTGAATTGGCACATGAAGGTAAGCCTCCCTCAGGTTGACTGATGAAAGCTAATCTCCGTGGCAAATCACCGTCAGTATCGACTTCAAGGTCTCCATCTTGAACCTGGTCCTCCTTATGAACTTATTCAGGTGTTAAGTCCATCACCACTCTAGCCTCCCCGGATCTCTTGGGTACCAGAAATAAGACTGAGTAATGGCTGGAAAATATCTCCTCCGCCTCAGGAACTCTCTCTCTGTTATACCTATTTGCAAATGATTGTCTGTGGCCTTCTGCATCTTTTGTGGATTTGAGGATAGTGGAGAAGGGAGAAAACGATGATTCGGACTCTGTGAAAAGTTTGCCATTCCTTTGTCGAGCCACATCCAGGACTGATCTATCCACCATTGACAGAGGCCACTGGTCCTTGCATTTTAATATCCTCCCCTTCCCCCCTGTTCCCTGGGAGGTGCTTGTTGGACCTCTCCTGACTGCAGTCAGGGGTTACTTCTGGTGTTGCAATTTGCACTGAGGAAAAAAGATCTCTTCCCTTTCTGGCTTAGACTTGTCTCATCGGCTTTTGTTGTAGCCTCGCTTTCTGTGCTTCGAGAAGTAGCCGTGAAAAGGATACTTTGGCCTGTAGTAAGGTTGGCTGTTCCTTTTCTCACTCGGGCTTCTATAAGGACTGACTCACACCTGGCTACGGCCGGCAGATAAATTTACTCAGAAATAAGTGGTGGGTCAGGGGGCCCCTTGCCACCTGCTTGTTCCTCCACCTCTGGGCTGCTCTTCCTCTGAGCCCTCCAAGGCTGACTCCATGAAACTTGGTTGACCCTCAGTGAGCAGGGTCCTGTTAGCCTGGCAGCTGTGGAACGGCTGACTGCAGTTTAAGTGGAGTCTGGTTAGCCTAAGCCTTTCCCCTGCCCCCCCCCTTTCCTGCCAATCTTTCTATTCCTCTGATTGCTCATGAAGTGTTCTGCCAGAGAGGCTTGCCCAGACATGCTACGCTCCAAACTGCTGCTGCCAGGGACCTCCCTATCCGAAGGCATTTCCAGTAACCCAGCTGCAGAGCCCCCCTGGGACTAAACAGCCCCATACTGCTTTGAATCCTGCTTGGTTGTTTTGTTTCCTTGCTGCCCTGAGCAGGAGGTCTGGGAGGTCCATGCATAATTCCTAACTTCCTAAGGGATTGAGACTGAACTGCCCAGCAGGGAGGTGGGGAGAGATGATGAGATCTGCGCTATGCGGGGATGAATGCCACAAGTGGTCTTCTGTGCCACTCTTTGCTCTGCCTGTGGTGGATTTGGCCACTCTTGCTTATGGTTTCCTCACACCAGGCCACTGTCCTCTGGTGCAAGCGCCTCTGGTGGTTGGATGGCTCTCTTCGTTTTCCCATCATCCTTCGAAACAGCCGCAGCCTGGTTGTCTGACTCCCCACAGGTGGGGAACTCCTGTGGACCTGACGCCTGGGTCAGAGAAGGGGGCCAAAGCAAATCCTTCCCAGTCCCAGCAGGTGAGAAGGCCGGAGTGCATAAGGTGCAAACCTCTCCTCCTGCACCTTCTGGCAGGGGAACAGAGTGGAAGGCACAGAGCCTTGGTCTCCTCTTTAGACCTTTCTCTGCCATCCAGCGGTGTGGGGTGCACTGTGATAACTCCAGACAGGAGAGACACAGCCTCTTAAGCCCCCCACCCCTTTTTAGGTGACCAATATGTCCAAATTAGACCAAATGTTATCCCACATTACTAATTAATGTTCTGCCTATCACAGTAGGTGCTGGATTCCACTACCCTGCCAGTAGCTACCAGAGGCAGAACAAAACCAAGGGGGTGTCTGGAAGGGGGGGGCTAGTCTTTCATCAGCCATCCAGACAGCTTTGATTCTGTCCCCTACAGCTACAGACAAGTAATGACCCATGCCAAGGACCTGTGGCTCTAGCCCTGAGAGAGAATTTGAAAATAATATTTTTTTCCTGTTCATTGTAGCATTTGCCCTTTTGCAAATGTCGATTCCACCTCTGCCGCTCCATCCCTGTATTTCCTAGGGAGCACAGAGTCCGTTTGGATGATGACTGTTTAGTTAACAACAACTCACATCTCTTTTAGGGCCTGATTTTTTTTTCAGAAGTGCTGAACCCCCACAATCCCTGGCTGAAGACAGTGGCTCTCCTGTGAACCTTAGTCCTTTTTGCCTTTATGAGGCATGAAATATATTGTCTGCTCGTCATTGGAACAACATCCATTTACACCACCTGAGGATCTGGCCTATTCTTCCTTTTGGCCCAGCCTCATCGATTAGTGTCCCACACAGTTCTCTGCTTGCTAGCTCATTGCCCCTGCAGAAGAAGCACAAAACATGGGGCTATTGTAGGGTCTGCAAAACTGGTAGTTTGTGTATATTGTTTAGTCTTGGCAGCAATGTATTAGATCAAGGGTTCTCAAACTTCATAGATTCATAGATACTAAGGTCAGAAGGGACCATTCTGATCATCTAGTCCGACCTCCTGCACAACGCAGGCCACAGAATCTCACCCACCCACTCCTACGAAAAACCTCACCTATGTCTGAGCTATTGAAGTCCTCAAATCGTGGTTTAAAGACTTCAAGGAGCAGAGAATCCTCCCTCAAGTGACCCGTGCTCCATGCTACAGAGGAAGGTGAAAAACCTCCAGGGCCTCTCCAATCTGCCATGGAGGAAAATTCCTTCCCGACGCCAAATATGGCAATCAGCTAAACCCTGAGCATATGGGCAAGATTCACCAGCCAGATACTACAGAAAATTCTTTCCTGGGTAACTCGGATCCCATCCATCTAATATCCCATCTCAGGGGATTAGGCCTATTTACCCTAAATATTTAAAGATCAATTACTTACCAAAAATCACATTATCCCATCATACCATCTCCTCCATAAACTTATCGAGTTTAACCTGAAAGCCAGATAGATCTTTTGCCCCCACTGCTTCCCTTGGAAGGCTATTCCAAAACTTCACTCCTCTGATGGTTAGAAACCTTCGTCTAATTTCAAGTCTAAACTTCCTGGTGGCCAGTTTATACCCGTTTGTTCTTGTGTCCACATTGGTGCTGAGCTTAAATAATTCCTCTCCCTCTCCTGTATTTATCCCTCTGATATATTTATAGAGAACAATCATATCTCCCCTCAGCCTTCTTTTAGTTAGGCTAAACAAGCCAAGCTCCTTAAGTCTCCTTTCATAAGACAAGTTTTCCATTCCTCGGATCATCCTAGTAGCCCTTCTCTGTACCTGCTCCAGTTTGAATTCATCCTTTTTAAACATGGGAGACCAGAACTGCACACAGTATTCTAGGTGAGGTCTCACCAGTGCCTTGTATAATGGTACTAAAACCTCCTTATCCCTACTGGAAATGCCTCTCCTGATGCATCCCAAAACTGCATTAGCTTTTTTCACAGTCATATCACATTGGCAGCTCATAGTCATCCTATGATCAACCAATACTCCAAGGTCCTTCTCCTCTTCCGTTACTTCTAATTGATGCGTCCCCAGCTTATAACTAAAATTCTTGTTATTAATCCCTAAATGCATAACCTTACACTTCTCACTATTAAATTTCATCCTATTACTATTACTCCAGTTTACAAGGTCATCCAGATCCTCCTGTATAATATCCCGATCCTTCTCCGAATTGGCAATACCTCCCAGCTTTGTATCATCTGCAAACTTTATTAGCACACTCCCACTTTTTGTGCCAAGGTGGGTAACAAAAAGATTAAATAAGATTGGTCCCAAAACCGATCCCTGAGGAACTCCACTGGTAACCTCCCTCCAGTCTGACAGTTCGCCTTTCAATAGGACCCGTTGCAGTCTCCCCTTTAACCAATTCCTTATCCACCTTTTGATGTTCATATTGATCCCCATCTTCTCCAATTTAACTAATAATTCCCCATGTGGCACCGTATCAAATGCCTTACTGAAATCTAGGTAAATTAGATCCACTGCGTTTCCTTTATCTAAAAAATCTGTTACTTTTTCAAAAAAGGAGATTAGGTTGGTTTGGCATGATCTACCTTTTGTAAAACCATGTTGTATTTTGTCCCATTTACCATTGACTTCAATGTCCTTAACTAATTTCTCCTTCAAAATTTTTTCCAGGACCTTGCATACTACAGATGTCAAACTAACTGGCCTGTAGTTACCCGGATCACTTTTTTTTTCCTTTCTTAAAAATAGGAACTATATTAGCAATTCTTCAATCATTCGGTACTACTCCTGAGTTTACAGATTCATTAAAAATTCTTGCTAATGGGCTTGCAATTTCAGGTGCCAATTCCTTTAATATTCTTAGATGAAGATTATCTGGGCCCCCGATTTAGTCCCATTAAGCTGTTTGAGTTTCGTTTCTACCTCAGATATGGTAATATCTACCTCCATATCCTCATTCCCATTCGTCATGCTACCATTATCCCCAAGATCCTCTTTAGCCTTATTAAAGTCTGAGGCAAAGCATTTGTTTAGATATTGGGCCATGCCTAGATTATCCTTGACCTCTACTCCATCCTCAGTGTTTAGCAGTCCCACTTCTTCTTTCTTTGTTTTCTTCTTATTTATATGGCTATAGAACCTTTTACTATTGGTTTTAATTCCCTTTGCAAGGTCCAACTCTACTCGACTTTTAGCCCTTCTCACTTTATCCCTACGTGTTCTGACCTCAAAAAGGTAGCTTTCCTTGCTGATCTCTCCCATCTTCCACTCCCTGTATGCTTTCTGCATTGCACTGTGACCCACTTCTGACAATAAAATATACTACCGGACCCCAGGAGGGGGGACCGAAGTCTGAGCCTGCCCCAGTCTCACCCCCCCCATGGTCGGGGGGGGCCTGTAACCAGAGTCCCACCACCCATGGCCAAAGCTGAAGCCCTCGGGCATTGTCTTCAGCCACAGGCAGTGGGGCTCAGGCTTCAGCTTCAGCCCCAGACCCTAGTAAGTCTAAACCAGCCCTGGTGACCCCATTAAAACGGGGTTGTGACCCACTTTGGGGTCCTGACCCACAGTTTGAGAACCGCTGTATTAGATTATAATACATTCTTGACAGGTCAGAAATTGAGTTTAAGGACTTGACATTGACTCTTTAAGGTATTTACCTCCTACATTTTTGTGTGTGTATTTCTGCTCTCAGGGCAATGTCTGCTATGTGGCTACATGTTGGACAATGTGGCAATCAGATTGGCAAGGAGTGGTGGCAGATCCTAACCAGCGAGAAGGGGCTGCATGCAGAGGCTGATAGGTATGGTAACTCTGCAGTTCTAAGGAAGAAACCAGTTTTAAGCTACACATGAGCCTACGCCTGCTAGTACTTGGAGTCAAATGGGTTAATTGATCCATCCCTGCTCTTAACAGAGGGTAATCTTAGGAGTTCTGCACTTTGTGTGCAACTGGCAGTCCTATCCCAAGGCTGCATGCACCCTTGCGGAGTGCTCCTAGCTTTATATTTCTGATAACAGTAAGATCATTGTTCCAGTTCACTTTCCACAGACCATTTTAAACACCAGAATGCTGCAAGATGGGGCAGAAGGATTAATGCTGTTGATCAAAACCTTCCCTTGCTGGCCTCCGATCAAAGGCAAAGGTACTCCCCCTGCCAGCATGTTTGAGCCAAGGGAAGGGTATGTAAAACTCTGGGTTTAGAGTCCAAATTCCAATATAAATATGAACAAATGTAACTGTTTCTACCCTTGGATGGAAGTACCCCTGGAACTGCACTAAGTACTCCTGGGGGAATTCTGCGCCACTGCGCATGTGCAGAATTTATGTCTCCCGCAGAATTCTTTGCTTCCCCACAGAAAAATGACTTTCTGATGGGGAAGCAAAGAGGAGCCACAAGAGCGATCATGCAGCCCTCCCCAGCAGTATGTTTTGGGTGCCCAGGGAAGCTGGCAGAGAGGTAAATCATGGTGGGGCAGGAGGCGGGACAGGGAAAGACCCAGCTGGTGGCTCCTACCCCACACCAGGCTCAGCTGCTAGTCCCAGCTGGGCTGGGGAGGATGGGACTTCCTCTTCCCCTGCACGGCATCCGGGGCCAGGTCATACCTACCTCTAGATTTCTCCCCCAGCTGCAGGAAGCTCTGCAAACTCCCCCCCCCCCCCAGTTTCCTGCACCCATCACTCCTCAGCTGCAGCGGGAGGTATCCCTGAACAGGGAGCTGTACCCCCATCTACCCAACTCCCATGCATCCAGACCCCCTCATACCCAGACCCTTCCACAAAGCCTCACCCCCCTGCACTCAGAACCCCCCCCTCCGAGTCCCACTCCCCCCTACACCTCGACCACCCTGACAAGGCACCTTCACCTGGATCCCTACCCCACTGCACCTGGATCCCCACCCCACTGAGCTCCCCTCCCCCAGCATCTGGACCCCGCACTGAGCCCCCACACACCGACCCCCCTGCCAAGCTCTATCCCCCTGACACCCAGACCACCTCCCACTGAGCCCCAACCACCTTCACCTGGACCCCCTGCAGAGTCCCATTTCCATTGCACCCAGAACCCCCCAACAAGGCCCTGTGCATCCAGATCCCCCCCGCACCCGGATCCCCCACTGAGCTGCCTGCATCCAGATTGCCCCACACAGTACCCTCTCAACCCAAACCTGGATCCAGCTCACTAAGCCCTTCCACACTTGGATCCTGCCTTGCTGAGCCTGCCTGCCCACACCTGGTACAACTGGTAAGGAGGGGTAGGGGCCTAGGGTGTTTCTGGGGCAGGCCCAGTCCTTGTGCTGTGTCACTGTTGGGTGCAGCCTCACCACTGAGTCCGCGTCCCAGGGTGGGAGCTGCACCGTGATCTCCCACCTCTGTGCAGCCAGTGGCCGGTGCTCCCCAATGCCATGCTGGAGCCTAAATATTTATTTGACAAATAAAATTTGCAGAACTCTGCAGAATTTTTAATTGTTTGGCACAGAATGCCCTCAGGAGTAACTGAGAAGTAACAGCTGCCTAGAAAAGAGAAATGGAGAAGATCTCGTAGGTCATCCAGCCCATCTTCCCAGGGCAGGGCAGGGCAGGGCAGGACTGTTCCCTGAGTTCAGGAAGGATTTGCTGTGGGGATCAGAGTTGTTGGGAGCCCACTTGCAGTGTATTTACCCAGTCGCCTTCAGGAATGGACACTCTTGAACTCCTGTGCTAAGCACCCTGATAGGTGGAGTCCAGATCAGGCTTCAGGGAAGAAGGCTCCCCGTACACACAGCTTGTGTCCTTTTCAGATATCCGTTTTTCTCCCCCGATGGACAGCTAAGCGCTATCTGCGTGGACAGCGAACCAAAAGTGGTGAGGAAGCTGCAGAAACAAGTCAGGAGAGGGTAAGAGAACAGGGGCTTGTCTCATTCATCTGAAACCCAGGCTGAAGTCCCAGCGCACGGCTACCCTGGCACTAGGTGCCATATACAATAATTAACTGGTACACTAAATAAATCAAATCAGTAGTCCCTGGTGCAATACCTCCCAGTGCACTGACTGCACGGGCTTACTCCTCCCGGGTCTTTCCTGCCCCCTATAGGATTATGTGCCTGGTGGGAGCATAGAGGTTGCAAGGAGCTGGGTTACATCTTGCGCGCACACACACCCTCGTACATCCCTGGGGCAAGGGGCCGAGGGGAGTCTAGGCCTCTATTTGCTTCCCTCTGCCTCCCAAGAGAATCTTCTAGACTTCCCCTTGTCAAGTTGGTAAAACTGCTCAAGAGTCGTGTGTGAAATGCTCAGCGTGATTGTCCTTTGCACAGACTAGATCCTAACTCCTCTCCCAGCTCTTTCAGGGAGACCAATCTTATTGTGGGGAAGCGAGGAAGAGGCAACAACTGGGCTTATGGTAAGAGTCCATCTTTCAGTTCCCCCTAGCTGAAATGTTTCTGGGTGTGGAAGATGTCCATCAAGGTTTGAAAAAAAAAAAAATATCTGCAGTGCAGCTCTGAGTCACCTGCTTCCTGAGGAAAGGCAGCTCCTCCCTCACGCCTGTGGCTGCAATGTACATGCACCATTGTGCTCTGCTGGAAGCAATGGCAAGGAAAGCTGCTCCTCTCTCGTTATAACTTATCAGATTAAGCTGCTGGTGTGCAAGACCACAGCCTATCAGTGTTGTCTCACTGCTTCCTTGTACTCCCATGTCCACCTGTCTGTGTCAATCTCATCTTGTACTTCAGTTGTGAGCTCCTTTTGTCAGGGACTGTCGTCTTGTGTGGTTTGTATGGTGCCTACCACAATGGGGTCTTGGTCCATGACTGGAATTCCTACATGTTATGATAATTTAGTGGGGGATTGGTCCTGCTTTGAGCAGGAGGTTGGACTAGATCTCCTGAGGTTCCTTCCAACCCCAATATTCTATCCTAAGACGGTAAAAACCTTAATACTACTGCTAGCTAATGGAAATGCTTCTTTGGCTCTCTGATAAAATGAGTCAGCCCACATCCTCCATCAGCAAAACAAGACGAGTGAAATCCTCACTGGATATCAGTGATGCCCCAATGTCCATTACTAGGATGTCTTTTTCCTTAGTTTGTATTCGCCATTATGTAGTGCTGTTTGGCTTTAATAATGTCACAGATCCACAAGGTCCAGTCTAGGCCCCAGCCTGTGACTTCCAGGACTCCAAAACTGGGCCTTCAGGTGCCAGCCAACCATGTCTGTCTCCATGGCTCCCTCCAGGAAAGCCAGACTCCAGCAGTGGGCTTGTCCTGTACCCCTTCCATGCTCCCAGTGAGTATTTGCAGGGATATCAGGCAGCCTTTTCAGAACCAGGTAACAGTGTGTTAGTCACCTGGCCTACAGACTCTGAAAGTCCTTAGGTCAGCCTAAAGAAGCTAAGGCAGCATCAGGGCTCTTCCAGGCAAGCTGCTGCAAAATCCATTTTGGCCCTGTCTCTTTCTCTCTGTTTTGTCTCCTACTGTACATGCGGTATCTCTGAGCTCAGCTCTTTACGCGGTCACCCGACACTGTTTTCCCCCTTTGTTCTCCCACTTGTGTGTGTGGGGTGGGGGGGGCTTTGCTCTGCTTCTTGTGGGGATGGGTGGGGGGAGAATCTGCTTCTTCTTGGCCGTGGTCGCGAAGTGTGATTGTCCTGGCTGTTGGGGTTTCCATTCTCTCTTTGGATCCTCCATTCACCTGTGCCGCTTTTGTTCCGTTTATGACTCTGGTTTCCAACCAGGCTGTTCAGTCAATCCTTCATCCCTTCCTTTTACACTCAGTGCATGGCAATGCAAAGCCTAGAGGGAAACCGAGGTGCACACAGGCATCAAAAATATTCCCAACATGCCCACATCCATCACAAACAGTAATAAAAAGGCCCTATTCAGCCCACAGACAAAGCAGCCCTTCCTCTACCTCCTTGGAGGTTGCTTCTCCTCTCTAGCCCATAATTTATAGACTTTTTTTTTTTTTTAATAAATTGCAAGCCTCCTTATTGGGCTTTCAGCCCCCTTGCCCCACCCACCCCCACCTACAGATACACAGTCAAAGCTAGCCCCTTCCCTGGTCGTGTTCCAGTAGTGCCTCTGCATCCTGATATTGGCAGACCTGTGTTTTGGGAGGGACAGTCTTCTGTTCTGTCCCTGGAGCTGCCTAGCCGCAGTAGAGCAGATGCTCTTGATGCGTGCATACAGGATCCGGATTCACCATGCTAGGAGGCAGCTGGAGCAGAGCCTTCTGAACGTGTTGAAATAAATCCATCCACTCGCACTGAGTGTTGCTTGGTGCATGGCAATAGGGGTAGGAGGTCAGGGTGGCTTTAGGCCTGGGGCCAGTGCACCCCAGTGTGTAAACTCCTGTGGTAAACCAGAGTAGCCTAAAGTGGTGTGTTTGCACTATCTGGCCTTCACTCATCCTGCACTGGAAGCAGCTGTTGCTCTGCTGAGATTAGTTTAGACACAGTGACATGCACAAGAATTCAGATATAGACGATATGCCCTTAATGCAGAGATGAATGAAGTGTTGAATAATTAAAAAAAATCCTTAAGTCGCGTGACCCAGAAGCTGTCTGAGCACTGATGGCTGAGGTGAGCTCACTTTGGCCTCTAAATGGTTTAATGTTGACAGGATACCATGGCCTGCACTCAGCCAGTGAGAAGAACCTCCTAGAAAGGACGATGGAGAGTCTGCGGAAGGAGGTCGAGCGCAGAGACTGTTACTATGGGACGGTGCTTTTCCATAGCCTCAGCGGCGGTAAAGGAGCTGGTGTGTAGGGACTTTGCCCTTGCAATTGGTTTGATGTGGAAGGTGCTTGGATACTTCATGGATGGAGGGCTAGGTAGATATTGTGATGGGAAAACAAGAGAACTTATTTTTTTCAGTAGGTCCTCCCAGGTTATTTCACATTTCCCTCCATGTGCACCGTACAAACTTCCTTTCAACCAGAAGCCTGCTTTACACAGGTGCAATCCAGGGGAGATGGCAGGTAACTGTCCAACAAATTTAGCTGGATTACATTTGCCGTCACTTTTTCACTGTTACTCTTGCGGTGTTTCACTGTTACTTGCAGCGTATTTGGTACTCTGTACCTTTCATGTAAGTGGTTTTCCAAAGCACTCTGACCTACAAAGCAATCCCCAACACTACAAGCTGATGCTGCATATGTGTACCTAAGGTTGTAGAAGAAAAATGTATTCATTAGAATGCATAATTTGAGAAATATGAGGTAAACCCGAACAATTAGGCAAGCACTGGTGGGGGCAGAGTTAAGGTTGTACATGCAACTGTCCCTTCCTGGATGTTGAGTGTTTAACAGGCAACGTTAACATTTTTAACATAGTTTATTGATGGAATTTCTAAGGTTTTTTTTTTATTTACAGAAAAAGGATAGGAAAAAAAATCTATACTATGGAGATACTTAGTTAGAAACCCTCAGGAGGGTCTAATCTCCTTACAAGGTCCTTTGCAGCATTTGCAAGAGGTGCAGTGAAGAGGCAGGCTCTGTCGGAGTTCCTGTCTTCATTTGCTGAGGGCTTTCACTACATGTCCCCCACCCCCTCCTTGCACAGCTCAGTGAGTTTGACATTTGTGCGTGGCTTAATCTGCCTCCGCAGAACACCTTGTGAGATCAGCTAGAGGATGTTTCAAGATTTTTTTTTTTTTAAATCATGAGGAAAGTATATTTTTCCCCACTCTCCTCTCACTCAAAAGTGGCTCCATCATTACTGGTCAAACTTGCCAGAAAAATTCACTGCCAGGAAGAGAACAATTCTGGAAGATTTTCAGCAGGAAAGGTGAAAGTTCTATTTATACACTCCCCCCCCCCCAACTTAAAACAGGAAATTAGAATGGAAATGCTTATACCACCTTAACTATAACAGTTGCTACTATTCTAATACACAGTCAGCTCTTAACTAGCACCATGCAGTGAGCACCTCCTTGTGGCCATCGGTGGGTGTATTATTATTTCTATTATTGTTGCACATAGAGACCCCAATCCAAATCTGGGCCTGCTGGGCGAGGCACTGTACATACTCCTACCAAGAGACAGTCCATGACCCCAAACAGCTTACAGTCCAAACAGACAAGGCAAATGAAGGGTGGGCAGGGAAACCGAGGCACAGAAAGCTGAACTGACTTGCTTGAGGTCACGCAGCCAGTTAGGGGCTGAGCTGGGACTAGCATCCAGATCTCCTGGCTCCCTGTTCCCATTGGAACACACTGCCTCTCAGGCACATACGGACAAGACCAGCATGGCGATTGCCAGAGCTCTGTGCGCTAGGCGGCCGATCATGTTTATGAACAGGCTTGGGGGCTTTTTTGCACGTAGGCCTCAGTTCCCGGCTGTGTGAAGCGATCCGAGACGAGTACTCCCTGGGTCAGATCCTGTCAGTGACGGTAGCCCCTCACCAGGCGGGCGAGAGCCCTCTGCAGCACTACAACTCCTTGCTGTGCCTTTCGTGGCTCCAGAGGTACGTTCCTGGGGGCTGTGGGAGTTGGGCAGTGACAATAGGTCAGCAGCAAATCGTGATGCTACGCGCCGGACGCTGATCACCATTCAATAAGGTGGTTCTTGTAGCGTGGTGGTTCCCACAGTGTGGAGCAAAAGCCTACTCCCTGCTCCCAAAGAGCTCGCTGTCTGAGAAATATAGAACATAAAACCTATTGCCTAGTGGGCAGCTATGGAATAATCTACACTAAGTTACCCTGCTTTTCCTGGCAGGTGCTCTTGATGACTGGATGTCACGGCTGGGCCGTCTGACCTAGGGGGTGGAGCAGCAGTTGGGAGCCAGCAGGCAGGCTGGGTCTGGATACCAGGAGATCAGAGTCTGAGATGGGCCAGAGGGCATGCTGGGAGTGAGGGTCAGGGTACCAGGAGGTCAGAGTCAGGCAGCAGGAACAGGTAGTGCAGGGCAGGCAGTCCGTCCCAAGCAAGGAAAACCCAGTTACACAGACAACTTCTGCATCCGATGAAGTGAGCTGTAGCTCACGAAAGCTTATGCTCTAATAAATTTGTTAGTCTCTAAGGTGCCACAAGTACTCCTTTTCTTTTTGCGAATACAGACTAACACGGCTGCTACTCTGAAACCAGACAACTTCCTGTTTCTCTGCTTGGTTAAATAGAAGCAGGGGACCAATCAGGACCTGCAGGGTTTTGCCAGTCAGAGCCCAGCCTGGGAGTCCTCTGCCAAGTTGTGGCAACTCCTAGCAGATCATGGGGTGGGAGGTTGGAACGTACTGGCTTCTAAGAGCCCCGTGGCCCAGGGTTCGAAACCTGCAGCCCCTGATGCTGGAGTTACTGGTACAATTAGGATATTGAGCAAGTGAAACCTGACTGGGCGAGGGAAGTTTTGGCACGACTACTGAGATGAGGGGGAAGGTCGCAGGTGTAAGGCGCTGGCCTGGCATTTAGCAGAGCTGTTCCCACATCTCCTACAAATTGCCTGGGTGGCCTTGGGCAAGTCACGTCATCTCAATCACACCACCTTTCCCCATCCCTTTGTCCTGCCTCTTTAGCTTTCAAGCAGGGGCTGTCTCTTGATGTGTGTCTGTACAGTGCCTAGCACAATGAGGCCCCGATTCTGGCTGGAACCTGTAAGCACTCCACTCATACAAATGAATGGGGCTTCACTCACACGGTCATCTGATGTACCTCTGGAACAAGCTGTGAGGACTTGCTCAGTCCTGACCCAGGCCGAAGTTCCACTAACTTCCGTGGGATTCCTGCCTAAGGACTTGTGGCGGAGACCCCGAACTCCAAAGGAACAGTGACTCCATTTTATGTCTGTCTAGGTATGTCGACGGCGTCCTCCTGTTTCAGAACGATGCCGTGTTGAGGAGGACAGCAGCTCTGCTTGGGAAGAAAGCGCCAGTGTCTGACATGCAGCCCCAGGTCTCCCTCTCCGCCATGAACACCTACGTTGCTTCCTGCCTTGCTGGGCTGCTTTACCCTCTCAAGGCTTTCACGACAGGAAGGTGAACCAAGCACAGATAATTGTCTTCTTTCCAACCGCTGTTGGTGCTCTGCAGATGACACTAGATGTACTGCAGTCCTCAGCTGGTAGAAATTGGCGTAACTCTATCAGTTACAAGCAAGCTGTGCCAGTAGTCACCATCTGAGGATCTGGCCCATAAAATCTAGTCCATAGAAAGCTTTAGGTGAATCCTTTGGCATGGAGGCAAAAACCGCTAAGTGCAGTCAAAATATTCCCAGTGTGGGAACGGAGGGACCAAGGGAGCAGAGATAAATGAACATCGAAAGCAAAAGTAGCATGCATGAGTCCTGAACATCCAAAGACCTTATTATTAAACTCAGCCATAGCTAACTGGATATTACAGGATAACTAGCCTGCAACACTCTCTCCCTGGAAACCAAGAAGCCAGCAGAGGCTAGCAAGGGTGTCTGTGTCTGAGTGGGGCAATAAAGAGGTTCTGAGAGATAAGGCTCCACTACTCAGTAGCTGTTTAAGTATCACCGTGGTGGTGGTAGACAACTGTATGTCTCTCCCTTGCTTTTCAGTGGAATCAGTCTGGGGCTGGAACCCTGGGAGCTGCTGAGGTCTGTCTGCCCCATGCCGACGATGAAATTCCTTCACATAGCTCAAGCCTGCAAGAGGTAGGACTGGGGCCTGTCCCACCACTTGAACAGAGATTCTGAGCCTCTCAGATGAGTCTCATATTCTCACTCTACTTGTCCAGGTCAGTCCATAGCCCAGCAGCTAATTTAAAAGACCAATACAAGACTCCTGTGGAGTCTTAAAATGTGGCCCACCATCAGGTTTAAGTACAGAAGCCCACACAGTGGGTTTAAGCAGAGCCCGTGATGCTCTGAAACTCCTGTGACATCCTAGTGTCTGAGCCTGGCCAGGGGCAGCTTGTGATGGGCCGCTTGCAGGAGGGAGATAAGTGGCTCCTTGACTAACACACTGCACAGTCCTCCAGAAGATGAAAAGTTCATATTGCTGCTGCCCCCAGAGGCCGTCTCCATTTTATCTCAAGTCTTGCAATAGCTGGTGTTTCTCTTAAAGCGCCCCCGCTGGAAACATGTAGTTGTATGAGAATCTCCGTTTTCGGCTTGGAAATGGTAAATTTCTAGACCTCATGGTTCTGGAGAAAAGTCTGGAAATATGACCCTAATTTCTGACCTGGGCTCAGAAACAGCAGGCAAAGAAAAAGCCAATGTTTGATTATTTGTGTAGCTTTGAATTCATGAGATTAAAAATAACTCAGGATTTTTTTCTCCAGGAGCTTGATGGCTTCTCTACACATTCAGCGGGGCAGCATAATAAAACTACCTTTGCGAGAGGCAGTAGCTATGGTGAGGGGAGAGCTTTTGAGTACTGTCCACACTAGCGCTTATGTCGCTGTACCTTATGTTGCCCGGGGTGGGGGGGTTATTCACACCCCTGAGCTATGTAAGTTCTGCCACCATACGCTGTAGTGTAGACATAGCCTGACTCCCCACTCACTTTGGGCTGGCAAGACTGCAGATGCACCGCTGCCCTGCTAATACAGCCTGGCAGAAAATGCCTTTCACCAGTCGGAATGAAAGTGGCAATGATTTGACCCTGACCCTCCCTCAACCTGTCATCGTCAATGACATGTGGGGGTCTGCTTTTTGTCCCCATGTCATTTTAGTGAGGTCAAAGCTGAGTGGGGACCCATTTAATTTCTAATGGGCTTGGGCCACTTTTATCTCCCCTTTGTTTGGAAATTAAATGCAAAAAAAAAAGTTCTTCGCATGATTACACATGTGCATTTCACCCTTGGTGTCTGCGCACCCAGCGCACGGCCATTGGAAACTTTTCCCCCTCCATGGTACCTGTTGGGTGGCTTGCTTGATTGTGCGAGAGGGGATTGAGACCTATGCAATGTGGGAGCGTTCACTACTGAACGCTCAGTATGAGTGCTGCATTCCCTGATGCTTTGGTGTTACCGTAACATTGCACTGATGCAGCTGTTTGTGCTTTTTTTTATTGAACTTACCTTAGTCAAACTAAGCTCAGGCTCTGTCCCCTAGTTTTTAGTGAAACCGACATGTTTTCACTGTAGCTCCTGGTGAATTTGGTTTGTTTCTCATTTCCCAGGGGGACGGTATTTTGGGACAGCCTGGCATCGTCTGTTGTGCATTCATAGATTCATAGATACTAAGGTCAGAAGGGACCACTCTGCCAAGAGCAGTGGGGCTGTGGCTTTGGCCCTGGCCCCCCTGCCTGAGGCTCAGGCTTCGGTCCCCCCTCATGGTGTCATGTAGCAATTTTTGTTGTCAGGAGGGGGTCATGGTGCAATGAAGTTTGAGAACCCCTAAGCTAGAGGACTCCAGCCAATGCTGGGGACCTGTTCTGCCCGGCGCTGTACAAACACCTAGCAGGTCCTGAGAAGCTGAGAGTCTAGCTGGTCAAGCCGGACGAAAAGGAGTATTATTGTCCCCATCCTACAGGTGGTGATATGGACACAGCCTTCACCCCATGTCACTGGAGAGGGGTCCTCTAAAGCCTTTATAAAACCTTAAAGGTCCCCCACTATTCTTCCCTCTGTTATAACTTCCGTGCCACCACCTCCTTCAAGGCCTCAGGTCCCTGCTGTCACCTGTCCATCTGCAGGGCATGAGCAGGAAGCCCTGGCCCATGCTTTGGAGTTTGCAGTACTGTTCCTCGCTAAGCCCGTGTGTCAGGGTCACTGCAGTGGTGTGAGCTACTCCCTCTCCTCCTCTGCCACTCGCCTACCTCTGCTGGCCCAAGGAGAGGAGATGGGGTACATTCACCGACCTGCCTTGCAGCTTTTAAACAGGTTTCAGAGTAGCAGCCGTGTTAGTCTGTATTCGCAAAAAGAAAAGGAGTACTTGCATCCGACGAAGTGAGCTGTAGCTCACGAAAGCTTATCCTCTAATAAATTTGTTAGTCTCTAGGGTGCCACAAGTACTCCTTTTCTTTTAGCTTTTAAACAGTGTCCCAGAGAGAAAGGTCCATCTCTCAGGGAAGGGTAATGGAGTGCTGCATGATGCAGGGGTTGGATCTATTCAGGCTGTCTGGGATATTTACTGCAGTAGCGTCTAGGCCCCAAGCAGAGCCACTTAGACAGGAGTTGTATTCTGACCCCACGGAGTTCCTGAACTAGATTTGAGAAGAAGAATATGTCCTAGCTTTTATACAGCACTGTTCACCCATCCATCTCAAGCCCTTAACAAGGGAGGCCAGTATCATCATCCCCATTATATAGCGGGGGAAACTGAGGCACAGAAAGGGGAAAGTGACTTGCCCAAGGTCACCAGCAGAGCCAGGAATAGAACCCTGGTCTCCTGAGTCCTAGTCCACTGCTCTAGCCAGTAGGTCACAAATCCATTGACTTCCCTGCCCTACACAACTAGATTTGTGATCAAAATGTCCAGCAGATTCAAATCCCAGCCTTGGCAACTCTAGGGTGGGAAGCGTTCAAGCCGGGAAAGGAGAATTCTTCCCCACCGGCTGGGGGAAAGCTCTGAAGGTCATTCCTGGATCTACTTTGCCCTTAGCTTGCCTTGTTTGCAGCATTATAGCACCTCTGTGCTCGCTGTAGCCCGCAGCTACCAAGAGGACACCTTTCTTCTGTCCCGTGACTCAGTGCTGAGGAAGTTGAAGCAAGCCTACCGCTGTGTTCCTTGGAATCCCTTCCCTCTCAGCTGCTGGACAGGTCAGTCTCGCTGGGCCCTCTTCTGTGCATATTGCTGCTGGGGATATGGGACAGGCTGACAAATGCAGCCAGTCTGCAACGGTCAAACAAGAGCGTGTCACATTCCTTGTGCTCAAGAGAGGTTTTCTTTGCTTTGGAGAAAAGGTCACAGGTTGGGGAAGCATCTGAAAACCTGCAGAGACATCACCAAGTCCACTGAACTCATTGCTGGTCTTGTCTAAGCACTTGCATCTCACCCACCGCTGTAGCATCTGAGCCCCTCAGAAACTCACTTTCATTTATCCTGACAGATGCATAACGAAGGACCGTTCTTCTCCATTTTACAGAAAGGGAAGGGAGCCCTAGAGAGATTAAGAGACTTGCCCAAGGTCTCACAGGAAGTCAGTGGCAGAGCCAGAAACTGGCCGCAGGTCTCCTGAATCCCAGGCCTTAATCCCAAGACCATCCTTTCTATTGGTACCTGAGGAACCAATTCAAGCCTGATGGAAGCAGAAGCATTGACTTCAGTGGAGCTGCCTCCACGTATCCCAGGACTGAATTCAGCTCAAGGTCATTGTGGGTTTGTCTGCACAGCAACTGGACACCTGCGGCTGGCCCACTGCTGTGCAGACATGGCCTGACAATCTCTACTGTGCCCAACCTGGCTGGGTGGGCTATGTAGGAAGGCAGAATGTAAGGAGCCAAGCTGGAGTTAACATCCCTACTCGTTCTAAGGGAGCCAGGGGCTATTTGATCCTTGAGGATTGGCCAGTGTCTGAGTGGCTGGAAGCCAGCCCGGGGAAGCAGGGGCTCAGACGAAGGGCAGGGGGAGGACGCTGCAGTGAGGGGAAGGGTCCCTGCAGGTGGAAGGGTGGAGGTGAGGGATAGAGATGTGGGAGGGCTCTGATTTGGTGGGGAGGGAGGGGGCACCGAGTGAGATGGGGAAGGCAATATCGGGTTGGAGCAAGCTGAGGCAGGAAGGAGAAGTGGAGTATCACTTTGTCTACACTACAGCGTTAGGTCAATACAAGGCAGCTTACATCAACCTAACTCTGTAAGCGTCTACACTCAAATGTCACTCCCACCACCATAACTCGCCCACTACACTGACTTAATAACTCCACCTCTGCAAGAGGCGAAGCGCTTTGGTCATTGTAGTTAGGTCGACACAGTGTCACTCTAGATCAGTGGTCTCCAACCTTTTTACGTCCAATTTCACTTTTTGAATTTAAGGGCAACCCAGGATCTAGCCCGCCCCTTCCCCAAAGCCCTGTCCCGCTCACTCCATCCCCTCCTCTCTCCCTCGCTTGCTCTTCCGCATCCTCACTCACTTTCACTGGGCTGGGGCAGGGGGCTGGGGTTCAGGAGGGGCATGGGGTGCTGGCTCCAGGGGGGGCTCAGGGCTGGGGTGCAGCCTCACGCTGGGCAGCACTTACCTCGATGGGCAGCTCAGCAAGGCTAAGACAGGCTTCCTGTATGCTGCGACCCCATGCCACTCCTGGAAGGGGCCAACATGCCCCTGCAGCCCCTGGGGGGGTGGGGGCACATGTGCTGCACGCTGCCCCTCTCTGCAGGCACTGCCCCCAAAGCTCCCATTGGCCACAGTTCCCCATTCCCGCCCAATTGGAGCTGCGGGGGCAGTGCTTGCACACCACTGCTCTAGATATGGTGTTGCTTACCATCCCCTGATGCGGCTTTTCAGTGTCCTACAGCGCCCCACATTGACCATCAAATCGGTGCAAGTCTCCTGGGGAGGATGCGCCCCGCCCACACAAGGAGTGTAGAGTGGACATGCAAAAGCGATTTCATTACTGCAGGTGGACATACAGCAACATAACTTCAGTCAACTTCATTTTGTAGCGTAGACTTGCCCTCAGATTCCTTGGGATTCTCTCAGTGTAGTTCACTGCCACTCAATCCACGCTTCCTTGGGGCTCCAAGAATTAATAGCCATGAGTGGCTCAGGCCTTTGTTTTATGGCTCAGCAGGAAGGGATCTCTAGCTGCTTGGTGCCCCCAGCACTGTGCAGAAGCACTAGATCATGACTGACCCAGAGAGCAGTGTCACCAGCACCTCCCCTCCAGCTCTCCCACCCGAGGCCAGAGCTGGGGGGAAGCTGGGCTCTCTAGTTCATTCTGTAGCTTCCCCAAGAATGTGGGGACTCCAGATCCTTGGTCCTTTCCATAGTGAGGTGCTCGGGAGAGGCTGGCAGAACTAGTTGGTGCTGCTGGCTTTGTGGGAGCTTTTGTCCCATAACTGTAAGGCAGCCCAGTCCTGGCTGCAGCACCCTCGTTAGCCCAGTCCTGGGACCCTGCTGAGCGGAGACACCAGGAGCACTGTCAAGTCACCTATGTTTGGAGGGAGGCGACCTCAAATTCATTGGCTCACCCTCAAACCTCCTCATTTAGAACATGCATAAGCCCCTCGCACCCAAATGGTGCAGTTGTGAAAGGGATTGAAAGGGAGAAATGAAGGAGAGAGGGGACAGTGGGAAGAGACTGGGGCAAAATGGGAAAGGAGGGACAAAAGGCAGCAAAACTGAAAGCAAAAACAGGTAGGAGCTGCAGTGACCCTTGTAGGGGAAGGCTCCTTCCTTCTGACTCGGGTGTTTGCCTGTCAAAAACCAATGGACAAAGGCAGACCCAGCAGCAGGGACTACAGCTGCAGAAACCTCTGAATCCATGTATTCATTATTAGTAGTGTTACCGTAGCCTCTGGTTACGGATCAGGAGCCCGTTGTGCTAGGGGCTGTACAAACACAGACCAACCTTCAGTGTGATGCTGGGAAGAGCCAGCAGGGAAATGCACACTTTTTACATAGAATTAGGGTCATTAGGCTTTTATTTATACAAAAAGCAGTAACTCCAGGTTAAGAGAGAGAACGGAAAGCTGCACACACCTTTGCCTTGTTACGTTAGCCAAGCATGTGAAACAGGCCCAGCACAATCAATCCGCCGGTCAGTACACTTCTTGAGGCCCTTGTCCAATAGCGACTGAGGAGCAGTGAGTAGAGGATAAAACCACAGGTGTGTTCATGCTGAGTTTCCTCTCGGACTGTCCTCGGCTCTGAGATGGTGCTAGTGGGGTTGTGTTTAAAGGGCCAATGAGGATCTCCCCTGCTTTACACACATTAATGAAGCATCACACCACTCCAACGAGGGAAGTATGATCCCCGCTTTAATGAGAGGGAGGTAGAGGAGTGGCTCGTACCTGGTCACATGGTGGCTGTTTACTTCAGGGGAGTGGGATAAGGCCCTGTAAGATTTCACATGTGCGTATTATTGGAAATGAGGCTCTTGTATAATTCTGCTCCGCACTTTGCTGCAAGACCAGTGTTATGAAGAGTTCTCACCTACACAGTGGTAGACCTAGATTTAGCGAGCTAGATGTTTAGAATGCAGAGGGCTTTCCCCCTCCGGGAATGAGGTAGGTGCCATATGTCCCTCTTAACCCTTTCCGGGTGGGAGAAGATCTCTCGGGAACACGTAGCTTGTGAAGGGTTAATACGTCCGGGTGAAGAGATGACTTTCCATCCCCAGATTCTCTCAACATCGTGGAGCCTGGATGTCACAGCCACTCGCTGACTGTCTGCGCCAAACACAGCAGCTCAGCGGAACTCCTGCAGCAGGTGATGGCCAGAGCAGAGGCGATGTACAAGACCAACGCCTACCTCCACTGGTACTGGCGATACGGCTGCGAGGAGGAGGATTTCCAGCAGGCCTTCGAGATGCTCTGCTCTGTGGCAGACGATTACAGCCGGCTGGGAGAATAATGCTGTCTGCTTTGGCACTTCCAGGCTGCTGGCTGTCAGCCTTCCCCCTGAGAGCCCAGAGAACCTCCAGGAAAGATCGTGCCAGGGTCTCTGGGAAAGGGGTGGTTCTGCGTTAGGGGGATGCTGCTGTAAATCAATACTGTGACACATAACACTAGACAAATAGAATCGCTTCTCAGCCGGTGAGGTGTGAGTGTGTGCGAAAAAGACTGTGGGCTCGACTGTCTCTTGGTCCATGGGCCCAGGCAGGGGTGGTATGGAGAGCAAGAGCCCCTTCATGCCCCCGCACAGGCTATCCAGACCTGGTATAGAGGTATAAGGGAGTGAACCAACCCTACCGAATGTGTGATGGGAGGGGAAGGGCTCCCCCCCACACAGGGCCAGCCAGCACAGCTGAGCCAGCATTGCAGGGGTAGTCATTTACTGTTGGTTTGGATTAGCAGCAAGTTGGTATGCCCCTGGAGCCAAGGGGAGTCGTAGAGGAATCATGCCTTTGCTTTTGGAGGACAGAGGGCATGTGGCAAGGCCGCCAAGAAAGCCTATAAACATACCACCTGGACACGCCTTGCCTCGGAAGATCTCGCTCACTTTGGGATGGTGACACAAGGCTCTTAGAGATCTAGGGTGTGGGTCCTTCTCCTTAGCTTCGAGCTAAAGCTAAATCCTAGCACCTTCCATAGAGGGGGAGCCACCCTGCATGACGAAGGGGAACAGGTTTTGGTCCCTAATTTGGTCCCTGGGAAACCAGAGAGGAAGCTGAAGCTATGAACAGACAGGGTTACAAAGCAGAGAAACTGAGCAGGTAATTAGAGGGCTGAACAAAACCCCGAGCAGATTTATTCAGGGAGAAGACTACACACTAGTAAAGACCTGACTCATCTCCACTTGTACAGCCAGGCAGGAGACGCAGTTACAACATGGTTGCAATTTGGCCTGTAGACAGGACCTCAGATGTTCCTTAACCAGGCTAAAGGCTTGGACACGTTGCACTGGCAATGTTTGGGGACAGGGAGGGGCAAACCCCACCCTTCCATTTGGGGCATCTGACAGAGCACCTCCTGCAGGTTTTAACAAGGACCCTGTTATTTGATGTTGTGAAGTCCTAGACTCTAACAGGGTTCAAAAAAGAACTAGATAAGTTAATGGAGGAGAGGTCCCTCAATGGCTATTAGCCAGGATGGGCAGGGATGGTGGCCCTAGCCTCTGTTTGGCAGAAGCTGGGACTGGGCGACAGGGGATGGATCACTTGATGAAGACCGGTCCTATTCCTTAACTCTGGGGCACCTGGCACTGGCCACTGTCGGCAGACAGGATACTGAGCTAGATGGACCCTGGGTCTGACCCAGTCTGGCCGTCCTTATGTATTTAGCACTAAGCTGAAAGCAGGCTGTAGAACCAGCTGTACCAAGAAGCAATTGTGCACAAAGGTCAAAAGATGGTTGTTTAAAACCCTGGCCCAACATGATACCTGACCAGCTGCCTAGTACTGGCTGAAGATGCCCCAGCATCACTAGGTTGTTAGGTTTTGTCTCTTTCTGTTCCCTTAATATTGTGCCCTCAAGAGGAAGGGGTCCTCATAGGACCACCTGTGGCTGCCTTCTTCTGTTCTTGCACAAGAATTCTCCATTGGCTGGATCGAGGGATTTTAGGGTGTGTTTGCACTGTACACTAAGCCCGGGCTCTGACTCAGGCTTGAGCTCAAGCCCCACTTCCCCGCCCCCCCAATCAGTCTGACTCGGGTCAGCAGGCATTTGGCTCCTAGGCCCCTGCTAGCAGAGCCCGTATGCTGCTGTGACTTGGGTCCCAGCCCTGTCATTATGCAGCGTGGACACAGCTCAAGCCGCAGACCTGAGTCAGAAGGCCTGCATAGCGCAGTATGGACGCGTCAGCACGTCTGGGAGACCCAGTCCAGTAACCATAAACTCAGGCTTGCAGTGCAGCGTGGCTACATCCAGGCTTGGAAACACCAGGTCCATAAGCCCAGGTCCCACAGACTTGGGCTTAGCGTGCAGTGTAGACACATGCTGAGAGCCCCTGTGTGCCATTCTGGCCACTTTGTCTGGCATCAAGGGGCTGGAGTGGCGGGTAAGATTCTGACGTTTCAGAAGCTCTGAATTTTCTGGGTCCTCCGAAAGAGGCCACACCACCAGGGGCCTGGCCTGGACACTCCTGGTATTTCTAATGGTAAAACATATGAGAAAGAACAACCCTTCAGGCCTTTTCACCTGTCGCAAAGAGGCACAAGCTTGGTTTTCTTTCCTCTGCAGCTCACCGGTAACATGCACAAGCCTGCCCTGCCAAGGCATTGCACTTTTCAGAGTCAGGGAAACAAGTTCTCCTAGTTCAATTAACGAACATGTATTTTATCTTCCTCTCTGGGCGCCGATGACTCTACTTTATCTAGCACTAACCTTCATTCTAGCCAACCAAAGCAATTTGTCACGAGCCCAGTTTTATTTTTTGATAAGTCTCTTGTGGAAATCAATGCTGATCATTTTCTGAGGTCAGTTTGGTTCATTTCCTTGTATAGAACACAACGCAAATGGCTCTGTCCTGAACCTGCTATATGACATGGAGCACCGCTGGGGGTTTGTTCTTCACCGTAGCTGTGATGAATCCAGGTTTCTTGTGCATTTGCTGAAGGGCGGCCATGGCTCTAAAGTACTTGTGCTGAAAACAGAAAACAAGATCTAGTTATTAAAATGGCACCAGTTCTTCAGGCCTATAGTTTAGATGCAGAGATGGTTATCAGAGCCGTCACAACATTACTTTCACCCGTGTCACGCTTATTTGGAAAAGTTGTCCTCATCGGGAACATGGGAACTGCCAGAGCCCTCCTAGTGCAGTAACCCATTCCAACACAGGCCCGTCCCACCTGATTCCAAAGAAGGGGCAAAAAACCCACTAGTGGGCAGTTATGGGATAACCTGTCCCCAGGGACAGTTTTCTCCTTACCCCCATCAACTGAAGGTTGGTTTGGGGGTGTTTGGTTTAGAATCCTTACTACTGTAAGCCTGGATGTGGCCACTACTGTAACATGGTGACCACCACCCAAGCAGCCCTTGGGGCCAGGGGTGCCTCTGCCGTGCTCTGCCCCAGTTTCCCCTTTTCCAGGGCTCCTTAAGCAAACTCCACACAGCCTCTCAGCCAATCACAGCCCTTCTTGGGGTTTGGTTTCTTTGTTAACACAAAGTTGTAAAACGCAACCACAAAAACAAATCTTCCACCCCGCCTTAAGCTGGGCACGGCCCCTCTTCCCCGAGGTACTGCCCCTTCCTGCTGCCTGAGCAGATGCAGGGCTGGGCTTGTCTTCTTTGCCTTCTCCCAAAGGTTATTTTGCCTGGCCCCAACTCCCTGCATGAGACCCTCTCTCCCTGCAGCTTCACTCTGCAATTCCCTTTCTAGCTGTGCCCTCACTGAACTCCCTCTGATCCTTTATAGCCTCCTCGCACCCGCCTCCTGCTTTTGGCTGGCTGGGAGCACATGCTCTGGCACAGGGGAGCTGTACCTGTTTCAGTCACGGGGTGATCAGCCACCCTGTGACAATTACCCATATAGATACAGTCCTTTTTTGAATCTTGCTAAGCTCTTGGCCTCAGTGGTATCTTGTGGCAATCAGTTCCACAGGCTAATTGTGCCTTGTGTAATAATTAGTGAGATTTTTATTTGCTTTTTTTTTTGCTACAGTATTAAGCAAGTGGATCTGGTTGCAGAGCCCAGGTTCTCTGCCCCCACTGCCTTAGCTGCCCTGGTGAGAACGCTCCGTGATTGACTGTAGGATATGCCCCACCTGATTACGCCAGACACCATGTTTTCACCAGGTTTCCTAGTTGTTCCCCAGCACAGAGCTGAATATACAGAATTTCCTGGCTGAGCCAGAGAGTAGCTACATCCCGAGTCCCTTCCCAAGCTTTGTTAAAAGTCACAACAAGAATCAATGTCCACAGTAACTTGCTGAGAGCACTCTACTGCCTGACGCTCCCAGCCCCTGCCATGCATGGGAGGGGAAGTCCTGAGTGTCTCTTTATTATGAGACTGCCCCATAGCAGTGCCAGAGCACTAGAGACCAAGCCACGGTAGCCGGATCCTCAGCTGGGGAAAATCAGTGTAGCGCCACTGTCGTCACAGCCATTGACACTGGCTGAGGCTCTGGCCCTTAGAGTCATTACAAAGAAAATAACAGAACGCCACTAGCCATCACCTTCAGCCCCCAACTAAAACCTCTCCAACGCATCATCAAAGATCTACAACCTATCCTGAAGGACAACTCACTGGGACAACTACAACTCCCATCACTCACAGATCTTGGGAGACAGGCCAGTCCTTGCTTACAGACAGCCCCCCAATCTGAAGCAAATACTCACCAGCAACCACACACCACACAACAGAACCACCAACCCAGGAACCTGTCCTTGCAACAAAGCCCGTTGCCAACTCTGTCCACATATCTATTCAGGGGATACCATCATAGGGCCTAATCACATCAGCCACACTATCAGAGGCTCGTTCACCTGCGCATCTACCAATGTGATATATGCCATCATGTGCCAGCAATGCCCCTCTGCCATGTACATTGGTCAAACTGGACAGTCTCTACGTAAAAGAATGAATGGACACAAATCAGACGTCAAGAATTATAACATTCAAAAACTAGTTGGAGAACACTTCAATCTCTCTGGTCACTCCATTACAGACCTAAGAGTGGCTATCCTTCAACAAAAAAGCTTCAAAAACAGACTCCAACGAGAGACTGCTGAATTGGAATTAATTTGCAAACTGGATACAATTAACTTAGGCTTGAATAGAGACTGGGAATGGATGAGTCATTACACAAAGTAAAACTATTTCCCCATGTTATTTCTCCCCCCCACCCCACCGCATCCCACCCCCCACTGTTCCTCAGATGTTCTTGTTAACTGCTGGAAATAGCCTACCTTGCTTGTCACCATGAAAGGTTTTCCTCCTTCCCCCCCTCCTCCCCCCGCTGCTGGTGATGGCTTATCTTAAGTGATCACTCTCCTTACAGTGTGTATGATAAACCCATTGTTTCATGTTCTGTGTGTGTATATAAATCTCTCCTCTGTTTTTTCCACCAAATGCATCCGATGAAGTGAGCTGTAGCTCACGAAAGCTTATGCTCTAATAAATTTGTTAGTCTCTAAGGTGCCACAAGTACTCCTTTTCTTTTTGCGAATACAGACTAACACGGCTGCTACTCTGATAGCTGAGGTGTTGGGAAGAAATTCAGAGTTCATCCTGTAGCATATGACCACCAAGCGCCAGCCCCCGGGGTGGGAGAGGGAGCGGTGAACAGGGCTGCAAACAGCTCCTTGTGCTGTATAACTGAACAGGGGTCATTTCAGAGGGTATTGCCGATGCCCCATCCTGCACACAGTGGGCATTTACCCCCAACAGAAAATCCTGGCACAGGTTTGCACTACCAGCAGACGCTGACAAACCCACTTGCGGCCTGGCACCGACTCACGCTACCTTCTGATCAGTCTTCATTTTGGCATTGTAGAATGAGGTGGAATCTGGACAGGCTGGCAGGACTTCCCCCTGCAGCCGGTCAAACCGCTCCTGCTCATCTTCATCCTGGGAGGAAGAGAAGGCGAAAACCCAACTGTGACAGGGTGACTGGCCCCTTGGAGGGGGATTAGGGCCAGCCCCACCTATACAGCAATTAACTGCATCCCAGCCTGAGGGGGTGGGACTAAGGGGCCAGGTGTTAGCAGGGTGAACACCTGGGCCCCAGAATGAAAAAGCTCAAGGAAACACAGTCAGAGACCCTGTGATAGGAACCCCAGGGAGCAGCTTAGGCTCCCATGGAAAGCCCTGAGATAGGGGTTGAGAGAATCAGGGAGGTCCTGGGAGAAGGGGAGGGGAAACCTGCTAAGAAGCAGAGCCTCCAGGGAGAAAGCCCAGGGAGGCCCTGCTCTGCCTCAAGAGCAGAGAAGAAACGGTGCAGGGCCTGCGAGTAGGGGTGTAGAGCAGGGAAATGCAACATAACCCAACGGGGCAGAAGATTCATTGTTTGGACATTTAATTGGATTCTTTAGTTAGACTTTGGTTACCCTGGAATGCAGGGCCGGATTAACTTTTTGTGGGCCCAGGGCCGAACATATTTGTGGGCCCCCATGGGGCAAGGTGCAGGGGGGTGGGATGGTCAGTCTCCAGAGTGAAGGGCGGGCTGGGGGCAATGAGGCAGAGTGTGATGGGAGCAGCCCCGCTCTGCGCAGCCCAGCAGGAGGGCACTGTTTAAGAACCTACAGCTGCCAGAAGCACACTAGCCTGCCCAGCCCTGTGCTGCCAGCATGCCCCTTCCCCTTGAGGGCAGGCCCGCACCGCACCACCCCCCCCCCGCCCTGTGCCTCACCCTTATGCCCAGCACCCCCTTGCCCAGAGACCTCCACCACAGATCTCTAGGCCCAGCCCTCACCCCTCCCAGAGACCTCCCCCGCTGGCCTCCCACCACAACTGCATAGCACCCTTGCACCACACTGCTCGCCCCGCCCCTGGACCTCCCTACTGCCCACCACCTTCCTCACAGTCCCACCATCACAGCTGCACAGCACCCCAGATTCCTGAGGGGATTCTGCACCAAAAAATTAAAAATTCTGTGCACAATATTTTAAAATTCTGCAAATTTTACTCGTCAATAAATAAATGGGGAGGCTCCAACATAGCAGTGGGGAACACAGGCCACAGGTTGCATGGAAGTGGGAGATCACCCTGCAGCCTCCCCTGACCCCACCCTGGGACAGGGACTCAGCGGTGAGGATGCACCCAACCCTGACATAGTGCAAGGGCCAGGCCTGCCCCAGAAACACCCCGGGGACCTGCCCCCCTATGCCAGGCCCACTAGGTGTGGGTGAGCAGGCTCAGCCCGGTAGCAGGAGCCAAGGGCAGTGGGACTTAGTGTGGGGGGGGATACAGGTGGGGTAAGAGAGTTCTCTGTGGGGCAATCTGGGTGCGGGCGGCTCAGTGGGAAATCTGGATGCACAGAAGCTCATTGGGGGGTTCCAGATGCAGGGGCAGTGGGACTCTGCAGAGGATCCAGGTGAAGGTGTTTGGGGCTCAGCAGGGGGGGGGTTAGGTGCAGGGGAGGTGGAGTTCATTTGGGTGGGGGTCCAGGTGCAGGTGGTTCGGGCTCAGTGGGCAGGGTGTCTGGGGGGGCTCATCGGGGTGGTACAGATGCAGGGGAGGTGGGGCTTGTCAGGGTGAGGGTTCGATAGGCCTGCTGAACAGGGGGGCCCCCAGCTTCTGCCAAGGGGACGCCGCAGGCTGGGCTCCAGCTTCCCCCCTCCCCTTCTCTTCCCCATCCCCTGCCCCTTCCCCACCGCTCCATCTCCTCCCCACCCCACCCCCTTCCTTCCCCCCGCCTCTTTCCCCTGCCCCTGCTTCCCCCCTCCTCTTCTCTTCCCCATCCCATGCCCCTTCCCCACTGCCCATCTCCTCCTCACCCCACCCCTTTTGGTCCCACAGCCTCTTCCCCCCTGCTCCAGTTTCCCCCACCTCCTTCTTTTTCCCCATCCCATGCCCCTTCCCCACCGCTCCATCTCCTTCTCATCCCACCCCCTTCCTTCCCCCCGCCTCTTCCCCACTGCCCCTGCTTCCCCCACCTCCTGCCCCTTCCCCACTGCTCCATCTCCTCCCCAGGCTTGGGGGGCAGGGGGAAACCGCTCCTACAGCACGAGCTGGCGGGTGGGAGCAGTCTGGGTCTGGGTCGCTCCACTTCTCGCTGCCCCGTGACTGCGCGGGGGGGGGGGAGGCGGCGGAGGGCGGGGCTGTGGCAGAGCAGGGGTGGGAAGAGGCGAAGAAGGGGTGGGGGCAGCTTTCCTGGCCAGGCGATCAGACTGGCCGGGGCCTCTTCTGACTCTGGGTCTGGCGCCATGGTAAACCCGGGTGCTGCTGGGATGGGATCACGCGTTACCTATGACCAATCCAGAGGCTGAACTACCCAGAACTGACAACTGCAGAAACAGATCAGCTGACAAAAGGGGGGTGACAGAGTGGGACAAGTCCCTGCAATGCTGTGTCCTGACCTGAGGGGGGCACTCTGCTCGTGAATGCGCCCCAGCCCTATATGAACAACAAAGGATTAGACAGGAGGCTGCAGACGTATCTGCGACTGCAAATGGAAGAGTTGATTCTCTTATCAATTAAGGGCAGTCTAGGCCCTTCACATGAATGGAAGTTAGTCTCCTGTGATACTGCACTCAGATAGTATGATCTTGGGGGCCCTATAAGAGGCAAGAAAGACATGGACTGGAGATGAGAGCTCTTCCCCTTTCAGTGCCGGGGGTATATGAGGAACCCTGGGCAGTTTACAGGCGGCCAGTCAGACTCTGACAGGAGGTTCCATCATTTCTCTGTTGGCCGGCCACACCAACCGGTGTAGGCAAGGAGCAACTCCACATCTTCTAATGGCTGTGCTCTATCGATATCTGCAGCCAGGACAACCTGTTCTCCGTGGCAGGCTGGAAAAACGACATGGGGCTTCTTGGAGCAGAAAAAGGACTAATCTGCCCAGTTTAAAGTCTAATGCCACATGTGCATGGTGGGTTTTGACTCACTAGAGCTGGCGGACAGACACCCACCTATGTGTTTATCTGAACAGCCCTCTCCTTTAATGCCCACCTTCTAATCTCTCCTCCCAGCACTTCTCCAGCATGCCAGCATGGAGGGCATAAGGACAATGAAGAGAAATGTGCGTTTGAAGGATACCCAAATCTGACAGTGACTGGGAGTGTGTTGGGGTCAGGTCTCAAGTGAGCACCCTCAGGAATAGATTTCAGAGTAGCAGACGTGTTAGTCTGTATTCACAAAAAGAAAAGGAGTACTCGTGGCACCTTAGAAACTAACAAATTTATTTGAGCATAAGCTTTCGTGAGCTACAGCTCACTTCATCAGATGCATCCGATGAAGTGAGTTGTAGCTCACGAAAGCTTATGCTCAAATAAATTTGTTAGTCTCTAAGGTGCCACAAGTACTCCTTTCCCTCAGGAGTATAGTCCGTCTTCTCATGAATGGCTTGGAAAACGTGGAAGTCAAGTTCATGAACAACATAAAGATGGGAGGGGTCAGAAATTGGGTGGAGAATGGGCTAAAATCTACAGTATGAACGTCAGAGGGTGACTGGCCCTTTAAAAGGGAGCAGGGGAGGCTAGTGCACCTGTGACTGATTATCACCTGCCCAACTGGGCTAAAGTGAAAGCACCTCTGCCTTATCAAGAGGGACACAGCAGCAGGGGTGAGGGGCTGCCTGCCTGCCTGCCTGCCTGCCCGCCCGCCCGCCCGCCCCTCCAGGCACAAGGGTAAGGAGAGTGTTTGGGAAAGAGACGAAGATGCTGAGCCTGGTAAGAAGCACCTGGAGTCCTGGGCTAGAGAAGAAGCTTGTTTCCAGGGCCAGAGCCCTGAAAAGGCACCAGCTGGGAAAAGGTGGCAGAAACTATAATATTAAAGGATTGTGTTTGAATCCTGGGCTAGAGATTCAGCTTGTCTCCATGGAGCGAGCCCTGAGAATTGGTGAACGGGGAGAACTGTAAGGAGGAGAGACTGCTGTTGTCCTTGGACGCTGGGTTTTAGAACAACGTAAATACTCCTGTTTGGGGGAGGGATAAGGTGACCCTGTACCAATAAAGAAACTTGGGTTGGGCATAAATGCAGATAATCCTGGTGTAATCCAAATCTGAAACCCTAATTTGTGGGGGAAAACACAAGCCTGTAGAGTGCTGCAGAAGCATGCTTGCCCAGAACGGGGCGCTCCAGGGCATTGGAGGAATGGGCTGGAATCATTAAATTAAAATTCAATACAGACAAATGCAAAATGGTTAAAGTAGGACGAAATGATCAAATACCCCACTATAAACCAAAGGGCACAGGCCTGGGTGATGCTCCCACAAAGACAGAGCTGGGGCTTGCTGAATAGAAAAGAGTAATGCAATGCCTTGCAAAAGGAAAAGCAAAGCAACTGCTGCACTGGGTTGTATTAATAGAGGCATCCTTGTGATGTAAACCTGTATCATCAAAAGTCAGAGGGAGATGCAAGGCACATTCTACCACCTTTTGGGCTCGACTCGTAAGGAGGACAAATAGTCCAAGGTTGGAAACCACTCAGGAAGCCTGTGTGGGGAAAGGTTTTGATTCAAAGTTGGGAGCCCAGAGCTAGAAAACACACTTCAAGGAGATGTTTGGTGGACTGGACTTTCCGAGATGGTAAACAGCACAAGAGAAGCCAGGACATCTGAACTGCCAACTCTAGGCTGCATGACCTTAGCTGGTTTTCTCGTTTAAGAGGTGTTGGAAGAGAAGCCTAGAGACCAGGTAAACCAAGACTAGGTGAGATGAGGTTGGTCCAACTTCTGAATAGTCCTAGAATTAGACAGGGTTATGTTACTTCTAATAGAAGTTACTTTTGATGTGTTGTCTTGTATATGTGAACAGTAAAATCTAGTCCCATTGGCATCATGGGAGTTTTGCCATTGACTTCAATAGGCGCATTCACTCTGAGTGTTTATCCCCTTTGGGCTGTTCTGGACAGAGTTAACACCTATTTTTATTTTTATTTTTTTAAATCTACCATGATCCTTGTATAAGTATTTGTCTGTAGTTCAACGATAACTAATAACAAACCTGTGCTCTTTATACTCTGGAGGTGGAGTAATTCAATAGGGAGGGAAGGCACCTACCACGACTGTCCTTGAAAAACACTCTAATGTGTCTTTCTAGAGCAGTTTGGGAGGTAACGCTTAACTCTGAGCTTTACATTCCAAATAAGGGTACATTTAGTGGCAAAATAATTCCTTTTCAATTTTTCTTCTAAAAAAGTAAACCCGTTAGATCCCCTTGCTATGGTCAGGATCTGCAAGGGTTAAGCAGGGATAATGCAAATATGTAATACAAAGTAACTCCACCCTTCTCAATACTGTTTGGGTTTCAGCTGTCATGGTATACCCCAGAGGTAGCTGCATTTCAGTGGTACTGTGTGTGTACAGAATGAGAAGTGTTTTGAGCCTCTCTGGGATTGGTGGCACCAGGGCAATGTCAAACAGCATTATAGTTTTGAATCCCACATTTTAAAATAAAGAAGCACCCTGGAGAGAGCGTTCAGAGGAGAGCAACATTAATGAGAAAAGAGTCGGGGAATGAGAACAGTTAGGAGAACTGCCCATGCTCAGGCAGGAGAAAAGTTCAGGGATTGCATCTCTCTACAGCGGTCTGGCTAAGTGGCAATGGACAGTAGGTGGAGACATGACAATTCAAGAACTAGGGGTCACCCAATGAAATTAATCAGCAGCAGGTTTAAAACACACAAAAGGAAGTATTTCTTCACACAAGAGACGGTCAACCTGTGGAACTCCTTGCCAGAGGATGTTGTGAAGGCCAAGACTCTAACAGGGTTCAAAAAAGAACTAGATAAGTTCATGGAGAATAGGTCCATCAATAGCTATTAGCTAAGATGGGTAGGGAGGGTGTCCCAAACCTTTGTTTGCCAGAAGCTGGGAATGGGTGACAGGGGATGGATCACTTGATGATGACCTGTTCTGTTCATTCCCTCTGGGGCACCTGGCATTGGCCACTGTCAGCAGACAGGATACTGAGCTAGATGGACCTTTGGTCTGACCCAGTAGGGCCTTTCTTATGTTCTTAATTTAGTTGATGATAGACACTAGAAACAACCCCTCAGTTACTCCCTGTGCCGTCTTGACCACTCGCCTGATTGTTGACATCAAGCGGATGGTCATGCACTTGGATCAATAGATGTTTTGTTAGTGTGACCATGAATAAGAGAAAACAATACCACAAAAACAAGACACGTGCCAGTAGCTGCCATCTGCTTCCCCCCCTGGTGTCCCAGTCTTACACCTCACTGACCCCAAAAAGGGCCAGAGCTGCAAACCTCCCTCTTCCCACCAGGACTGGTAGTGCCTGTGACGACAGTATGACACCGCTGTCAAGCAGAGAGGGAAGGCAGGACTCCCCAGCACAACTCACCAGAGACAGGACTCTGTTCATGGGAATCATTCCAGGTCTGATGTTGCCTCCAGGCTTTATAGCTTCCTGCACATCCTCAGGGATAAGGAAGGACTCATTGTACCAGATTTCAAATTCTGTAAGACAAAGTAGGGGACAATAACCAGGGCTGTGGTAACAAAGGGGGCCAGGTTTGTATTTTTCCTGGCACGCTGCACAATGACTAGACATGCACCTCCACAATAGTCTAAATCTGTACCATCGTTAGTGACCCGAATGGTGCCATCAGTTGATATATGCTGTTTAGGGCCTGGTCATATTCCTCCACCTTTAAATGAGAAGCAGGCACAGTCTCTGCCCCCGTGACAGCTATAGGGAACGTGCAGATTAGAACTATCTGAGAGGCCTTGAGAGGTCGCTCTTCCTACACAGTGCTAGAGATGAGAACAGGTTTTAATCAGACATTTGGAAACTTGGAAGCAGCAATTTTAAGCAGTCAGCACATTTTTGGTCGGACTTTGCCTCCAGTGCTAAATGAGCATCATAGCCCCTTGCCATCCCATAATAGCAACTGAGAATGCACAAGAGGCAGAGCAGCGCGGCTAGAACTTGTCCTTATTACTAATAATATGCATTTCCCAGGCACACGTCTCTAAAGCCTGATTCCTCCGGCATGCTCTGCCTTGGGGCCTAATCTGAGGGAATTAAGCTCTGAAAAGCACAGTAACCCCCAGGAATGTCCTGCATTTGTTTTGTGTCCTGGAAAGTATGGAAGAATGAAGAAAGCCAAACCAGAGCCCTGCTTTTCCTAGGCACTACTGACATGACTATAACACCACTGACTTTATACCCTGGTCCAAACGAGTCACCTCCGCATTCCATGAAAACACCAAGTGCGTTCCTACCAACGGTCACACTGTGGTTTGCACATTCAAATTAACATAGACATCGGCAGCTCCAAATATGGGCCAAATCCTGATCCCACTTAAGCCAATGGCAAAACCTTCCGTGTGGTTAGGAATTGGCCCTATGTGTACTTACCTGAATAACACAAGGCAGTTGTTTCAGTGTGGGCTGCTCCTAAGAGATGCAAGCTTGTGCTCCAGCATGTTTGTAGAAAACAGAGCATTGCACAGTTTCCAAATGCTGAGGACTTTGATATTGATACATCTAATGTCATCAAACATACTGGGTCAAATCCAGGCCCCAAGCATAGATCCAGGCCCAAACTGGGTGCCTCAGATGGGGTGCTGCATATCTGTCCGAGTTAACTCATACCAGAAACAAGTGTCATCCGAGTGAGGAGGGATGCATGCTAAAATGTATGGACCAATGCCCCCAGACACCATGCCCCATCCTGCAACACTGGGACTTGAGGCACACTGAACTCTTACGGGCTTTGGAAAGGTGCAAAAATTGCAGCACCTGGTTCAAGCCTTGGCCCAGTGCTGTGCTTGCACCACAAGTCTCTGTGTCAAACAAAATGATGGGTGAAATCCTGGCCCCACTGAATTCAATGCTTACTAGTTGCATCTCGGCATCTGATCCAGAAGCAACTGTGTTAACATGGGAGGAACAGAATCTGTAGGAGCTAAGTGTCTCATTAGAAATTGAGTAACATTTATAAAATATGAGCTGCAATGGTGATTTACAAAATCACATTACAGGGTCACTGGGACTCAAGGGTCCTTGAATTTTAGAGGTTTCCAATTTTGCAGGGGAAATGATGTCATTTAAATATATGCCCATCTGTTCTGTGAGCACAATGCAGGGCTTAGAGATCTGAGTGCTATCGAATGCACCAGCGAAAGTGCATGCCATTTCCAAACCTCTGGCCAGCAACACGAGTACCTGAGATTAGTCTGTTGCGACACTGATCCACCAGATGCTGACAGTACTGGACTTCTGCTTTCAGGTCCCGCAGTTCATCAAAATCAGACCTGTACTGTTTCTTCAGATCCTTAAGTTTCATGACCAGTAAAAATTCCTCCTCATCAATTATGATCTGTCCTTCCTCATTCACATATTCCCCTGCAGGGTGAGAAGGACGTGACAGGTTCTCATGAGTGGAAGGAGAGTGCCAAAGAACAGGGATCATACATGGAGGCTGACCACACAGCTGTCATTTCTTTAGATACACTGTTCTACCCCCAGTGGCATGGGGATGGAGTGGTTACTGAACTCCTGAACTAGCTGAGATCTCAGTTCCTCTTCCAACCCTAATCTTCTATGATACCTCCATAATCCAAGAGGTACATGACTAAGAGTGGGCCGATTGGGTTGCCCTGCTAACTCTTGCAAGACAGACTGTGTGAAGGTATCACTTAGGGCTTGCCTACATTGTTCCTATTGCAAAACTCTCACTGATGTCATGAAAGCAGGACTGGCATGTTAAGGCAAGACATTGGAGATAAACTGGTCACCCCGCAGAGACCGTTAGCATCCAGCTACCTCCCACATTAATAACCTCTCCTGGCTCATAGTTCCATAGAATCCTAGAAAAGTCGGGCTGGAATGGATCTCGAGAGGTCATCAAGTCCAGTCCCCTGAGCTGAGGCACAACCAAATAAATCTAGACCATCTCTGACAGGATTTGTTCAACCAGTTCTTAAAAACCACCAATGATGGGGATTCCACAATCTCCCTTGGAAGCCTAGTCCAGAATTTAACTGTCTTTATAGTTAGAAAAATTTTCCTAATATCTAACCTAAATCTCCCTTGCTGCAGATTAAACCCATTGCTTCTTGTCCTACTTTCAGTGGCCATGGAGAACAAAACTGATCCCCACCCTCTTTAGAACAGCCCATCACATATTTGAAGACTGTTATCAGGCCCCCCCCCTCAAACTAAACATGCCCAGTTTTTTTAACCTTTCCTCATAAGTTTTATTTTTTTTTAAGCCTTTTATCATTTTTGTTTCTCTCCTATGGATTCTTTCCAATTTGTCCACATCTTTCCTAAAGTGTGGCACCCACAACTGGACACAGTTCTCCAGCTGAGGCCTCACCAGTGCTGAGTAGAGCAGGACAATTACCTCCTGTGTCTTACATACGACACTCCTGTTAATACACCCCAGAATAATATTAGCCTTTTTCACAACTGCATCACATTGTTGACTCATATTCAATTTGTGATCCATTATAACCCCCAGATCCTTTTCTGAAGTATTACTGCCTAACCAGTTATTCCCCATTTTTGTCATCCATTTGATTTTTCCTTCCTAAGTGTAATACTTTGCAATTATCTTTACTGAATTTCATCTTGTTGATTTCAGATTAATTCTCTGATTTGTCAAGATTGTTTTGAATTCTAATCCTGTCTTCCAAAGTGCTCACAACCTCTCCCATCTTAGTATCATCAGCAAATTTTATAAGATATTCTCCACTCCATTATCCAAGTCATTAATGAAAATATTGAATAGTACCAGACCCAGGAATGACCACGCAGAACCCCACTAGATATGCTCTCCCAGTTTGACAGCAAACCATTGATAATTACTCTTTAATACAATCTTTCAACCAGTCGTGCACCCATCTTTTAGTAATTTCATCTAGACCACATTTCCCTCATTTGCTTTTGAGAATGTCAGGTGGGACTGTGTCAAAAGCCTCACTCAAATCAAAATACACGCCATGTCTACTGCTTTCCCCCCAACCACTAGGCCAGTAACCCTATCAAAGAAGGAAATTAAGTTGGCTTGGCATGATTTGTTCTTGACAAATCCATGCTAACTATTCCTTATAACTCTATCATCCTCTAGGTACTTACAAACTGATTGTTTAATAATTTATTCCAGTATCTTTCCAGGTATCAAAGTTAGGCTAAATGGTCCATAATTGTCTGGGTCCTCTTTGTTCCCTCTTTTAAAGATAGGTACAGTACAAGCTTTGTTATCTGGCATGCTGGGAGAATGGGGGATGCCGGTTAATCAAAAATTCTGGTTGGTTAAGAGTTATACTTACCAATGGAACCAATTTTCAAAGAATGAGAATACAATAAAATGAATAAAGTATAAAATAGTTTACAGGTACTCACCAATCCAGTAGTAGTACTGCACTGCAGAGAGGCTGGTTTCTTGAAGCACTTAGATGTATACAGGTTAAGTTTTCTATACAGTAGGTTATTTTATGATACTACATATCACTATGGGCAGCGCATGGCATACACCCAGATGACTAAAAATACGCTTAACCCCAAAACTATACTGAACATCCTTTAATCTTTCTTTGATTATTCAGAAGTCACTTCAGGATCTTGCAGTGCCTCAGGGTCATCATTATCAACATCAGTTATTGTAGATGTAGAAGGTGTAGGAGATAGAGTCATTACAGATTCAGCTCCATGACACATCCTGGAAGCTGCTTTTTTGAATAAACCCTTGATATCAGCTTGTTTGCTTGTCTTCTGCCTCTTTTGCATAAAAATAGAGTGCAGAATATGCAATTGCATAACCTCCTGGGCAGTATACTAGTCCCAGTTACTAGACTGAAGATTTGTATTGGGAGATATCAGAAATGCTGGTTAATAGAGTTTTCTGGTTGACAAAGTGCCAGATAACACAGCTTTTACTGTACTATGTTTTCCCTTCTCCAGTCCTCTGGGACCACGCCTGTCTTACATGGTTTCCCAAAGATAATCACTGTCGGTTCCGAGACTGCTTCAGCTAGTTCCTTATGTACCCTAGGATGAATTTCATCAGGCCCTGCTGACCTGAACACACCTAACTGATATCAATATTCTTTAACCTTTTCTCTTCCTATTTTGGCTTGCATTCCTTCCCCTTGTTTATATTGTGTTGAGTATCTGGTCCCATTAACCTTTTTAGTAAAAATAGAAGCAAAATAGACATCAATCACCTCAGGCTTCTTGATGTCATCAGTTATTAGTTTTCCTTCCCTGCTAAGTAGAGGACCTACACTTTCCTTCATCTTTCTCTTCCTCCTAATGTATTTAAAGAACTTCTTATTTCCTTTTATGTCCCTTGCTAGGTGTAACTCATTTGTAACTTAGCCTTTCTGATTTTCTCCCTACATGCTTGTGCTATTCTTCTCTACTCCTCTTTACCAATTTGTCCATGTTTCCCCTTTTTGTGGGATTCCTTTTTGATTGTCAGGTCATTAAAGAGCTCCTGATGGAGCCATATTGGCCTCTTACTATTCTTCCTGTGTTGTCTTCACATCAGGAGAATTTGCAGTTGTGCCTCTAATGTTTGCCTCTGATCATGTTATTTTAGTGATTTCCAGCTTCCAGAATAAACCCACCAGTTTGTAGATATAAAATACAAGAGTAAAGACCCAAGTCACCAAACTAAGGGACTGATCTTATGAGGTGCTAAACACCCTCATTTCATTATGACTTCAACAGGGGCAGAGTTTGCTCATTAGCTAGCCAAGAGAGCTCAGCACTTTGCAGAACTGGACCCTACATGAAGATGCTCCTGGTAAAAAAAGTTGCTATAATGATTGGGCAAAAATCTCTCTGTGTGTACAGAGGTGAAAACTAGGACAGTCCAATTAGTGTTGGGGCAGGTTCCGATACTCTCTTTCGCACTGAGCAGCACCTCCCTCCACAAGTGCGACTTCAGCGCAGTGACCTCCATGAGATGACATGTGGAGTAGGATGTGATTCACTGGGAGGTTATTAGAAGGTGGTGCACAGTAAATAAGATTCCCCTGTTCATTTATTAGTGGGCCTGCTTTCTGTTTGGCACTTCCTTTACAATTAGAAAAGCCCTTCTGATCCCCCTGGATCTCTTTGGCTGGCATTAACTCAATTCTGCTATTTTGATGCAGCACTGAATGTCCTGACTGTTATGGGTATAAAATCTCAAGCACGTTGTTGCGTTGACTTAGTTTGTTCCGTATCTTATCTATATGACCGAAGGTGCTTTTACTCTTCCCTTGTTTGGAGTGTTACCTGGCCAGTTCTTAAAGCATCAAAGTGAAAAAAGCCTGCTGAGCCATAAGCATATACAAGCTGTGGATAAGAGAAGAGACACTGAAGTGCAGTCACAGCTTCAGTATTCAGAATAGCAGTCATGTTAGTCTGTATTCGCAAAAAGAAAAGGAGGACTTGTGGCACCTTAGAGACTAAAAAATTGAGGCTCTGATACATTTGAGAACAAGAATGAAGGCCAGTCTTACGGAATGGGGGACCTACCCTGGGAAGCAGTGACGCTGAAAAAGATTTGAGGATCATGGTGGACAATCAGCTGAACATGAACTCCCAGTGTGACTCTGTGGCCAAAAGAGCTACTGTGATCCTGAGATTCATAAACAGGGGAATCTCAAGTAGCAGCAGAGAGGTCATTTTACCTCTGTATTTGCCATTGGTGTGATTGCTAGTGCAATCCTGAGTCCAGTTCTGGTGCCCACAATTCAAGAAGGATGTTGATAAATTTGAGGGGTTCAGAGAAGAGCCATGAGAATGATTAAAGGATTAGAAAACATGCCTGACAGTGATAGACTCGAGGAGTTCAATCTAGTTAGCTCAACAAAGAGAAGGTTAAGGGCTGACTTGATTAGTCTGTCGGTAGCTACATGGGAAACAAATACTTAATAATGAGCTCTTCAATCTAGCAGAGAGAGGTATAATGATCCAATGGCTGGAAGTTGAAGCTAGTCAAATTGAGACGAAAAAAAGGTGTATATTTTTAATTAGAGTAATTAACTGTTGGAACAATTTACCAAGGGTCATAGTGGATCTCCATCATTGACAATTTTTAAATCAAAACTCGATGTTTTTCTAAAAGCTCTGCTCTACGAATTATTTTGGGGACATTCTCTGGCCTGTGTTATTTGAGAGATCAGACTAGATGATCACAGTGGTCCCTTCTGGACTTACAATCTCTGACTCTATGAACTGCCTGACAGCATACAGGTGTAGCAGTACACATACCAGCAATAAGCTGCAGAACCAGGGCCTGAATCTATTCTTAGAATTTGGTGCCTTTTAGAGTCTTCTTTCCATTTTTTTTGTTTTAGAGCGTTTTATGCTTGAGACATTCTCACGTAAATGGGGAGTGTGGTGTTTCATATGTCAGGGACTGATCCAGACCCATCAAATCAAATAGAATGATGTCTACCCAGAAACAAAGTCACCATTACTCTAGCACGGTAAGAGAAACCCTGCATCTAATGGGTTTTACAGTGCATTGGCCTAATTCTCCATTTCATTTCACCAATTTTATGCCAGCATAACTCCGCTGAAGTCCATGTGGAGAATTCGACCCTATATCTTTTGTGTTCAGTCTGGCTGAAACTCACTTCAGCTGCAGAAAGCCTGAGTGACTGGGATCCGTTGGTTGAAGGGCAAGGGGATAAGGCAGTGGAACTGGCTGCTGAACCAAAGGCCAGGTTGAAGAGCTACAGCATAGACCCCTTTGGCTGCCACTCCAGCTTGTGGCACAACAATGGTGTCATGTAATCAGGGCCAGATTAACGTTTTGTGGGCCTGGTGCCAAACATATTTGTGGGCCCCCATAGGGACAATGGAGCATGGTGCAGGGAGGTCAGTCCCCAGAGCGAGGGGCCAGCCAGGGGCAATGGGGCATGGCATGGCAGGAGTGGCCCTGCTCCGCCCAGCCCAGTGTGATGGCACTATTTACAAACTGGCAATTGCCAGATGCACAGTGGCCCGCCTAGCCCTGTGCTGCCAGCGTTCTCCTTCCCCTCGGGGGCGAGCCCATGCCACGCCACACAGACCCCCTGCCAAACACCCCATAGGTGCCGACTCCGTGGGTGCTCCAGGGCTGGAGCACCCACAGAAAAAAAAAAAACAGTGTGTGCTCAGCACCCACCAGCAGCCCCGCAGTCAGCTCCTCCCCCTCGTCCCCAGCACTGCCCGCCCGCCGCTGATCAGCTGTTCAGCAGCGAGCAGGGGGCGCTGGGAGGGAGGGGAAGGAGCTGGGGCACTCTGGGGGAGGGTGCAGAATGGGGCAGGAAGAACCGGGCAGGGATGGAGCAGGAGCAGGAAGAGGTGGGTGGCAGGGCCTTGGGGAAAAGCGTGGAGTGGGGATGGGGCTTGGCACAGAGCTGGGGTCAAGCACCTGTGGGGAAATCAGAAATTCAGCACCTCTGCAACAGCCCCCCCCCCGACTCCCTATGGCCAGAGCCCCCCCCATAACCCCCCACAAATGCACTGCACAACCCTACAGTCCGAGAGGAGCAAATGGTGGGCTGGGGGGAGCCAGCAAGCAGAGCAGGTCAGGGCCCCTTCTGATCATGGGCCCGGCTCCATGGCGCCACTGTAAACCCAGCACTGCACATAATGTGTTCCAACAATTACAGCTCAGAGAAATGAAACAAGTTCTCCCTGCTCAGATCTGTGTTGTCCGATCCATTCTATATGCCACTTACCCTGCTCCTCCCTCTCCTTCTTCTGAGCCCCAAGGGCCTCTTTGGTGTTGTCCATCTCCTGTTTTAATAGGTTGAGTCTGTGGGTGATCTCACTCGCTTTCTTCTTCCTGTTGCTGAGGATGGCTTTGTTCTCCTTAAAGATCCGGTTGATCTCACTTCCTCGCTCGTTTTTAAACTCCTCAAATGCCACCAGCTTAGAGGGAGGGGAACTGCGCCAGGAGAAAATACAGGAAGGGCCAGTTGCTCCAGCTTCAGGTTTACTTATTGCACCTGAGTGGACTGATAATCAATACCTGAAAATTACATCTCATGGGGCTCTTTCAGAATCTATCGACACTTGCAGCATCACAGTGCTCTCACTGTGCTAACCTTCATGCCTCCTCCTCTCCCTGGATGTCATGTCAATTCATGCTGCTATGACTACATCGCTCTTCCGCCCCCCTGAGCGCCGCAGTTACACGCACCTAACTCACAGTGGAGACGGCGCCATGGCAGTGGGAGGGCCTCTCCTGTCGAATAGCTACCGCCTCTTGTGAAGGTGGCGTACCTGCGCTGACGGGAGAAGCCCTCCCATTGGCACATATAGCGTCTTCACTGAAGCGCTGCAGTGGTACTGCAAAGCTTGCAGTAGATAAGCCCGACCACTCCAAGAAGGAAGAGTTACTTACACAGAAGCAAAGTTCCCTAGCAGCTGTCTCAGTTGAATCTTCCCAGAAAGTTGGATCTTATGGATCCAAACTTCTGAGTCTTCTTGCCTCTGAGGCCAGTCTAGGAACCCAGGGGAGGAGAACCAGAAAGAGGTCAGCAAATATCTATGAGAGTGCTGGTATTTTCTATGGATCTACATATTAGGTTAACCTTCCATGGATATCCCCTAGGGAGCCACGCCCTTGGGCGAACCTACAAAAGGGGTGAGGAGTGTGAATCCATAGAAATAGTGGTTCACCTTCAGAGAATTCTTCTGACACAGGCAAGTCATTCATCTCTTACCTTCAAGGAGCCTACCCTGTATTGATCCCCTAGAAATTGAGACTACAAAGCTAGACAGAAGCCTGTCAGATGGCATCCTGCCTGATCTCGGTCAAGCCTTTATATCCCCACCATGAGAATGGTGATAATACATCCTTACCTCACAAGGGGGATGTAAGGCTTAATTAGTTACTGTGGGTTAAGCATTTGCGAATGTAAAGCCCCAAAGCAGCACCAGCTCTGTTCCTGAGCAATGGTAACATTTTAGTAGTTCAGAACAAAATTTTAGGGCTGCTACCGCTTACTGAAAAACATGTCTAATGGGACTGCTTCCTTTGCTGGCAGCAGGGACGCGTTTTCGACAGCAGAGAGCAGAAGCAGGGTGGATGCCGAGTGCAATGGCTAGAATTTACCCATCAGCTCACTTCGAAGCTAGTTGGAGCTAGACCCAGAGCGGGGATGCAATGTCAATCCCCAGTTGGCAAGGGACAGGAATACCAAATCCAATAGATCCAAAATCAGGAGACAAACCACACTGATGTATTATTCCACTGAAATGCACACACGAACACTCCCCATGTATGTGCATGGTGCCCCATTACATACCACTGCAAACAGCAAGGTGTAAAAGCAGGAAACCTAGGCCAAAATACTCTGGAGTGAGGATAGCTAACACTACACGTCCCTTTTGCTAAACAGAAACTACTTCCTCAGCCTTGGCCCTGTCCCCTCTGCCCCATCACAGACCGAGCCTCCTCAGACTCAGCTCAGCAACTGTGGGCGCTTTTTCTGGCTTTGCAACCTTGATGACCCCATCTGTTTAGCTCTGCAAATAGAAAGTGCCTCTTTAAGGTGAAAGGTTACCTCGGTTGGTGGGAATCCTCCTTGGGCACTGACTCCGAGTGATGTGTTTCAATACTAGCTGCATCCTGCTCCCTTATTAGTCCCTCCTTCACATCCAAATCCCTTGCGGAAGTTACCAGCTGACTCCTTGATGGGGAAATAAAATCCAGATCTTTCCCCAAAACAGGGCTTCCTAATCCTTCCTTCCTGATAGTGGGGCTAAGAGGAAAGAGATGGTTAATTTCCTGCATATGACAAAACACTGATACTAAAACTACACTGCAGAAACCAGTTCAGATTCAGGAACTGGAGGCCTGAGCCTGCTTCTCTGACGTTAATAGTGAAAGTTCTGCCAACTTCAACGGGGCAGAAGCCATTGTCTCTATTGTCACAGATCCTTACTTGCAAACCTAGAGGGACCTCCCTGAATATAAAATCTGTAGGAATAGCTGCACACACAGGATCAGCTTCCTGTGAAGGTTCCCAAGAAGTCCATTTGCATGCACAGGTTACACAGACCTGGCTAGGGCACATTAAGAGACTGAATATACAAGTGTCTGCTTGGAGCAAGCAGCAAACAGTGGATCCCCATCCACCCTCAATGGAGCCCAGCAGTAGAGTCCAGAAGACTTGGCTTAGCCCCCAGTCCAGTTTAAGGAAGAAGAGTGGAGAGTCTCCTTAAACTGGCCTCCGTGAGTCTGTTCGGCAAGGGACACCCAGTGTGAGATGAAAGAGATGACAATGGAAGCTGCATGTTAGTGTGGAGAAGCACTCTGGCATCAACCGGGGCAGCACACCCCAGCACCCCTCCTGGACCCAGAAACGTGCAGGGGAGATGCCCCCACTCAGGGGTACTAGGACTGAGGTGGTGCCTCATTCCCCCGTGCGGTATTGGGGAATAATTGCAAGGAGAAACCAGCCAGAGACTGCAGCCAGCAGAAGCAGAAGCAGCTAGAACAGGGGCCTCTGGACATTCAGAGAACGTTTTACTGTTCTGACTGGACTTTCTCTGCCCTGTGCTGATGGGCTGTTTGCTCCAACCCTCCTGCTAGTCTCTTTAGCTCAGCTTCACTCCACATCTGCTCCTCTTACCCTCTCCTCCCCTTCCCTGTCCCTCTCACCCCCCTTCCCTTCCCATTTTGCTGATCCCCTTCTAACTAAACCCACCCAACAACAAAATCATGCCATTTGCTTCCATTACATTGGTCACTCTGCTGGTGTGTTCTACCCCTTCCCCATCCTGTTCCTGCCTGGTCTAGTTAGGTTGTAAACTCTTCATGAGAGGGACTATCTACTATTCTGTGCCTGTACAGCACCTAGCACAATGGGGCCCAATTCCTGGTTTATCTTTACGTGCTACCCGTAATAAACATGAGTAGTCATTTGCAGTAAATCCTGCACAGACCAGACTTCCACAAAACCAAACGGATTGAGTCTGACGCTGACTGTGCAGAGACACATTCTGAGGAGCAGGTTTGGTCTCTGTCAGTGTGTAATGGAGTGTAATGGCAGTGTGTAATGGAGGCTGGGGGAGGCTAAGCCTCCCCAAATCTCCTGCCACCAGTGGGACAGTAGTGGATTTGAGGACCCCAGAAAAATCTCCCCCTGCTACAGCTAGGGTGACCAGATGTCCAGATTTTATAGGGACAGTCCCGATATTCAGGGCTTTTTCTTATGTAGGTGCCTATTACTCCCCACCCCCGTCCTGATTTTTCACACTTTCTATCTGGTCACCCTAGCTACAGCCACAGGGTTGGAGGAGCTCTCACTCCCTGTTTTGGCCCTGGGGCCATGGCAGGGGCACAGAGCTTTTCTGGTCTTCGGACAGCAGCAGAAAAGGGAAGGAGCAAGTGGAGGCAGGGCTGGGGGGAAGAGGCAGAGTGGGGTGGAATGGGGGCAGGGCCGTGGGGGAAGGGATGAAATGGGGTGGGGCTATGGTGGGGCTGTGGGCTGAAGGAGCAGAATAGGGGAGAGGCTCCGGGCTTGGAGCTTCGGCCAGGGGCTGAGGCTGAGAGCTTGACCCCAGCCAGGGCCGAGCTCTCAGCCCCCTCCGCGCCCACCCCAGCCAGGGCCCCAGTGTGTGTGTGGGGGGGCTGAAAGCAGCGAGTGGGGACGTGGCCTTGGCCAGAAGAGGTGGGGTAGGAGCTAACCTCCCCAAGGGGAAGCTTCACCCGCCGCCCATCGTCTTTGTGACTATGCCCCAACCATGCATCAACACCAATCCTGGTAGGCCGGGACCTCCTCATTGAAACAAACACAGAATATCACAAGGACTATTGGGGCTGTTTCTCCACAGCCTTCTCCCTTGGGTAGCTACTTACCCCTGTGGGTGTAAAGCAGCCCATAAATCCTTGGGTATGTCACAGCCATAGGGAAGATTTTCATGAGTGGAGAAAGACACCTGACTGAAGGAAAGGGAAGAGCTGTTTTACATGTCAACTCACCTAAGCTGCTCTTTGGCTTTCTTGGCTTTAACTTTCTTCCCGCCATGTTTGGATAAAGGAGCAACTCCAATCCCGAAGCCCTGTCCGTCCACTTCCCCCACTAGATGGCCCTCTGCATCGACCAGGCCTGCCTGAAAATAGAGAGGGCTGAAGATGTGAATACAGAAGCATTAGCCCTGCAGATGTCCAGCTTGTGAGAACTAAATACTTTGCTCAGAGGGGTAAGTCTGTCCAATTCCTTAATCTAAATCCAGATTCACTTCATGGCATCTTGGTGGAAAAAATTATCTTAAAGGTGAATTGAGAAGCAAAAAAGCCCTTGGAATTATTTTCTGATTCATGTGCTGAGTGCTCCCACTAACTAGGTTTGGAGGAAGTAGGGATTTACATCACAGAAATAGGTTTAAACTAACGTTTAAAATTTCTTCCCCACACCTTTATTAAATCCTATTGTATTTTCTGTTTCTTTGATGATATCCCAGAATGCTTCATTGTGACAGCTCACAAATACCAGAAATCTCGCTGTAATCATGGTTCACTAATAATAGAGAATGATGCACTCTGGGTTATCTTCATTCAACGAACGAGGAGTTTGCAAGAGGATTTCATACGTATAATCTGATTTCTGTCAGTGCCCCAACAGCATGGCTAAATAGCCCATTCAGCACAGAAATCTGCTTAACTCACATTTCATTTCTGTTTTCCAAATCAGCTTTAAATTAAAGCCTGGAATGGGGTCTGCCTGGAGATTGGGCAGTTTTGTGTTATAATAATACTTCGCATTTCTATTGTGCCTTTCTTCCAAAGATCTCAAAGTGCCTACAGTTAAGCCCCACAACTCTGCAAGGTAGATAATTATTCTTATACCCATTTTATAAGTGAACAAACTGTGGCATAGTCGAAGCATGGAAGTGATCAGCTCAGAAGGTGAAAGTTTCAGAAAGTTAGGACCAACTAAAAACAAGCTGATAGTGAAAAATGTCTTGTATCCTAAGCTACCTAAGGAAATCCACATCTGCCTTTAGGGTGGGGTAAGTTTCCTTTTTGCTGCTCCAACAGTGCTAAGAGAGCCTAGCAGGGACAGAGGATCTAGCCCTGTATTTCACAACAGACAGACATGCATGCAGGCATTTTTGATGTAATAGTTCTCATGTATTTTCCTTTTCTCTATTTTATAATACATTATATTTTACCCTGTTAAAATACTGGGCCAGATTCGCTGCTGGTGGAAACTGGTGCAGCTCTATTGACTTGTAGCAGCTCTGTTCCGCTCTCATGCCCATCACCATGGTAGCTCAGGGCCTTAGTTTTCAATGGTTCCTCTCAAGTAGGGTAGGAAGAATTTGAGGCAGAAGGTCAAGTCCCAAAGCCCTACCTTCTGAGCAGCAGTAATGGCTGCAAAATCACTTTTGTCTATCAGGGTGTATTTGTTCCGTAGTCTGGCTTCCACTTCCTGCTCCTGTTGGCTGGGGAGAAATAACAGCCCTTTTCATTGTGCTCAAGGGAAAATTTCATACAGCCCCAAACTTGTAAATGTGTCATACTTCAAAAGAAAGATGTGCCTGACATCACCCCTACGTCTACCTCTGCTCTCCTTTCCTCCTACTCCCCCTCCTGCTTCCTGCATTCTTCACAAGCCGCTCTCCTTCATGCACCTCTTCTAACCTCGTTCTATTTTCTTCTTCCCACCCTGTCCCTTAGGCCTGGAAATCTCTTCTGTTCAGACATGTATACTTTTCACTAGCTTTTGAAATACTTTAGGGAGCCTTTTTTATGACCCAGATAACATGACTCCACAGGAGTTTGGTCCTGGATGGTGGAACCACCATGAGAAGACCTGATCCTCTTGCTTTATTTTAGCCCCATAAAAGGATTCCCCAAGGCACAAAATCCATGCAAAACACCAACACAAATACCCACGAGATCTGGACCAGTTTGGATTCCCATGGAACAGGAATGCCCACCCTGTGACATGCTACAGACTTGCCACATGCCCCCTCCTCAAAGCCCAAATCTTCCTGCAGTGACATCATGTTACTTTTGTAACTGTAGCATCTCACCCCTCCTGATCAGACACCAGAGCACACTTAACCAATTAATGGAGCCCATCATCCACGGACCAGCCTCATGATATATAGGTGCCATTGGGTTAGCCAGCAGCCCCTTTCCCCTGACCAAGCCATCAGGAGCTGGGCTGAACTTCTCACAACTACAACTTATTCTCTGCATATTCTACAATGACATCACCAGCGGTGTCACAACACTATGCTGTGCTGTCACAGACAGAAGCTTGGTGGAGAGTTTCTAAATCTTCTTATCTAATGCACACACCCTGTCTACAACATCTTACCTTAAAATTACTTTGAACTGGTTAAACACCTCTTGGATTTGCCTGATATTCATTATCTGAGGAAGAGATATGTACAATGAAGATATAATGGGAGACAGGTCAGTGAAGCTTGTGGTAACATTCACTGTGCAACGTTTAAAGAACTTGCTCTGTAAGGGCTGGTTCAAATACCATAGAATCCCAGAGCCCCCTTCTCTAGCCTCAGGATACAGATAACTCAGCCCTGTATCCTGCACCAGGAGAATCAGGCCCCATGTGGCTATGACCGTCACTCATTGTTCATGCTTCTTAAGTGGGCTTTTAAGAACAGAGGAATCTCTCTGATAGGCTGAGGCAGGTGCCAGCTGTGCAGGTATCGTGTACAACCCCAGAGGTCAGGAATTGTTAGCAAATTATCAGCCAAAGTGTAACACACAACATTATGCAGGAGGCAACTTCTAACCCTCCAGACCATGCAGCTCTCTCCTCCCTTGCACGCTGCTGAGTCTATTTAAAGTTGTTATCTGGTTCCCAGCGCCAGAGCATCTGAGCCCCTCACAAGCTTTAATGCAGTGCTGTTATCCCCATTTCACAGACTAAGGCCCAGATCAATCAACAGAAGTTAGGAACTTAAATGCCTTTGTGGATCTGGGCCTAAGGCACTTACACAGGGGTCATACACAGAGTCTGAGACCTAGATCTCCCAAGTCCTAAGCGAGTGGCCTAACCACTGGACCATCCTTTCTCTCTAGGAAGTCCTGAAGTTCATTCTCCCCACTCCCAGAGAAGCATCCTTCTCTCTAAAAGATTCCATGACCTCACTAAGGACATCTTTCCCTATAAGAAACTCCTCAGTCCTTCCCTGCTCCTACTTAGGCTGACCATCTCTGACCCTAAAAGACTCCCTGGATTCCACAGAAACCAACTCTCCTCAACCCCATCAGCTGCAGGAAAATTTTCTGGGACCTTTGAGGGTGGGAGAAAAGCAAAGAGTAGAGAGAGGGCTATAGTGCCCCAGAAGTTCCCCCCTCCCATAAAAGGTGGAATACTTTTCAAACGATACTTTGGGAACACATCTGTTTGCCAGAAGCTGGGAAAGAGTGACAGGGGATAGATCACTTGATGATGACCTGTTCTGTTCATTCCCTCTGGGGCACCTGGCACTGGCCACTGTCGGAAGACAGGGTACAGGGCTAGATGGACCTTTGGTCTGACCCAGTATGGTCGCTCTTACGTTCTTATGGTTTTACCCAGATGGAGAATTCTGAACACTGTCTTTATAAGGAAGCTCAAAGCAGATCATCCCACTAAGTTTGAGGCCAGGGTGGAAGCCTCCTAGAGCTTCCTACTCACTTAAGGGGAGATGAGAATGAGAGGAGAAGGCAGGTGTTCTGAGTTTCCCTGTAAATAACAGGGAAGTGTTCAAAAACTTAGTGCTACCTTTAATTCTAAATTCAGTTCCTCCACAAACTGATTTCATTCCCTCTAGCTTAAAGAGGCTGGAATCCAGCCAAATATAACCAGCTGAACAAGTTGTACAAGCCCCTATCAGTTAGGTAGCTACTCACATCAATGTCGTCTGTGGCTCCTTCTAGGTACCTGCGGACTTGAGAGTTAATCTCCGCTATCTGGATTTCATTCAGAGGGTCATAATTCACCAGAGAGCGGTTGACCTTGGAATGAAAAGGTGAACAGTTGAACTGCACCAATTTACAATAAGCTGGGCAAATGCTAGCCTGACAGTCACCTGGCTGTGCTCTGCCTTGCCATGGCAGGTTTAATTCTTAGACTTTGCTTCTCATCCTGTAGACTGGCTGGGCGCTGGACTCTGGAGTTGGCTGGGAGTAGTGCACTCCCTGCCTCTCCCTTCTGAACAAATTAAGGACAGGCACTGATGGGTTTGAAAGGCTATGCTGTATGTCATCCAAGACTCTGGGGGTTAATGATTATGACATGGAACCTTGTGAAATGGGAAATTAACAAGAGGGAAAACTGGTGGGGACCCCTCAGAACTCTGTCTAAACTCAAAGGACTCTACTGGGGACACAGTGGGAAAGCAAAAGCTTGACTATAACATGGATTATAGCATGGATATAACTGATCCTAGAGATAAATTAAAATCAAGATAAAGCACACACTAAGATCCCCAGCAAGATGGCTTAGAGCAGCGGTAGGCAACCTATGGCACGCATGCCAAAGGCAGCACGCGAGCTGATTTTCACTGGCACTCACACTGCCCGGGTCCTGGGCACCGGTCCGGGGGGTTCTGCATTTTAATTTAATTTTAAATGAAGCTTCTTAAAAATTTTAAAAACCTTATTTAACTTTACATACAACAATAGTTTAGTTATATACTATAGACTTATAGAAAGTGACCTTCTAAAAACATTAACATGTATTACTGGCATGAGAAACCTGAAATTAGAGTGAATAAATGAAGACTCGGCACACCACTTCTGAAAGGTTGCCGATCCCTGGCTTAGAGAGAAAGCATAGGCAGCAATTAACTGCTGCAGCCTGTTCCTTACCAAGCTGTCATGCATGGCTAGTTCCTGCTTCAGAAGAGCAATCTCCTTCTCCAGATTCTTGACCATCCGCTAGCAGGAAAACAAAAAGATGACAAGTGACCAAGTGCTACTAGAGAAAGAACTGTCCAAAACCACTTCAGATTGGCTGCTGGCATGGGTGTAGTTTGGTGGGGGGCAGGGGAGGTGTTTCCCCCCAAAATTACAAGCCTAAGACAGGTGTGGAATTTGCCTCCCCATTGGCTGACTGGAGTGGCCCTGCACCCCAAATATAGAAGTCAAATTACATCTATGGCTGCTGGATAATGTCTCAGCTGTGTACCAACTCCCAGAGAATTCACTGCTGGGCTTACATCACTGAAATGGTGAGTGAGTGATCTGGAAATCACTTTGCCTTAGTATAGCTTCCAGCAGGCAGCCTCCTTTGCTGTGTCTTGGAGCCACCCTTTGAAAAATCACTTTAAGCTTTCAAAGGGAAAGCCACCTGTTTATCTACTCAGTGCTTCACCAATATGATGCCCCATACTCTGGTCTTTCTGGATTATGTGGCATTATTTTGAAAACAGAAGGCACAGAGCCCCAGTGCTGCTTTCACTGTAGGCAATGACAGTTTCACCATTGACTTTAACAGGAATGCATTATGCTAGCAGATTCACACTGCATACTTGAGACCAGCATGTCTCCCTAATCTGGAATATTTTAAAGCATTGGCTATTGAGGGGGCAATTCCCACTGAGTTTCAGTGGGAATTAGTTGCCAAACTGCCCTTTGTGTCTTTGCAAAGCTCCCACTTAGCATCCATATGTAATAATCTCATTAAATACATTTCAGTTCTTTTCCACTCAGTTCATCATACAGCGAAAGAAAGGGGAAGCTGAAGGGGAAAAGACAGTTTGTTGCACAGTCCATAGCCTCGTCTGAAAACTCTCGGAGGAAGCTGCTCTATATGGTTCTCTGCTTCCACTGACTGTAGACAGACACGTGAAATCAGACAGTACGGTACAGCAAGGTTCTCTCCTGCCACGTGTGTTGTGGAGCAGTGGTTCCCACAGTGTGGTCCATGGACCACCAGTAATTCATCGAGCACTTGCTGGTGGTCTGAAGAGAGCTGGTTGGACACAAAATTCTAAGTCTCCTCCCTGTTTTAAAGTGCATTAAAAGAAGTTAAAATATATTGATTACTTTTCTAATGTTACTTTTCCATGTGAATAATTGCTGTAGTCGTTGCGGGGATGTTGTGTGACCAGCCGTGGGAAGGGAGGTGGTCTGCAGGGTCTCAGATGGGACTGGAGATGATCCTCTCAGTGGGAGGGAATGTGTCCATGAGACAGTTTCTCTATTAATATGTGATACACACGATGATGAAGTTAGGGAAGCGTTGTCTTAATTTTTCCTGGATCTGAGAAAAAGAACCTCCTTCCTTCCATTTCCCCTCAAAGATATACATACCACTGGGTCATATTTCTCATTGACGGCTGGCTCTGTTGTGACCCATTTCATTCTGGTAGCAAAACGGAGAGAGGACAGCTGAAAAACATTACAGTTTGCCTATCAACCAGGAAGCAAGTTTGGGTCACCAGACCAGGCTCAAAAACCTTTGCTATTTTAATACTATAGGATCCCAGAAGCTAGAAATGGAAAAGCTATATCATTGTAGGCCACCATTCTACACTATCCCCATTCCAGGAGTAGATCTAGTGCCTGGTTGCTTCTAGATGATTATTCATCTTTAGATGATGACTTTAGATGGTAAATTCTTCGGGGTGGGGACTGTCCTTTCTGTTATATGTGTGTACAGCACCTACCACAATGGGACTGGGGCCTTTGGTGTCACCGCAGCACAAATAATAAATAACAATAATGATATCCAATAGCAGAGAAGATTGTACGATAGGTCATTTAATTTCAAAAAATGTCTAACTCCTTCCCTGGTAAACTGCAGAATTCCTCCCTTCAATACTTTACGGTAGTGTTTTGTTCGGCCCAATTTTAAATGACTCAAGCAATGAGGCTACCACCAACTTCCTGTGGAGAATTATTCCAAAGCCTAAGCGATCTCCCCATGAGGAGGTTATCGCTGGTACTAGCATACCAAATTGTTTGTGTAGTTGCTACCAAGGACCAAATTCAGCCCTGGTGTACAGTGGGCTAAGGCCCTGTGGAAATCACAATTTCACAGATTGAGCGGAAACCACAAAATTAGCCCAATACCGCGATTTTTCCAACAACGGAGAGATGGAAGCAGGTATCTGCGTGCTGTTCTTGTGCTTTGTGTGGGTCATAGTCCGTGGCAGCGTCACATTGGAGCAGCAGTTTTGGGGGGACTTGGCAGTCAGTTTTATGTGAGGCACAGTAGCCAGTGCCACTGCCATTTGGAACATGAACAACCTGTGGCCTCAGCGGGGAGGTGGAAGCAGGCATCCGCACATGCCAGTCTTGTGCTCTGTGTGACTTGTAATGCATGTTCCAAGCAGCGGCTGCACTGGCTACTATGCCTCGCATAAAACCGGCTGCCAAGTCCCCCCAAACAGCTGCTCTGACATGACACTGACATGTGCCAGGCATCACACTGAGCATAAGACCAGAGCACAAATGCCCATTTCTTCCTTCCCACTGAGGTCACAGCTGCTTGTGTTCCAAGTGGTGGCAGCGCTGGCTACTGTGTCTCACATGCGTCCCCCACAAACTGCTCTTCCAATGTGATGCTGCGCACTACCAGTTGCACTGAGCACAAGACTGATGTGCACAGATGCTCACCTTTGCCTCCCCACCATTGAAAAAATTGCAGCACTTCGCAAGGGACTCGGCTGCCATGCATATTCTATGAAAATCAACACTTTATGTGTGGCACTACCAGGCATTTTCAAAAAAATATCTCCGATTGTAACAGGGCCTTAAGTATAACTATTAACTTCACTGTGTGCTGTACAGTTCCACATCCATTGCTGGAAAGGTACAAATAATAATAATACATAATGAAACTATGCATGTTTAGATCCAGACTAAATTTGGCCTTGAGTATTTATCTGGATGGGTCTTATTTTCCCCTTGGAAGATTAGCATCCTCAATGGATGGCTTATGTGGCCACAGAGCGGCCTTAGCAGACTGGAAAAACCAGTACCATATAGTTCCCACCATGCTGTATTTGATGCAATGTCAAGTGATTTTGTTGAATTTGACATTATACTTCCCTTGGACCTCAGACTAAGGCGCTGTGGATGCTACAATTTAATCATGGTCATTGCTAGCATGATTTTGACTGTAGCGCAGACAGGATCAAAATGTCTTTAAATGAAGGACATTGTTTCTGAAGGAACTCTCTCCACTTACAGTCTCCTCTATCTGAGCAGCTTCACCATAGATATTTGCCACCAGGACTGTATTGCAGTTTCCCCCTGAAAAAGACAGCAAGGGGGAGGAATGTGACTTCCTCTGTGTTGGGTTCCTTCCTGGAGAATTTTACATTCTGTAGTGAGTGAAGAATGAAAGACACATCACAACTACAATGAACATAGCTAGTTTGTAATTTTTCTTTCAAAGAAACAGGAAGGGTTATCAGTGGTGAACATGAAAGATAATGTTCATAAGCATGGTATGGAATGAGTTAAGGGAACAGTCGACGTTCTGGCTCCAGCCTTCTGAGTTAGTGCTAAGTATATGGCAATGCAAAATGTAAATGGTTGGAGTACGGTAAAAGCTGAAAGGTGGGATTTTAAAAGCGCTCAGTGTTGGCCTCTCATCTAATGAAATCAGAGGGAGGAGTAGGATTGGGCCAATGCTGAGAGCTTTGAAATTCCACCCTTAATTTGTATGATTTCAGTTCCTTACTGCCGATGTCTACAGCCTGTCTTCAGTTGCTTTCTCTATTCAGACTGTGTCATACACTGTTGTTCAAGTGGATACCTGTCCTACAGATTCCAGATGTAATTCAGGTTTTGCATTTGTCATGTTTGCTCAGGTTCTGATCATCCTCAACTCCTGCAGGACTCAATGAGAGTTGATAGCACCTGCAGGATCAGAACTTTGAAAGGACTGTGGTGTGTTTTTAAAGTATTCTCAGCTGAAAAAAGTTTAGTAACATTTCTACTGCCTTGATCAGTATGAGGCTTGTGTGTACGTGTGTTTGATGTTTCACTAAGGTAAGAAAAACAGAAACCACTCCTAATTTTTCATATGTTAGACTATTAACTGAGGGCTTGTCTCCACAGTGATTTAACACGTGGCCAGCCAGGGTGTGAATCTATCGTGCACTCGCTTGCCAAGCACTAACTGGCCATGTGGACAATGCTAGAGTGCACTGTAAGTTCAGTAGTGCACTTCGACATACTTCTGTTTGACATGGGCGCACATCACTGGAATGGTGAGTGATCTGGAAATCACTTTGCCTTGGTTTAGCTTGTTTGAAATCGTAGGCAGTCAAAGTGCACTATGGAACTTTTAGTGTGTTATAACAGGGTCCACAGGGCCACTTAGTGCACAGCAAGCTAGTGCGCTGTAGATTCACACTCTGGCTGGCCATGGATTAAATCGCTGTGTAGAGAAACCATCAGATTGACTGAGCATGTTTGGTCATGGCTTGATCTCCTCATGAGAACTGAAACCAAGATATTTTCTCGTCCCTCTATTCCAATTCCAGGTCCTTACCTAATGAATCCTTAAGGGCATGGGTGAGCTTGCTCTGCCGGAAGGGGACGTGGTCCCTCTTACGATCAGCCAGTGCAATGATAGCTTGCTCAAGGAATGACAAAGATTTGTTGATATACGTGGCTTCTTTCAGAACCTGCCCCTCGGACTGTAAGAAAGACCAAAAGACAAAAAGTTTCCACATGCATCTTTCTGGGTTAACTGCAAAATAGAGTGTGTCCCTCACTGGGCTTACAGCTCTGATTGAAGTGGAGGATAAATGAGATGATGAGTCCAACACAGACTAACTATGAGATTCTAGATCCTGAAGGGCTTTCTGCAGTTTGAGAGCAAGTTCTTCAGGGCTGTGATTGGGCAATAACAAGTCTGCCAGAATATTGGCTTTCCTGGTTCTGAAAGGGGAAATCCTCCCTTTGTCACAAGGCTGCCTGGGGATTTTTTGCTCAACACAACATAGTATATCACATGGGAGCAGCGAAGGTTTAAATTGTTCCCTATTGTTTCAGAAAGGTGATTGCATCAGTCTCCATAGTATCACCAGAAGCAAAAGGATTTTTGCTTTCAGTGCAGTTGCAGAATGAAGCTGAATTACAAAGAGTTCCCAATAAGGCTGATGGCTCAGGCTCTTGCCTAGACTGAGCAATGACATTGTTGGAAAGAATGATCAAGCAGGAGACAGGTGCATGGAGGATGGAGTTTTGCACATTTGGACTTGATAAAAAGATATTACAGCTACTGAAGATAACTGAGCATCCTCTGATGCTTTCATGGGGTAGAGATTTGTCATGGTTCCTCCTATCTACTGACCAGGGGTTTGATTCTTGTGTCAACCATAGATCCTGAAAAATCTACAGCTCCTCATGTGCAACTGTGGTCAGGGGATGCTGACACATACTTGGGATTAACAACTGAAGCGTACATCTAACACCAGAATCAAGCTCCTTCTCGTCCTGACACCAAATTCACAGAAACAAGCTAGAATAAAATTCAATTGGCTAAAACGGAAATATAAATTATGTTCACTACCAGCCTCCTTTAGAGGTAAATGTTCAATATGGCATAAAGGGAATTCAGTTTTGCTGTTTCCATTAACCGTAGTGGGAAAGTCCTCTGACTCCACATGCATCACTTTAACAATTGGACCCATCTCTTACAAGAGCAAACATTTTTCCCCATCTGCTTACCCCAGTCTTCCCCAGTCTCTCTGAACCTGCCAGATCCACTAGATTCATTTTTGAAGCAGTGTATTTGGCATCTGACAAAATTCTGGAATGAGACTGGGAAAAAAATTGTATTTAACATTACACACAACAAAGCAGAAGTAGAGAACACATTTAAATTCCAAAGACCCCTAGATTTCTGAGCCCCCAGGAAACTGCCAGTGGACTTACCTCAATATAGATAGTGAATATGCAATGGGACCGGGATGAATTTTTATTCAGAGTATGTTCACCTATTATTCTGTTGGTCTCACCCTGAAAATGAAGTCAAAATTGAGGACATTATTTTTATTAAAAAATAAAATAAATACTAGTAGAATAAATATGAAAGGAAGACTATTAAAGTCACAGTTAAACAAACAATGCTTGTATCTTCAATATGTAGAGATAATAATAAAATTGGTCACTTATCCACAGCCTTCTATCTGAGGCACTCCCAACATCTTTCTATCCTAGGCATTTCTAGCATGGCTCTCAAAGCACATTGCAAATATTCCACTCATGAAGACAGGTAAGGGATCACTACTTATCTGTCATACTGCTTCTCTGAAGATTCCATATTAACTGGATTCCCATCCTTGGGGCTCAGGTTGCTAGTGTGAAAGGGGCCAGAGCTCCCCTACCCTTAAAAAATGTGGCCCTTTGAGGAACAGGCAGGCAAGACTTAGTGCGTCCATGCTTGCTTCAGTTCCTTGATAAGCATGAAGCAAAGATCTCCCCTAAGTGTAATAGACACCCAAGATTACTTATAGGATAGGAAGGGACCACAAGAAAATGCATCAGTCACTGAAAACGATGCTGTGACAGTCTGTGATGGCTGCAGTTCTGACAGGGAGCGTCACAGTGGAGCACGGTGAGAAAGGAACTGAAGTTCTAGAGGGCACCACTAAGGCACCTGTAGATAGTCTCAAAAGGCAGCTGGCCTGTCTGTGTCTCAAAGCCTTTGAGAACTAGAGGAGTTCCGGCCTGCCTCATGGTAAGGAGTCGACACCCCAAAACAGGAACCCAGTCAAGTTGCAGAGTAGCAGCCGTGTTAGTCTGTATTCGCAAAAAGAAAAGGAGTACTTGTGGCACCTTAGAGACTAACAAATTTATTTGTGCATAAGCTTTCATGAGCTACAGCTCACTTCATCGTGGTATCTTTAGAGAAATGTTCTTATCCCTGTTTTACACATGAGGAAATGGAAGCACAGAGATCAAAGGACAGATTTTTCAAAACTCAGCCTCACTTCTTGTACCCACAATTCGCAGACACAAATAACTATGGGTGCTGTTTAGATCACATTGATGTCTAAGTGCCTAGTTATCTCCATAAACTGCTCTGGCACTTCTCCTGACTCCTAGGTCTTGTGGTTAGCCACCATACCGTATGTCTCCCGTTCTAGAAATCAAGAATGATTGTTACTAGTAACCCAGCTGACTACCCAGCCTGAGCTTCATCAGAACACCTGAACATAGTCTCAGCTATTGGAAAGCAAAAAAAGGAAGGGTTTAAGGGCTTTTCAGTTATAGGTGAAACATGGTTTCTAGATATGGAGCTAACTATTCAACTTACTCTTGTCCAAGCTAAGGCCCCTATGTGTAAAGTTGATGCAGATGTATGTATGCCTCCTAGTTTCACCTGCCCAGCTATCTGAGTGTCCCTCTGTATGACTGCCTAGATGTAGGCATGCCATGACTGCCCCATCTATCTGTAGAAAGTGTCAATGGTAGGTGTAAAAAGAAAAGGAGTACTTGTGGCACCTTAGAGACTAACAAATTTAGTGGAGACTAAAAAATTTAGTGACTCCAATGAGAGACTGCTGAATTGGAATTAATTTGCAAACTGGATACAATTAACTTAGGCTTGAATAGAGACTGGGAATGGATGAGTCATTACACAAAGTAAAACAATTTCCCCATGTTATTTCTCCACCCCACCCCACCCCTCACTGTTCCTCAGATGTTCTTGTTAACTGCTGGAAATAGCCTACCTTGCTTGTCACCATGAAAGGTTTTCCTCCTTTCCCCCCCCCCCCCGCTGCTGGTGATGGCTCATCTTAAGTGATCACTCTCCTTAGTGTGTATGATAAAACCCATTGTTTCATGTTCTCTGTGTGTGTATCCCCCCCCTCTGTATTTTCCACCAAATGCATCCGATGAAGTGAGCTGTAGCTCAAGAAAGTTTATGCTCAAATAAATTTGTTAGTCTCTAAGGTGCCACAAGTACTCCTTTTCTTTTTGCGAATACAGACTAACACGGCTGCTACCCTGAAACCTGTCAATGGTAGGTGTCTTCGCTTGGTATGTGAGAGTGTTCACAAGCATTTTTTCAAAAAGGAAAGACAGCACGGTTCAGACAATGGTTCTGCTAACTAGGATACCTTACAGACTATCCTTTGCACTCTGCTTAACCTGCTCATTAACTTCCTAAATGTGATCACCAGCGTACTGAAAACAAGCCAGTTTGCACTCCCAATCCTGGACTGTTCTAGGGCTAGGGAGGCCCCCAGCATAATTTAGACAACCCTGGGGACCTGACTAAGTTACAGCAGCCTCCCTGGCCTGCCGTATGGGCCATAGTGCTGCCTGGAATCTCCACAGCACTGTATGATGCAGCCCCACCCCACACACACCCCTTCCACCTCCAGCCTCAACACAGCACTGTCCATATACCAGGACTTGCAAGAGGGTTCTCAGACAGCAGACATATGCTGTTTTCCACAGTATCTGTACCAGGGGAATCCTGGGGTTTTATGCCGGTGCTGGAGAAGAAGTGAGGATCTCACCCTAAGAGTCATGACTTCCCATCTTCTGCTCTAATCCCTAGACAACTCTCCTTTCCTCAGCTAAATCAGCAAAAATAACCATAAAAAATAAGGATGAGAAATAATAGTGAGTCATTGTTTTATCTTGCCTCAAACAGGAGATTTAAAGCATCTTCCTCATGGCTGGAAGGATGCATAGATAAGCCCTTCACAAAGACACCATGTGGGTGCTCCACTACAGCCATGTGAGTGTCACCGGACATGTCATGAGGCATAGTGGAGAGAAGGTCAAAGAGAGTCTCGTTGTAGATTTCCAGGTAGGACATTCGGACAGTGATGGACTGATCGATGCGTTCTTCAACTGCCCTGAACACCTGCACAGATCATATGCTTGTCAATGACAGTCTGAGTTCACAAACAAAGTTCCTATCAATTTGTGGCTTTTCAGGATGTGAATCACTATAAATCAGTCAGGTTTCAGAGTAGCAGCCGTGTTAGTCTGCATCCGAAAAAAGAACAGGAGTACTTGTGGCACCTTAGACACTGACAAATATATTAGTTATATTATATTATACAGTGCTAATAAGCGATGGTCACATAAACACCACCCTATACCGGAAACCTACTGACCACTATACTTACCTACATGCCTCCAACTTTCATCCAGACCACACCACACGATCCATTGTCTACAGCCAAGCTCTACGATACAACCGCATTTGCTCCAACCCCTCAGAGATCTTGTAGGTGTTTGTCTGTCTATCAAGCGTTCTTACAACTACAATACCCACTTGCTGAAGTGAAGAAACAGATTGACAGAGCCAGAAGAGTACCCAGAAGTCACCTACTACAGGACGGGCCCAACAAAGAAATTAACAGAACACCACTAGCCGTCACCTTCAGCTCCCAACTAAACCTCTCCAGCACATCATCAAGGATCTACAACCTATCCTGAAGGATGACCCATCACTCTCACAGATCTTGGGAGACAGGCCAGTCCTTGCTTACAGACAGCCCCCCAATCTGAAGCAAATACTCACCAGCAACCACACACCACACAACAAAAACACTAACCCAGGAACCTATCCTTGCAACAAAGCCTGTTGCCAACTGTGTCCACATATCTATTCAGGGGACACCATCATAGGGCCTAATCACATCAGCCACACTATCAGAGGCTCGTTCACCTGCACATCTACCAATGTGATATATGCCATCATGTGCCAGCAATGCCCCTCTGCCATGTACATTGGCCAAACCGGACAGTCTCTACATAAAAGAATAAATGGACACAAATCAGATATCAAGAATTATAACATTCAAAAAGCAGTTGGAGAACACTTCAATCTCTCTGGTCACTCGATTACAGACCTAAAAGTCACAATATTACAACAAAAAACCTTCAAAAAGAGACTCCAACGAGAGACTGCTGAATTGGAATTAATATGCAAACTGGACACCATTACATTAGGCTTGAATAAAGACTGGGAGTGAATGGATTATTACACAAAGTAAAACTATTTCTCCATGTTTATTTTTCCCCCCTACTGTTCCTCACATGTTCTTGTCAACTGCTGGAAATGGCCCATCTTTTATCACTACAAAAAGGTTATCATCACTACAAAAAGGTTTTTCTCTCTCCTGCTGGTAATAGGTCACCTTAACTGATCACTCTCGTTACAGTGTGTATGAAACCCATTGTTTCATGTTCTCTGTGTATATAAAATCTTCCTACTGTATTTTCCACTGCATGCATCCAATAAAGTGGGCTGTAGCCCACAAAAGCTTATGCTCAAATATATTTGTTAGTCTCTAAGGTGCCACAAGTACTCCTGTTCTTTTTTATAAATCAGTCAGTAAGTGTATGGCACACTCTCAGCAGGACTGCAGCAGCTCTAATAAGATTTTCAAATTTATTTTGGTTTTGAAAATATTATACCTTTAAAGGGATAGTGTCAAGGATAGGAAGCTAAAAAAGGAGTTTTCTGTGTTTTATCTAAACAATAAAGAACATTCCATTTGTTGTCTGAATTGCTTTTTTCTAATTGCATGAACAGCACTTACACTAACACCAAGGAATATAACTAGTAAGAAATTATTTGGGCGGGAGTTAAGGACAATATAACAATGAGCTAATCAGATCAGCTGTTTGTTGCAGGAAATGGTTCTTTTTTATGCTTGGAAAACACCTAACACAGCAGCTACTACAAACAAATAATAAAACGTTCTGTTGCAGAACACCTTCCAGCTTTGGTTTGTTTAGATTATGTCAGCCCTACACTCTGCTTTTCAGCTGTGCTTCTGGGAGCAGGCACACAAGTATCTTCACCTAACAGAGTACCCTTTTGAGAGGTTGAGAAAGTTGCACATCATGACATCATGTTTATCTTGCAACAGGATGACATGTCCGCATGTCACCACTCTCATGGCACAAGGTCACAGTGTTACAATGAAAAATCAAAATGGAACATCAAGGTGCAACATAATGATGTCTTATTGTCCGACAACTTCTTTAAGGACCATATAATAGCCATCTCCTGTTAAAATGATTGGTGGTGACCTTGTAGCCCATGTTTGGGGCAGTCAACAAATTTCTTAGGACTGGGAGGATAACAGATGATATGACAGATTACTAGTTTCTCCTTCTTCCCCTCCTTTCTAATTCAAATCTTCAGTACCTGCTGTATAGCTCGGGGTATGATTCCTCTATGCTTGTAGTTTTCAGTTGCTCCGGTCATGGTGTATGTTTTACCAGCTCCTGTTTGCCCATAGCACATTATAGTGCCTAGAAAAGTTTAAAATAAAACAAATTCAGTAGGACTCATTCATTTCTCCAATGTAACATCAAAGGGACCTTATCCTCAGATGGGGAGCCCCACTATGTCTTAAAATAACACATATCAATTAAAAAATTACCATTATAGCCATTCAGAGCTTGGGATACCAAGTCCCTAGCTACTGCATCATAAACCGAATCCTGTGAGGCATTGTGAAGAACACCATCCAATTTAAAGGACCAATCAGTCTGCTTGTTATTGATGACTCCTTTCTTAACATCTCTTCTGATGTAAATATCTATGCTCTAAAAAGACAGAGATGAAGAATGTTGATGTGCTACAAGAGAGATTGGGCCAAAATCATCCCCAGTGTAACTGCAGCAGGGTTACTGCTCATTTATGCTACCATAACTTAAATCAGAATCTAAATCCATTATGCTCCTGATGTCTCTTGTTCCTTTACCTTGTTGTCTGGCCCATACTTGATCATATCTTCAGGAAAATTCGCTGTTGGCTTGACTCGCACAAATGCATGTACTTTCTTTTCTTTTGCACTCATTGTAACTAAAGGAAGGGGGGAAAGGGAAAATCAGGTTTACAAGAAAATACCATGTTCCCTAAAATACAGTTTAAAGGCTGTCATCAGCAAAAGGTAGGCTGCAGTGTCATCAATTTTTAAAATAAACTGTTTACAAATATTAAGCTGTAGTTTCTAACTGGTTTATTAAGAGGAACTATAAGCACATATCTAGCCTACGCAGGGAAATTTTTAAAGTCAGAAAAGTGAACATGTAAAAATAGAACATGCAAAAACCTTCTTAGTCATTACAATTTCTTCTTGTACATCTGAGTCCTAGTTATTTACTGACACAAACAACCTTCTCTTCCTGCTAGTCCTGCAGAACAAAACAGCTATAGGAGAACGAGATGGATTCTATTCTGCCTCATGCATCATCACTGCAATTCTCAGCTAATGGCCGGATTCTGCTCTCTGATACAAATCTGGTAGAAAACCATTGACATTGATGCCAGCTTGACAGTGGTGTACCAGAGTGCAGAATCTGGCCCTAGGTTCTATCTGCAAACTTTTGATCACTGGTGAATTGAGAGGCAGGGAGAGCCCAGCTTGATTTTCAGATCCCAAGATGAATAAGTGATGCTGACAGCTGGAAAAATAACCGTTTCACCTATAAACAGAGCACTGGAAGTCACCAGTGAATGGATGTGTATTCATTTCATATGAGGGGGATTTCTCTTTAATTGTACCTAATTATTCCCTTGTCATTTTCCGTGGCTCTTTGGTTTTGCACAATTCTGCACCCTGGTTCTCTCTCCCTAGAGTTCAGTAATGGTTGGATGCAAATGCTTTTGGTATGAACTCCTAAAATAGAGGACATCTGGAAGGTCAAATTCTAGTTTCAATTAACCCTCTCTTAATGCACCAAATGACAATATTCTTTTCATTCAGATTTCTCCTTAAAACTAAATGAGGCCCAAACCTGGAACCCTGAACCCAAATCCAATAGCATTTTTTGGAATGGGGATCGGATCCAAACACACCACTACAACTGTAAAAAGAAAAGGAGTACTTGTGGCACCTTAGAGACTAACAAATTTATTAGAGCACAAGCTTTCGTGAGCTACAGCTCACTTCATCGGATGCATTTGGTGGAAAAAACAGAGAGGAGATTGATATACACACACAGAGAACATGAAACAATGGGTTTATCATACACATTGTAAGGAGAGTGATCACTTAAGATGAGCCATCACCAGCAGCGGGGGGGGGGGGGAAAGGAGGAAAACCTTTCATGGTGACAGACTCTCGTTGGAGTCTGTTTTTGAAGCTTTTTTGTTGAAGTATAGCCACTCTTAGGTCTGTGATCGAGTGACCAGAGAGACTGAAGTGTTCTCCAACTGGTTTTTGAATGTTATAATTCTTGAGGTCTGATTTGTCTCCATTCATTCTTTTACGTAGAGACTGTCCAGTTTGGCCAATGTACATGGCAGAGGGGCATTGCTGGCACATGATGGCATATATCACATTGGTAGATGCGCAGGTGAACGAGCCTCTGATAGTGTGGCTGATGTGATTAGGCCCTATGATGGTATCCCCCGAATAGATATGTGGACAGAGTTGGCAACGGGCTTTGTTGCAAGGATAGGTTCCTGGGTTGGTGGTTCTGTTGTGTGATGTGTGGTTGCTGGTGAGTATTTGCTTCAGATTGGGAGGCTGTCTGTAAGCAAGGACTGGTCTGTCTCCCAAGATCTGTGAGAGTGATGGGTCGTCCTTCAGGATAGGTTGTAGATCCTTGATGATGCGTTGGAGAGGTTTTAGCTGGGGGCTGAAGGTGATGGCTAGTGGCGTTCTGTTGTTTTCTTTGTTGGGCCTGTCCTGTAGTAGGTGACTTCTGGGTACTCTTCTGGCTCTGTCAATCTGTTTCTTCACTTCAGCAGGTGGGTATTGTAGTTGTAGGAATGCATGATAGAGATCTTGTAGGTGTTTGTCTCTGTCTGAGGGGTTGGAGCAAATGCGGTTATATCGTAGAGCTTGGCTGTAGACAATGGATCGTGTGGTATGATCTGGATGAAAGCTAGAGGCATGTAGGTAGGAATAGCGGTCAGTAGGTTTCCGATATAGGGTGGTGTTTATGTGACCATCGCTTATTAGCACATTAGTGTCCAGGAAGTGGATCTCTTGTGTAGACTGGTCCAGGCTGAGGTTGATGGTGGGATGGAAATTGTTGAAATCCTGGTGGAATTCCTCAAGGGCTTCTTTTCCATGGGTCCAGATGATGAAGATGTCATCAATGTAGCGCAAGTAGAGTAGGGGCATTAGGAGACGAGAGCTGAGGAAGCATTGTTCTAAGTCAGCCATAAAAATGTTGGCATACTGTGGGGCCATGCGGGTACTGTGTTTCCAAACTGGATCCCAAAAAGAAAGATGGGTGTGTTTTCCGGCTCTGGTTTAAATATGGCAGAAATATCATGAAAAAAACTATTTTTGTCAAATTTTAGCCCAACACATTGAAAATCTCACAAGAATAGCTGATTTTCAAGAATTTAAAATGACCCAATCCAAATCTAGTTCAGTTTAGATCTCAAACTCCTAGCATAATCTGGATCCAAACACCTCAAGATTTCCTTCTTTATCAATACTCCAGCATAGAGGGTTATTAAAACCTTTACATTGCATTGACATATGACCATAGTGTGGTGGTATGTCAGGCACTGTGTCTAATTCACACTGTTGATCTAATTTAGTATACAATCCTGTGAGCTTGAGATGCACAAAACTCCCACAGGACTCAATGACAGTTTCACCAACTAAGGATTTGAAAGATTAGACCCTTAAATTGGAAAATTCTCACCACCTCATCAGACTCATGATACTCACCAACTAATACAGATAATGGCTTTTGGGGACACCTGGAGGAGATTAAACAGATATACATGAATATGCAGTTTCTATGTTATTACTTTAAAATGTATTTAGTGCTAGTGAAAGACTGATGGTCCTGGAGAGTGAAGTCCTTTCTTTACCCAGAGAACAGGTACAGTTCAGGTAGTGGTACTGTAATCTTTCACAGTACCACAGCAATAGGCTTCTACCTTGACAAGAAGGTTGTGAGGATAGGTGCACTGTTTCTTTAAAGCTGTAGCAAGAAGCCAGGCAGGAAGAGGGAGCTGGAGAAGGTTCTAAGCAGAAGCTCTAAGGTGAAGCACAGAGAGGAAGAGAATTGCCTTGGGGCTAATGCGATTTTCCTTATTCTAATAAAATTCCTTGTTCAGTGTTAGAAGAAAGTGACTCCTGTGATTCTTTACCATTGACAGGTTTCAGAGTAGCAGCCGTGTTAGTCTGTATTCGCAAAAAGAAAAGGAGCACTGTATTTTCCACCGAATGCATCCGATGAAGTGAGCTGTAGCTCACGAAAGCTTATGCTCAAATAAATTTGTTAGTCTCTAAGGTGCCACAAGTACTCCTTTTCTTTTTACCATTGACAGAAAGTTTTCAGCTATGGATAAGAAAGGGAGTTCAGTCTCCATAGCTCATTCAGTCCTTGGCCCTTCTGCTGTGACTGCAACAAGGATGCCAATTAGTGTCAGTTGTGATGGTTGTTTTTGTCACATGGGCACCTATCCGGTGGATTGAGATCCACCGAAGACATTCCACACAGGCCACCAAACAGCCTTTCAAGTTTGCCAGCAATCACTCACTCAGACAGGCTTTAACTAGTGGCCTAGAAGCGCAAGGCTCCACAGCCCATTACCAATGTCCCAAGCCATGCAGTCAACCAGATTGTTTAAACGCCTGGGACGTGGTTACAGAGACAATGGCGACACAGGGCTGCGGGGTTAGAGATGGCATGAGGATCATTGGGACGTGGGTATAGAGACAATGGCGACAGAGGGTTGCGGGGTTAGAGACGGCATGAGGATCGTTGGGATGTGGGTACAGAGACAATGGCGACAGAGGGCTGTGGGGCTACAGACGGCATGAGGATCGCTGGGTTGTGGGTACAGAAACGGAGGTGATGCAGGGATGAGAACATGGGGATGCAGGAGCCATGGCAATGTGAGATCAGGGACAGCTGAGACATTGGGGATGGAGGCAGAGATGATATAGGGCTGAGGATGGTGGTGACATGGGAGCAATGGTAATACGAGATAGGAGATGGCTGGGACATGGGGAAGAGGACGGTGTGATCGAGCAAGTGAGGCTGGACGAGGTGATGATGAGGGGTTGGTTGGGATGTGTGGGTGGTGGTGGTGATGCAGTGACAGTGAGATGCATAGACAGTGGCAACACAGGGATGGCTGGGATGACGGAACAAAACCAGTAGCAATACAGGGATAGGTGGGAGCCAGGCTGGTGGTGGTGATACAGAGATGGTTGGGATGTGGGGACAAAGATGGGGATAGCTGAGATGAGGACAGTGGGGAAGTGGAGGCAATAATTGTGATGACTGAGCAGTGGGGATGGTGATATGGGGACAGGGATGGCTGTGGGGATGGGGACAGTGACAGGGAGATGGGGATGAGGACAGGGAGACAGGGTGCGGACAGGAATGGGGACAGGGATGGCTGGGAGATGGGGATGGGGTCAGTGACAGGGATGACAAGGTGGTGGGGTTGGGATGGGGATGGTTGGGAGGTAGGGATGAGGCTGGGGGGAAAGGGACGGGGAGAGGAGATGGGGGATAGGAAGAGGAGGCTGGGGAAGGGGGCGCTGGGAGGTGAGGATGGGGGGAATTGGGGGGGATGGGGACAGGGGGAGGGGCATGGAGATGGGGAGATGGGAAGGAGAGAGGGGCCGGGGAGAGGGATGGGGAGACGGGAAGGGGAGGGGACGGGGGAATTGGGGGGAAGGGGAGACGGGGAGGGGGAGGGGATGGGGGAATTGGGGGGAAGGGGAGACGGGGAGGGGGAGGGGCCGGGGGAATTGGGGGGATGGGGAGACGGGGAGACGGGGAGGGGCTGGGGGAATTGGGGGGATGGGGAAACGGGGAGGCGGAGAGGGGGAGGGGACGGGGAATTGGGGGGAAGGGGCCGGGGAGGGGCCGGGGGGAATTGGGGGGGAGGGGCCGGGGAGGCGGAGAGGGGGAGGGGATGGGGAGAATTGGGGGGAAGGGGAGACGGGGAGGGGAGAGGCCGGGGGGAATTGGGGGGATGGGGAGACGGGGAGGGGGAGGGGCCGGGGGAATTGGGGGGAAGGGGCCGGGGAGGGGATGGGGGGAATAGGGGGAATGGGGAGACGGGGAGGGGGAGGGGCCGGGGGAATTGGGGGGATGGGGAGACGGGGAGACGGGGAGGGGCTGGGGGAATTGGGGGGATGGGGAAACGGGGAGGCGGAGAGGGGGAGGGGACGGGGGAATTGGGGGGAAGGGGCCGGGGAGGGGCCGGGGGGAATTGGGGGGGAGGGGCCGGGGAGGCGGAGAGGGAGAGGGGATGGGGAGAATTGGGGGGAAGGGGAGACGGGGAGGGGAGAGGCCGGGGGGAATTGGGGGGATGGGGAGGGGAGAGGGGGAGGGGCAGGGGAGGGGCCGGGGGAGAGGGGCTGGGGAGGCGGAGAGGGGGAGGGGCCGGGGGAATTGGGGGGAGAGGGGCTGGGGAGGCGGAGAGGGGGAGGGGCCGGGGGAATTGGGGGGGTGGGGAGACGGGGAGGGGAGAGAGGGAGGGGATGGGGAGAATTGGGGGGAAGGGGAGACGGGGAGGGGAGAGGCCGGGGGGAATTGGGGGGATGGGGAGACGGGGAGGGGGAGGGGCCGGGGGAATTGGGGGGAAGGGGAGACGGGGAGGGGGAGGGGCCAGGGGAATTGGGGGGAAGGGGAGACGGGGAGGGGAGAGGGGGAGGGGCAGGGGAGGGGCCGGGGGAGAGGGGCTGGGGAGGCGGAGGGGGGGAGGGGCCGGGGGGAATTGGGGGGGTGGGGAGACGGGGAGGGGAGAGAGGGAGGGGCCAGGGGAATTGGGGGGAAGGAGAGAGGGGCCGGGGAGAGGGATGGGGAGACGGGAAGGGGAGGGGACGGGGGAATTGGGGGGGTGGGGAGACGGGGAGGGGGAGGGGCCGGGGGAATTGGGGGGAGAGGGGCTGGGGAGGCGGAGAGAGGGAGGGGCCAGGGGGAATTGGGGGGGTGGGGAGACGGGGAGGGGAGAGAGGGAGGGGCAGGGGAGGGGCCGGGGGAGAGGGGCTGGGGAGGCGGAGGGGGGGAGGGGCCGGGGGGAATTGGGGGGGTGGGGAGACGGGGAGGGGAGGGGAGAGAGGGAGGGGCCGTGCAGCGCAGCGCAGCGCAGCACCCGGTACTGACCGGGACGGGCCGCTCTTCCCGCCGGCTCCTGTCGCTGCAGCTCCCGCCGCAGGCCCCGCAGCCGGGGGGGAGGCTGGGGCCGGTGGCTGTACACCCCGTTACCATGACGACTGCCGCGTCCGGCCGCGCCGCGCGAGAAGGCGGAAGCGAGGGGAGGCCGTTTCCGGCGGCGCGCGCGGGCTCGGGTTGGTTACGGCGGCCGGGCGGGGCCGGCGCGGAGCTGGAGCGGACGGAGGCGCCTCTCTCCCCCGCCTGGCCCTCGCTGCGGCGGCCGGGGCCCGGGCAGGAGCTCGGGGAAGATGCTGGAGGCGGCGGCCGAGCCGGAGCTGGACCCCGAGGACCTGGTGCATTTCTCGGTGGGGGACCTGCCCAGCCGCGGCTACGGGGTGATGGGCGAGATCCGGAGGCAGGGCAAGCTCTGCGACGTGACCCTCAAGGTGCCGGGGGGAGCCCTGGGGGGGGCACGGGGAATGGGGGGGCCGGATGTGGGGGGGGTATGACACGGGGTGGGGGAGTGCCCCCGTGGGGGCATGGGATGGGGGGGCCGGATGTGGGGGGGGTATGACACGGGGTGGGGGAGAGCCCCCGTGGGGGCATTGGATGGGGGGGCCGGATGTGGGGGGGGTATGACACGGGGGGGGGGAGAGCCCCGTGGGGGCATTGGATGGGGGGCCGGATGTGGGGGGGGTATGACACGGGGTGGGGGAGTGCCCCCGTGGGGGCATGGGATGGGGGGGCCGGATGTGGGGGGGGTATGACACGGGGTGGGGGAGTGCCCCGGGGGGGCATGGGATGGGGGGGCCGGATGTGGGGGGGCATGACACGGGGTGGGGGAGTGCCCCCGTGGGGGCATGGGATGGGGGGGCCGGATGTGGGGGGGGTATGACACGGGGTGGGGGAGTGCCCCCGTGGGGGCATGGGATGGGGGGGCCGGATGTGGGGGGGGTATGACACGGGGTGGGGGAGTGCCCCCGTGGGGGCATGGGATGGGGGGGCCGGATGTGGGGGGGGTATGACACGGGGTGGGGGAGTGCCCCCGTGGGGGCATGGGATGGGGGGGCCGGATGTGGGGGGGGTATGACACGGGGTGGGGGAGAGCCCCCGTGGGGGCATGGGATGGGGGGGCCGGATGTGGGGGGGCATGACACGGGGTGGGGGAGTGCCCCCGTGGGGGCATTGGATGGGGGGGCCGGATGTGGGGGGGGTATGACACGGGGTGGGGGAGTGCCCCCGTGGGGGCATTGGATGGGGGGGCCGGATGTGGGGGGGGTATGACACGGGGTGGGGGAGTGCGCCCGTGGGGGCATGGGATGGGGGGCCGGATGTGGGGGGGTATGACACGGGGTGGGGGAGTGCCCCCGTGGGGGCATGGGATGGGGGGGCCGGATGTGGGGGGGTATGACACGGGGTGGGGGAGTGCCCCCGTGGGGGCATGGGATGGGGGGGCCGGATGTGGGGGGGCATGACACGGGGTGGGGGAGTGCCCCCGTGGGGGCATGGGATGGGGGGCTGGATGTGGGGGGGCATGACATGGGATGGGGGGGCCTGATGGGGCTGGGAACGGGATGCGGAGCTGTGAGGGTCGTGGGGTGATGGGATGGGGGTAGCCCTGATGTGGGGGGAGCCCTGAGTTGGGGGGTTCTCTCCTTACCCACCCCTTGTCTAGCCCCTGCCTCACTCCTCTTGAGGAGGTTGCACCACTAGTGCTTCTTTCTCTGGGCACCCTTCTCCCCAACCTTATGCAGGGTGGTGGGGGTTTGACCCCCCCACAGCATTGGGCTCTGCCCCTTGGTGCAGAGCTAGGGGACCCATCTGCCCTGGTTGGTTTCTGTCCTGTGGTGAATGAAGTTGGGGGAAACTTTGGGGTTGGGGCTTTTCCCTCCACGCACCCACTTGGACCTCTCCGGGCTTGGTGGGGCTCATCGGTCTTGGATGACTGAGACTAGTGCACACCCAGCACACGTGTGCAGCTTGGGTGAAGGTGTATGGTACCTGTAGCCACTGGCCTATACCAGCTTGTAGCGCCAATCCCATGTGCCTTCATCCCCCACAGGAGGTAGAAGCAGCAGCTCTGTATAAATAGGTGCCTAGGCTATAGACTGTATCACATACAAAGGGGAGTTGAAATCCAACTCAACCATAGTTTGCTAATCTCCAGTCACGTCATATGCCTTTGGGTGGAAAGGGGCATCAAGCGAGTCATCTAGTCCAGCTTTTCTCACCCTAAATATTTGTTTAGATGACTTGCCACTAGTCATCCTTACATGCCAGGAGTGGCCCCATAAATAGCTTTGTGTTCTCCATTGAGGTGCCATAGGAAATATTTGTTAATTTGAGATGTTCCCACTGCTATCACTCTTGCAATTCTCTCTAATGCAAGACTGGCTAGTACTGTTGTGAGGCAGGAATCTTAGCTAAAATACGCATGCTACAAATTAATATTGCTCAGGGAGCTTATGTTTTTGCTGCTTGGAGATATTATTTATTGTGTTACAGTAACTTCTAGGTCCCACAATCAGGGATCTGTACGCACACAAAATGTAGAGGTGGTTATAATAGAGAAATACTGATTTGAACCTATAAATCAGAGTAACAGGTTGGCATAGCATTCACCCTTTGATGCTACAGGTATGTGAGCCGTAGAGAGATTACTGCGAGACAGATACTGTCATTAGGCTGCTAATTCAGATGTAGCCGAGGATGGTGGTAGCAAAACATTGTTACAACTTTTTTAGTGGCCTAAGCAAAATGAGTTTGGTTTTCAGTCCAGTGTCTGGTGGATGTGTCGACATCACAAAATCTACAGCAGCAATTAGCACCTTTATTGATGCTCTCAGTCAAGAGTCCAAGCACTGACCGAATCATGGACATTGTGCTCCCTTCTAATTCCCAGAGGGTGGTCACTCTACATCAGGGTTGACATGCATTGATGGGGCGAAGAATTGGCTTGCTGCTGCCTGAACTGTGTCTTTTATGTGGAGAAATGGAAAATCAGTCTCTAGGACTGTCAACCCATTATCTTTCAAGATCATTTAATTCACAATCTAAAAGAGAATTAAACCCCTAAAGCCTGAACATGCTAACTACAACATAGGAATTGCCACACTGCATCAGGCAAGTGGTGCCTATAGTCCAATATTTGAGTGTGGCCCATAGCAGATTCTTCAGAGGAAAATGCTAGAATCCCTGTAAAAGTTAAAAACAGAATAGGAGTTTTTAGATGTATACAGTGCTGCTGTTGCCGTGCTCAAGGCATGTGACCAGTCCAGTGAGTACAAAATTCATACTATTGATTTAAACCCTAAAATGTTCCCCAGTCTGCACAGATTGAGACTCTTCACCCACTTCCCTTTGCCTTAGAAAGAGATTTACATAAATAAATAGATTTTGCATTCCTTACACTGAGTAGTGTGGGTTGCGTACATCTAAATGAAGAATACACAAGAATATTTTGTTAATCATCATTCACCAGTGTATTGTCTGTGTGGTGGCCATGAACAAAGTTGTGCTGTCTGAACCCTGGTCTACACTAGGAGTTGAGGTCGAATTTAGCAGCATTAAATCGATTTAACCCTGCACCCGTCCACACGACGAAGCCCTTTTTTTTTTTTGACTTAAAGGGCTCTTAAAATCGATTTCTTTACTCCACCCCCGACAAGGGGATTAGCGCTGAAATCGGCCTTGCTGGGTCGAATTTGGGGTACTGTGGATGCAATTAGATGGTATTGGCCTCCGGACCTATCCCAGAGTGCTCCATTGTGACCGCTCTGGACAGCACTCTCAACTCGGATGCACTGGCCAGGTAGACAGGAAAAGGCCCGCGAACTTTTGAATTTTAATTTCCTGTTTGGTCAGCGTGGCAAGCTCCAGGTGACCATGCAGAGCTCATCAGCAGAGATGACCATGATGGAGTCCCAGAATCGCAAAAGAGCTCCAGCATGGACCGAATGGGAGGTACGGGATCTGATCGCTGCATAGAGAGAGGAATCCGTGCTATCAGAACTATGTTCCAGTTTTCGAAATGCCAAAACGCTTGTCAGAATCTCCCAGGGCATGAAGGACAGAGGCCATAACAGGGACCCGAAGCAGTGCCACGTGAAACTTAAGGAGCTGAGGCAAGCCTACCAGAAAACCAGAGAGGCAAACGGCTGCTCCGGGTCAGAGCCCCAAACATGCCGCTTCTATGATGAGCTGCATGCCATTTTAAGGGGTTCAGCCACCACTACCCCAGCCGTGCTGTTTGACTCCTTCAATGGAGATGAAGACAACACGGAAGCAGGTTCTGGGGACGAGGAAGATAGTTCACAGCAAGCAAGCGGAGAAACCGGTTTTCCCGACAGCCAGGAACTGTTTCTCACCCTGGACCTGGAGCCATTACCCCCCGAACCCACCCAAGGCTGCCTCCCGGACCCGCCAGGCGGAGAAGGGACCTCTGGTGAGTGTACCTTTTAAAATACTATACGTGGTTTAAAAGCCAGCATGTTTAATGATTAATTTGCCCTGGCATTTGCGGCTCTCCTGGCTATATTCCCAAAGCCTCTGTAAAAGGTTTCTGGGGAGGGCAGCCTTATTCCATCCACCATGGTAGGACACTTGACCACTCCAGGCCAGTAGCACGTACTCGGGGAATCATTATAGAACAAAGCATTGCAGTGTATGTTTGCTGGTGTTCAATCAACATCCGTTCTTTATCTCTCTGTGTTATCCTCAGGAGAGTGATATCATTCATGGTCACCTGGTTGAAATAGGGTGCTTTTCTTAAGGGGGCATTCAGAGGTGCCCATTCCTGCTGGGCTGTTTGCCTATGGCTGAACAGAAATGTTCCCCACTATTACCCATGGGGAGGGTGGAGGGGCTAGCCATGCGCTGCGGGGAGGCAAAATGCGACCTTGGAACGAAAGCACATGTGCTATGTATGTAATGTTAACAGCAAGGTTTACCGTGAAAGAGTGTACCCATTGTTCTATAAAATGTGTTTTTTTTAAATACCACTGTCCCTTTTTTTTTTCCTCCACCAGCTTAATGTGTTTCAAGGATCACAGGATCTTCTCCTTCCCAGAGGCTAGCGAAGATTAGAAAGCGAAAAAAGCGCATTCGCAATGAAATGTTCTCTGAGCTCATGCTGTCCTCCCACACTGACAGAGCACTGACGAATGCATGGAGGTAGACAATGTCAGAGTGCAGGAAAGCACAAAATGACCGGGAGGAGAGGTGGCGGGCTAAAGAGAATAAGTGGCGGGCTGAAGCTGAAAGGTGGTGGCAGCATGATGAAAGGAGGCAGGATTCAATGCTGAGGCTGCTGGAGGATCAAACTAATATGCTCCAGCATATGGTTGAGCTGCAGGAAAGGCAGCAGGAGCACAGACCGCCGCTACAGCCCCTGTGTAACCAACCGCCCTCCTCCCCAAGTTCCATAGCTTCCTCACCCAGACGCCCAAGAATGCTGTGGGGAGGCCTCCCGCCACCCAGCCACTCCACCCCAGAGGATTGCCCAAGCAACAGAAGGCTGGCATTCAATAAGTTTTAAAGTGCTGTGTGGCCTTGTCCTTGCCTCCTCCACCACCCCTCCTGGTGCTTCTCTCCTCCACCACCCCTGCTGGGCTATCTTGGTAGTTATCCCCCTATCTGTGTGATGAATTAATAAAGAATGCATGAATGTGAAGCAACAATGACTTTATTGCCTCTGCAAGCGGTGATCGAAGGGAGGAGGGGAGGGTGGCTAGCTTACAGGTAAGTAGAGTGAACCAAGGGGCGGGTTTCATCAAGGAGAAACAAACAGAACTTTCATACTGTAGCCTGGCCAGTCATGAAACTGGTTTTCAAAGCTTCTCTGATGCACACTGCTCCCTCCTGTGCTCTTCTAACCTCCCTGGTGTCGGGCTGTGCGTAACCAGCAGCCAGGCGATTTGCCTCAACCTCTCATACCACCATAAACATCTCCCCCTTACTCTCACGGATATTGTGGAGCGCACAGCAAGCAGTAATAACAGTGGAGAATATTGGTTTCGTTGAGGTCTAACCAAGTCAGTAAACTGCGCCAGCGCGCTTTTAAACATCCAAATGCACATTCTACCACCATTCTGCACTTGCTCAGCCTGTAGTTGAACAGCTTCTGACTATTGGTCCAGGCTGCCTGTGTATGGCTTCATGAGCCATGGCATTAAGGGGTAGGCTGGGTCCCCAAGGATAAGTATAGGCATTTCAGCATCCCCAATGGTTATTTTCTTGTCTGGGAAGAAAGTCCCTTCCTGCAGCTTTTGAAACAGACCAGAGTTCCTGAAGATGCGAGCATCATGTACCTTTCCCAGCCATCCCACGCTGATGTTGGTGAAACGTCCCTTGTGATCCACCAGTGCTTGCAGCACTATTGAAAAGTATCCCTGTGGTTTATGTACTCGCTAGCTTGGTGCTCTGGTCCCAAGATAGGGATATGGGTTCTGTCTATGGCCCCGCCACAATTAGGGAATCCCATTGCAGCAAAGCCATCCACTATGACCTGCACGTTTCCCAGGGTCACTACCCTCGATATCAGCAGATCTTTGATTGCGTTGGCTACTTGCATCACAGCAGCCCCCACGGTAGATTTGCCCACTCCAAATTGATTCCCAACTGACTGGTAGCTGTCTGGCATTGCAAGCTTCCACAGGACTATTGCCACTCGCTTCTCAACTGTGAAGGCTGCTTTCATCTTGGTATTCTTGTGCCTCAGGGCAGGGGAAAGCAAGTCACAAAGTTCCATGAAAGTGCCCTTACGCATGCAAAAGTTTTGCAGCCACTGGGAATCATCCCAGACCTGCAACACTATGCGGTCCCACCAGTCTGTGCTTGTTTCCCGGGCCCAGAATCGGCATTCCACCGCATGAGCCTGCCCCATTAGCACCATGATGCCCACATTGGCAGAGCCAGTACTTTGAGAGAAGTCTGTGTCTATGTCCTCATCACTCTCATCACCGCGCTGACGTCGCCTACTCGCCCAGTTTCACTTTGCCAGGTTCTGGTGCTGCATATACTGCTGGATAATGCGTGTGGTGTTTAATGTGCTCCTAATTGCCAAAGTGATCTGAGCGGGCTCCATGCTTGCCGTGGTATGGCGTCTGCACAGAAAAAAGGTGGGGAACGATTGTCTGCTGTTGCCCTGACGGAGGGAGGGGTAACTGACGACATGGCTTACAGGGAATTAAAATCAACAAAGGGGGTGGCTTTGCGAGAAACAGAATGACCCCCTCAAGGATAGAACTCAAAACTGGGTTTAGCAGGCAGTTGATTTCACAGAGGGAGGGAGGGAGAAGAAAATGAATACAAAACAAATCTGGTCTATTTCTTGTTTTGAGCCACTTCATCTATCTTTATACATCTTGCTGGCAGCAGACTGTGCAGTACAACCGCTAGCTATCGTCATCTCCTAGGTGCTCGGCAGAAGACGGTGCAGTATGACTACTGGCCGTCGTCTTCTGCTGGCTGCAGATTAAAAGACAGTGCACTGCTGGTAGGACTCAATCGCCATGAGACGAAACAAGGGAAATGACCTGGCTGAGTCACTCCCATGTTTGCCCAGGCGCCTGGTTAAAAGAGCACCCAGGATTATGTCAATGACGGCTACCGGTCATACTGCACTGTCTGCTGCCAAAAGGCAATAAACTGCTACTGTGTAGCAATGCAGTACCACGTCTGCCAGCACCCAGGAGACATACGGTGACGGATAGCTGAGCAGGCTCCATGCTTGCCGTGGTATGGCGTCTGCGCAGGTAACTCAAGAAAAAAGGCGCAAAACGATTGTCTGCCCTTGCTTTCACGGAGGGAGGGAGGGAACGGGGGCCTGACTATATGTACCCAGAACCACGCGCAGCAATGTTTTAGCCCCATCAGGCACTGGGATTTCTACCCAGAATTCAAATGGGCAGCGGAGACTGCGCGAACTGTGGGATAGCTACCCACAGTGTAACGCTCCAGAAGTCGACGTGGACACGCTCCGCTGACTACATGGACTTAGAGCATTTGTGTGGGGACATACACAATCGACTATAAAAATGCTTTCTACAAAACCAACTTCTATAAATTCGACCTAATTTCATAGTGTAGACATACCCTAAGATATAATGTTTGGGATAGGCTTGCTAGCCATAATCAGAGACTCCCCTTCACAACTTAGATGATCGGGCTTGGTAGTTTCTTAGAGAGAAAGTATTGACCTATATCTATATAGCGCTGTGTGTCTCAGTGTGCATGGATGTCTGATGGAGATGGGAAGCCTCTCACCCCTGAGATGTTAGTAGCATCTAAAGTAGTTACCATCGGATGTGTCTTTAACCTATTTGAAACTAGTCCGGTTCCACATTCCTTTGTGTCTAGATGCTGTAGCATTAATCTGCCTAAGCTAGATTACAAATTCCATTATCACTGTTGGGACCCTTGGTAGTCTTCGTGGCAGACGCTTGAGCAAGCCTCCCAAGCTCACTTTTGATGCATATTTCAGGAGGAGGAGATGAGATTTGAAATAGCCTGTGAAATAGCTTTTGTGTTGATAAAAGACTTTGACGTCTAAGGCTATTTCATTAACACTATGTTCTCTTCAAGAGTGTCTCTCAATGTAAAAAGAAAAGGAGTACCCGTGGCACCTTAGAGACTAACAAATTTATTAGAGCATAAGCTTTCGTGAGCTACAGCTCACTTCATCGGAGGTTTTTTCCACCAAATGCATCTGATGAAGTGAGCTGTAGCTCACGAAAGCTTATGCTCTAATAAATTTGTTGGTCTCTAAGGTGCCACGGGTACTCCTTTTCTTTTTGCAAATACAGACTAACACGGCTGCTACTCTGAAACCTCTCTCAATGTAGTTAATCATGATAGTGAAATATTCTACTTCTTTGCCGCTTCCACCAGCTGTCAACTCACTTTTCAGCACTGACCTGCATGTCCTTTAGCAGTTGAGTTGACATGGTTCATTCTCTTCAAGCCAAATCTTTCTTCCTGATCATTCAGTACAAGATGCCTTTTCCAGCTTTATTCATTATGCAGCACTGGGTATTATGGAAGCAGATTTTGAGAGTGTTTTTCTAGTAGATACAGCAGCTACTTTAATACATAGCTGACTTATGAAAAGTACTTTTTCCATTGATCTTGTGGGCCATAGCACAGATCAGTTGAATAAGGGTCTCTTCTCCACTGTTGATCAGCACTTTAACCATGTTGGAAGACAATGGCTGTAAATGGGATTCCCCTAGCATATGATAGTGGTTGCTGGGTGGACAAGAGCTAAGTGGTTCAGTGGTGTTAGCTCTACCTAACTTTCTGCTTCCTGTAAGTAGAGATAAAAGGGATAAAATCAGTGACAAAAATGAGTTTTATGGCCATGACTGAAAGAGGAGCTCATTTAATATGATGAATAGTAAAACATGAAAACTTACTATTTATTATTTGGATTACAATGAATTAGTCTTGGAGTGTCTTAATTCCTGTGTTAAAGGCTGAATTCAATATTTAGCTGTAGTCTGTGGGCCTGGGTTATGAATCTAGGACAATACCTAACTCTGGATCTACAGACATCAATAGGAGGTTTGTACATTGTTGTTAAAGTCCCTGTATCTCACTTGGCTCATTAATTGTGCTAATCTTTGGGACCACTTCTGGTTTTTGCTCTTCTTCTTTTCTGAGTGCTTAGCTGACTCTGTAGTTCTAGAGTCAATGCCTCAATAAGATGAATAGGTCTGGGGATGTGAGGAGTTCACAGCTTTCAGACATCCTCTTTGTCTGTTTGCATACTCAGGCCTGGTATGCACTACAGAGTTAGGTTGATGTAAGCTGCCTTTCATTGATCTATGCCAACTTAACAACGCGACCTCCATGAGTGGCGTAGAGTCAAGGTTGATGTAGTTAGGTTTACGCAGTGTCACTGTAGGCACTGCGTTGCTTTCGTCGACTGTTACTGGCTTTCAGGAGCTGTCCCACGCTGATAGCACGATCGCTACAGGCGCTCCTGGTGAGGACATGCACCTCCAACACAAGGAGCAAAGTGTAGACATGTACAAAATAATGTAATTACTGTGGCGGCTGTATGCTGACGTAAGTTAGGTCAACTTAATTTTGTTGTGTAGACATGGTCTCAGGCTGACAACACGACATCATTTACATTTGGCTCATGTTTGGAAAAAATAATTTCACAACCAGAGTGTCTAGAAACTTTAATTTTAAAATGAAAGAATCTGAATGTGTCACTAGGGCCACATAAATAGGCCGGGTATTTGAAACCTCTATTTGGCTAATGGAAAAGTGAATGATTAACAAACATCAATATTCAAATGATCGTTGACAAAAGAAACCTGTAAGATAACTTTAACATTGTACCAGGCTTGCAACACTTCTCTTCCAACTTGTTTTCTCATCTGAGAATCACTGCCGCTGCAATTCAGGTTGCTCAATAGACCATGATGCTGTTTCAGCAGCAGATGGCAGCTTGTTTTAGATGCGATTAGACAAAGAAGTGCTGATTTGACTCAATCTGTCAAACCTCTGATTATTCTAAGCTGGGTTTCAGGAAGTCTGTCAGTGCTCCTCATGATCATCTCTGTGAACACAAGGTTTCTGGGGCAGAAGTTGAGCTGTGTGTCTAGCACAAGCGCACCCTGCTAGGATACAAGGTGCCCATTGAGGGCTCATGCCCTTTCATTTCTGCGCCAATATACAGGGTTTGTCTGGGTTGCTAAAATCAGGGGCTTGAAATGCCATTCCTTATTCCAGTCTTTCTCAAACTCTTCTAGATTGTGGATCCCTTATTAAGTTAGATACCATTTTGTGCGCACCTCTCCTCCCAGCCCCCTTTCCACTACAGTAACTTCTCGCTTAATGTTGTAGTTATGGTCCTAAAAAAATGTGACTTTAAGCAAAACCGATGTTAAGCAAATCCAGTTTCCCCATAAGAATTAATGTAAATTGAACACACAGTGGTATTGTACTTTAAACTCAGAGGAGCCAGGTAGATTTTTTTGGACTCCAATTTCTTAATTCCTTTAGCTTTTCAAGATATTATCTGCTGGGGATTGCCTCCAGCCTGGTATACATGCAATTTTCCTGGATGGCCAGTGAAAAGGAATGCTGTTGATTAGTTTGAACTATGCAGAGAACTACTCCCTACTCAAAACCTTTACTGCAAGACCCAAGGAGGATCTAATGTAAATAGGGGGGTTAGGTTCCATTTAAATTTCTTATTCATGCCATTTTCTCTCTGTTTTAAAGCTGTCAGTTGGCCCTACTAATTCCAATAAGGCATTTTTCCTTCTGTTTCTCTAGATGCTTATTGGTGTCTTTGCAGGCGGTTGGGTTTTATGAGAGTTTTTTTTTATGTCTAACTACTGTTACCCTGTATCGAACATGAGGGGATATTTTTATACATAGTGATTGGCTGAATGGTGACATGTGACAATACCCTAAATTGGAATGTTTGATTATCTTCCTCCTATCTGAGGGCTTGTCTACATTACCGCTTAAATCAATGTAACTTACATTGCTTAGGGGTGTGAAAAGGCCACCCCAATGAGCGACGTAAGTTTCATCAACTTAAAGCGGTGTCCACACTGTGCTATGTCGGTGGGAGATGCTCTCCCACCAGCATAGCTTCCGCCTCTCGTTGAGGTGGAGTAATTATGCTGACAGAAGAGCGCTCTCCCATCAGCATAGTGCATCTTTACCAGACATGCTACAGCTGTGCCGATGTAGCACGATAGCATAGACTTGCCCTAAGCTTATGCTGTTTTTGACTCTCTAATTTACACTGGAGTTGACTGCTTGGTCTTTTTGCCCTTTCGCTTTTCCCTCAGAATGTAATAGCCCCAGAAATCATAGCAAAAAAAGGTCCAAGTGTTGTGTTAGGTAGCTGTGGTCCTGTTAACAAAGGCTCTTAAAGATGTTTAACCAAAAAAAAGAAAAGACGAGATCTTTGCACCAATGGGTTTACTGATGGCTTCTCAGCTATGCAGCCTCCTGTTGTCATGAAAACAATAGATGTCTTTTTATTACACCTACTGTGTTTTTCTATGAAGAAGGCTCCATTATGTGCTGGAACTAATTAATATTTTAAGCATGTGGGTGTGTAGTGGAGAATGATTTTTCATTAGTCTAGTACACATCATAGTAAAGGAACATTGCATAATATCCTTTGTCAGAAGTGGAATAAACTGCATGAGTGATTCTGCTTGTAATGGGTTCCACTGAATCCCTGTAAACTGTGTCTTTCTCCAGGAAACTTCAAGACACCTGCTAATATGGATTGTAAAATATTTCTAAAATAGTTTTATCCTTCTGTAAACTCTTACCAGACTCTTTGCCCTTTATTACTGAGATTTTGCTCAGGAAATTGAAGGGTAAAAGAGCTAATTGGAGCATGCAAGTGATATACAAGGCGCTCTCAAACAGCTCTATGAATCCTGACCAGTAGCGACCTGTTTTGTCTCTTCCTGGGGCTCCTATCAACTGCACTTTGGTCCTTGGCATTTCATTTGTGCCTGAAGACCGACTTAAACGCTAGTCTGTAAAAGTGAAAGGTGAATGTACTAATCTGTATGAACTCATAAGAGTGCCTGTATTTTTATGACCTCACAGATGTTCTCATGGCACAGATTAGGTCATTGCAAATGGAAGCTTCTGACTTAAAGTATGGATGAAATCTTAAAAGATCCTTGTGTCATGCTCTCTGGAGTGGCTCACAACTGAGTGCCTTCCTTAGGGCAGACTGTCAAAAACAGGGCAGACGCCCCGAACTGTTGGTGTGCTCTCAAATTAGATTTCACCAAGCCAGTAACAAATGTGAACTTCTGGATCACTAAAAGAGTCTTATCATGGGTTCACAGACAATCCTCTTAGACTCGCCAGTCTATCTTGCCACCCAGACAAAATGGCGTAATGATAAGTGATCACTTAAACCAAATGTTCTGATTGCTTCCAGTCACTTACTCCAAATCAGTTGGTACCCTTGATCTTACATCAAAGACAACACCTGTAGCCAATCCTGTAATAAACTCTCTAAAGGTTTATTCGGAAAAAGAAATGAGTTATTTACAGGTTAAAGCAAGCAAACACACACACACACACAAGTGAGTTATTGCCTAAATCCTAAGAGTGACAGAGTTGTTGTGATCTGGCAATACAAAGTGTGTCTCAGGGCGGGCCCAAGATCTCTAGCTTCAGTTTGTCTCTAGCCCTGTCAGAGTTCAAACAGTCAGCAAGATGGAAAAGTTTCCTCTGATTTTGTTTTATTTCCTTCATTCAGCTTCCAAGTCCACAGGACAAGCTTCCTTGCCCATAGCACTTCCATGGTGCAACAGGGCCAGTAACTAATTCTCTATATTGGGATGTTCCTTGATGGCCCATCTGATTTTGATAGTCCTTCTGGGTGGGTGTGGGAGACAATTCCAATGCCTGGGTTCACAACTTCAGAGCAAACATTTTCAAAGTTATATAGCAAAGCTGACATATTTTCTTATAGCCTGGAATACACACATTACGTGAGATTAATGCATGCAAGCATTTCGTAGTCTAAACACTGGATGCATTCTTATAAGACTGATACCTATTTTGAGTAAAACAAACATACAGGTGAACTGGCCAGTCTCCAGCTATGAGTTTGTTAATTCTTAGCGAATGTCTGCAGCCTGGGCAAGAGCTGGCATCTGGCCTGCCTACGTCCTACCGTGTTTTAGGCAAATATCGCTTAGTAACATGGAACAAAGGACAGCAGATATTGAAAATGATACATCAGCGATAGATGTTTTAAAGTAGAATGCTTCAGTTTGCCTTGTGAGAGCAATTGCTCTGTAAAACCCTGTTTTGGGGTGCTGCTGTGCAAAACGCCAAATCTTTAGATTTAGCCACTTCTTACTTTCTTTGGAAACAACTGTTTTAACTTCAACTGAGCTGCCCATCTAATTCCTTTTTTCTTTGGATGCGTTCAGTCCAGGGAATGATCTCTCCAATGAATGTCTAGAATGTATTGGTTTGTTTAAATTTACAACAAAAAGTAAATGCCTTTCCTCTTTGTCTGCTTTTAAAATGGGCTCAGTAAGATGCTCCGATAAAGGCTGGGCGTAATGGTCAATTCAAAAAATTGCACTGTTGTGTTAAAGATGACCTACAAAGTCAAAACAAAAAGAAAAGGAGTACTTGTGGCACCTTAGAGACTAACAAATTTATTAGAGCATAAGCTTTCGTGAGCTACAGCTCACTTCATTGGATGTATTTGGTGGAAAAAAAGTCAAAACAGAAACTGAATGGCCCCAATAACATGTATTGAATGCTCACACTAACTGTGGGGCATTAACATGGGAGAGGGGGGGCAATAACCACTTTACTGTTGCTGCATGTACTAATGTGTAATAATTCAAAGAACACTGGCTCACGCTGTTGTACCACAGTGACTGCTGGCTTTGGAGAGTCAGAGCCATCATGTAAGGTGATATTTTTAGAGAGATCACGTTTTACCAAAACCCCATGGAACTGATACTTTTTCTTGCTTTCCACCACTTCTGACTCTTGATCTACTTTTAATACATTTTACACCTTCAAACTATAGTAGAAACACTTAGCTTCAACGGTCCTGGGAGGTGGGTGATAATCAACTCAGTCGTATGGATGAGGGAAACTGAGGGACTATGGTGCAGTGATTTGGCCAAAGTCAGCTGTGGACAGGTTGAGAATAGAGCTCAGCTGATCCCACATCCCAATAGTACATTCAGAACAGTAGATAATGTTATCTCCCCGAAAAGCTGGCTCAATTGCTGTCTCATGTCCACTCTTCCTGCTCTTCGTTGTGCGCTGCGTAATTCCACAGCCTGATGCTTGTGGTGGGATTTGTTCACCCACATGGAAGTGATTATGCAAAAGCAAAATCTCTTCCAACAGTTAGACACAGAGTGCGGTAATTCACCATGATGGAAAAGGAAATGCAATAAAAGAACATTTGCATAGTAGGAGTCGGTTACATTTCATTAACTTCCTGAGGTGCAGAGGCTCTTTACCTGAAAATTTCCTTCTTCTCTGTGGGCTTGACCCGCCAAGCACCCTCTATGTTGGTGTATTTGTGTGTGTTCAATGGGTTCTCTCAGGTAGGCTCAGTGCAAGATTTTGGTTCACTTTTAAGCAAAAGTGGCTTTATAAAACCCTTAGCAGGAACCCTTCTACTCTCCTTAGCATCCATGGAAACAAATCTTTGGAGTTTAAATAACCCTGAGGAACTAGCCTGGGACTCGAGAGATTCACGTTCAGTTAGGTGCTCTGCCACAGACTTCTTGTCTGACCTTGAGTAAGTCACTTATCACTCTGTGCCTGAGTCCCATTGCAGGACTTCTATGGTGAAGTTTGTGAGGCACATGGGTACTAGGGTGCTGTAGAAGTGTGTAGAAATCTTCCTCGAGCAGTCTTTCCTCTTTCTCATCCACACTCAGCCTCCTTTGAACTCCTATCTAGTGACTTGGTGTATTTTGTTCAGACTAAGCTCTAAAGAGCAGGAAATGTGTATAAATAATAATACTGTAGAGTTAGAAAGTGACGTATAGCATGCATATTACTTACATGATTTATAGACAGAACAATAATAGCAGGGAAATACCTTTACACTATTGAGTTGGCCTTCCTAATTGTTAATTGTGGTGTTACTATCTAGGGCAGGGATGGGCAAACTTTTTGGCCAGAGGGCCACATTGGGGTTGCAAAACTGTATGGAGAGCTCGGTAGGGAAGGTTTTGCCTCCCCAAACAGCCTGGCCCCCGCCCCCATCCGACCCCTCCCACTTCCCGCCCCCTGACTGCCCCCCTCAGAACCTCCCACCCATCCAAAGCCCCCTGCTCCTTGTCCCCTGACTGCCCCCTCCCGGGACCCTCCTGCCCCATCCAACCCCCTCTGCTCCCTGTCCCTTGACTGCCCCAACCCCTATCCACACCCCCGCCCCCTGACAGGCCCCCCGGGACTCCCACACCTATCCAACCGCCCCCTGGGACCCCTCACTCCGGCTTCAGCCCCCTTCCCATGTCCCTCAGAGCAGCATGTCCGGCAGCTGCACCAGCCAGCCGGAGCCAGACATGCTGCCGCACTGCCCTGCAGGAGCACGCAGCCCCACTGTCCAGAGCACTGCCCACGTGGCTATGGGGGAGGGGCCCGGGGCTAGCCTCCCCAGCAGGTAGCTCAAGGGCTGGGCAGCACGGTCCCGCGGGCCATAGTTTGCCCATCTCTGATCTACAGGCCCGCTTCATTATTTGCAGTTTAAATAAGGTTATATTTGTAGGTGAGAGTTGGAAAATGTGTTATACGTATGGATAGGATTTATTCTGTTTGTGTGGGAATATAAATTGTTACAAAGGATAAACATCTCTATAATTGTTGATGACAAAAGTCTAAAGTGAAACTTTATTGTACCAGTTGAGATGCAGTAAGAAACTTAATAGGCAAAAATAGACTTTTAAAACCTCTAGCAATCTGTTAATAACATAGCCAAGGGGGTATTTATTTTTTAAAGAGAAATAAGCATAGATTACAAATAATTATGTATGTTGTGTGACTCTTCCCAGTTTGACTGCATTTGTAATGCGCTCATCACTGGTGTCTTAAGTGCTAAGTTTGATGGCTCTTCTTTGGAGCTAGTCATCCAGCTGTCTGCGATGCGAGGTTGTGTTGACATTGTGTAACCATACAATCATTTTGCTAATACACATGCCAAAGTATAAAGTGTGGTTAAGGGCTGTACCGAGAACGTAAATATGAGCAGATCTATTAGGGGTGGGGAAGTGAGTGTATGTGGGAATGAAGGTAAATGAACAGATGAGGCATTGGGGTATAATGACCATGCTGAAGGAAAAGTCAAAGGCTGAAATCACAGAATGTAAACCCTAAAATAAAGATGTGGATTTAAGTTGACCAGCAGATAGTAATTGGTGGCTGAGGGAAGAGAAAACTAATGGCTGATTAGCCCAGCTTTGAATTCTGTGGAATGACTGGAATGCGTGATTCATGTCAGGTCTAAATGACCTGGCTGTTTTCCTGGCGTAGGGTGCCCCGACAGTAGATGGGTGATATGAAAAATTATGATTATAACAGTTTCCCCAGGCAGCTTGGATTTCAGGTAAGGGGTTGGAATGGGGACAGGGAAGGCATGGGAAGAGGCAGGGCATGGGCAGGGCCTCACAGAAGGGGTGGAGTGGGGGCGGGACAGCGGGGGGCGTGTCAGTGGTGCGGCCCTCGGGCCATTGTACTAGTCCAATGGCCCTCGTGGTCATTTGAGTTTGAGACCCCAGATCTAGACCAATAGTTATACTCACTGTCCTTGTTCCCCTTCTGTCTGTTCATAGGTAGGGGACCACAAATTCAGCGCCCACCGGATCGTACTAGCAGCCTCCATCCCTTACTTTCATGCTATGTTTACAAATGACATGATGGAATGCAAACAGGATGAGATTGTCATGCAAGGAATGGATCCAAGGTAACTCCCTGGGACAGCCAAGGGACCACAGCCAATACAGCTTGTCGATGATGTTTTTGCCAATCTCTGCACACAAATGCAAATGTATAGGTTTAGAAACAGGCATTAAAGGGTTAAGATAAATCACATTTTTAAATAAATTTATGTTGCTACTAGCATCTTAGATTGTTATTAAGTTGAAATAATCTAATAGAGCTGAACGCAAGTGACCCTTTTTCTGCTCTTCTCCACCCTGTTTAGTGCACTAGAGGCTCTGATCAATTTTGCTTACAACGGACATCTAGCAATTGATCAGCAGAATGTTCAGTCGTTGCTGATGGGGGCAAGTTTTCTTCAGCTGCAAAATATCAAAGATGCCTGCTGTACCTTTCTCAGAGAGAGGTAAGGGTACCTTGTGTCCTGTGCCTTTGACTTTGACTGCTCCCTCAGAACGTGGGGTCATGGGTTCTGGTCTTGCTGTGGAACAGGGTGGTGGAATTGTGCTATTAGAGCACAAGATGCTAAACTGTGGTCCTTCCTTCCAGTTGCTTGTGGTGGGTTCAGGAAAAAGTTAAATGTCCTTTGGCCCTTTATGAGAAGGGTGGAGGAGGACTCTGTATCCTTATTCCATGTCCAGCTGTGGGCGGTGGGGAGGCCCAGATGGGCATGAGTTACTGTCTGGAACAAAGGTCACACATCCTGATCACTCAAACTGAAAAATGGAAATGCTAAACTGGCATGTTTTACTGCACTCAATAAGGGTTCATTGTGCAGACTCTCTTACTAAGGGCTCTGCAGTTCTACTGCACTCTCTTGATCCACTTCTTGAATGCAGCTATAGAATAGTTTTATCACAGCTTTATATCTACCCTTAAAATGTTTCTCTGGGGTTCGATGTAGGACCTTGTACTCCCCATCATCATAATATATCTGAGCACCTAAACAGCGATTTTAGCCTGTGAAATAGGAAAGGACTGTCCCCAATTTACAGACTGGGAAACCAGGCACAGATCAAATGATTTATGAAAGGTACCACAGGGAGCCTATGGAAGAGCAAGGAATTGATCCCAGGTCTTCTGAGACCAGTCCAGTGCCTTAGTTACAAGACCATCTTAGTAATAAATATCAAGATCCTACAAATCATGGAGTTTGGTTAGTGTCTGGAAATATACCATATGTTCACCATTGGAAGTGTCAGGTAAACTCAGTTTTTATGTTTTACTATGCCGTGTTCTTCCATAGCTCTTCAGTTCATTCCATGGTATTGCACCAAACATACGTAATAAATACAAAATGTCAACCAGTTTTTTTCATTCTGTATGGACTTGTCCCAAAATGCATGATTCAAAGAAAAAATTTACTGTTTCAGATGTTTCCGTGTGAACCCAGGGGTTCTCTACTATGTGTAAAACATAGATAATTAGCTCAAATAGTTAGTAAAATCATTATATACTTGGTTTTTCCTGGCAAAAAAATTAATTTTTGCACACTGGGCTCGGTACCAAACGGAGAGAACTGGATTGCACTGGTGAAGTGCTGGGGCCAAGCTTAGAGACTCAAATCCATTTTTAGGCACCTAAATAAAAGTGGCCTGATTTTTTTTCCCCACAGGTTCTGAGCTGCCACAGTTCCACCTAAACTTAATGGGAGCTGCTTATGCTGAGCACCTTTGAGTGGCGGGCCACTCTTACTGAGCTCCTAAATATGGATTTGAGAGGGTAGTTAAGGTTTTTATGTATAACAAGATACATTTGAAAGTCAGTGGGCTCTGATCACATGCCTCAGGAATAGCCAGAACATGCATGTCTAGTTCCAGTTTTTACAGGAATGTTATGATGACTGAGGTTTTTTCTAATTTAACTTTACTATGTGTTCCTGGGGATTTTCTAGGTGTTGGTGAGGATGTAAAGTCCAAGGCTGTTTGCGAGGATGTAAAGTCCAAGGCTGTGTAAACCTTTGCTTGGCTGGCAATGACTGTGCTTTCCCTGCGCTCGCCATATCTAACTCTTTGCTTTGTAAAATACTCTTGGTTCACTCCATTATTAAACATGCCACAGTGTTGTTTTAAATGTTTGGATCTTTATGCCCTGTAAGAGCTTGGCATTGCCAGACCTTCAGGGTTCTGTTCCCACCTCTCCGTGGTCATTGTTTGGATGCTCTGCTGATGTGCGCTCAGAATTGGTTATGTAAAATTTGAAAGCAACTGTGAAGATTCCCTCTTCGGAGGATCAAATCCAAACAGGCAGCTTCATTGTGGTGGATCTCCCCTTGACCCCTTACGAAGACTGTGGAAACTTGCGCCTAGGGTTTATTTCCGTTATTTAGATGTCAGGACTGAAAGAAGGAGGAAGAGTATAAAAGGGAGGTGCCCAAAATTTGACCTTTGGGCTAAAGGCAGTTTATGGCGTCCCTTAATGGTAACACACAGCCAGTAAGCTCTTAAATATGGAGGTGTGGTCCCTGGAAACGCAAAGCATGCATGGCTCCATCTTGATCAGAGCATTCTGTTTACTGCTGCTGTAGTGCATGGTCTTGGCTCAAAGCACTGAGTTTGCCCTGCTGTGGTACGGGTGACTTTGTGGTCCCCGGTTAGGCAAAGTTGAGGTATCTCTGTCAGAGTCTGATTCTGGGCATTGTGTAGTGAGTTTAATAGTGAGGCAAGAGTGGTACCAAATGTTTCCACAAACTGTTTTCATTTGGGTTAGAATAAGAGAAACTAACAATAGTATTCTGACATGCCTCATATCCATATGACCCATAAATACTGTGAAACAACCAGAATGGTCATCTCCTGTTGAACAGAGATGCACGGATCTGGTGGCAGAATTTCTCTTATGTGGGAGTTTCCAAATCTCCCATAGTGTGGACTTGATTTTCAGCATTTTTACAAGTTTTTAGAAACACCTGTGCCGAAAGCTCCTTGCACCACACAGCTGCTTAGAGCAATACATTTTCAGTTCTTTTGTGCTTCTTTATGATGGCATGCAGCAGCACCTGTTCAGCTGATCTGATCATTAGTTCATTTCTGCAGGGATTGTTCCGGCATTCTGACCTTTAATTGCTAAAAGACATCCTCAATAAAGCTTTACTGGTCAGGAAAATAAAGTAAGAAAAGGTGGCCAACATCTCACTTCAGTAATTAGCAAAGGTGTCTGGTGAAAACAAACTATGTTTGTAAGTTTCTGAAGAACACGCTTATCCTTGCTGTCAAACCAACAGGTTTCATTCCTGGAATCTGAAGTCATACTTATGCATGGAATAGACATTGTGTAGATTCTTGCACTGCTACTCCTCCTACATGTCATGCCCTGACTTTAGGAGGCCCGCCCGGGAAGAGTGCGCATCAGTCTCCAGGTCCAGTCAGTCCATGGTACTTCAGAGAATGTCAGCAAGTGGGCTTATTGTTCTTAGGGTGCAATTTCCCCTGTCCTCTTAATTTGGCATGAGTCAATCTTCATGACTATGCATACACTGGCCAGTTTAACCTGCAAACTGGTGTCTGTTGGAAGGGTGAGTTCTCTAATGTGGCAAATCCATCAGTTTCACAAGGTTACACTTTCTCTGACGTTCAGTTTCCTTGGTTCAGTTTCAAATTCACTGCTTCTTTGGACCGCATTAAAAATGTGTACATTGTTAACCCCTCTATTAAAATAACCTTTTTTTGTATTCCCCAAGGCTTCATCCTAAGAACAGCCTAGGCGTACGTCAGTTTGCAGAAACCATGATGTGTGCCGTGCTCTATGAGTCTGCCAATAGCTTCATCCACCAGCACTTTGTGGAGGTGTCCATGTCCGAAGAGTTCCTTGCTCTACCCTTCGAAGATGTCCTGGAGCTGGTTTCAAGGGAAGAGCTCAATGTCAAGTCTGAGGAGCAGGTATGTGCACCAGCTGGTAAATGGTATAGCAGAGGAAGCTTTTGCCACCAGAGGATTTGAAACCCTTGGGGCATAGCAAGATCTGGGTGAGAAGTTGAACTGGTCCATGAAATGATCAAAGCTGAGAAGATGGCCTTGTTGTGGATAGTGGGTGTATGCCCTTTGCTAGAATAATGGTGCTCTGACTTTTTCACTCTGTACAAAACTTGTGGGAATTGAGGCTTCTTTCAGCTTGGTTATCAGAACACTGTTCTGGGGAGCATCCGTTATTTGCGAAGCATGGCACTGAACTGTGCTGAAATGTTCGCAGCCGAGAACCCTTGACATCCTGAACTCTAGTGACATCTTGAACTCTCGCTTTACTGAGTGAATTTCAGTTCTGGTGAAAGGTGCCGGGATCTCTGCCCTGGAGGAGATCTCTAGAACTACAGAATAAACAGTGTTTCAGCCTTATTCTGGAGGGATCCCTTCCAGATTCTCTACAGCATTTTGTAATGAATCTTCCTCCTGAAATTGCCAATGAAATGGTCGGTCGGGATGGTGGCTTACATAATATGGAGGCCTTTGTACAAGGAACTGGACTGAACCACACCAAGTCACTTCACATAGGCCTCTGAATAACCATTGCCACTTTGACCCATAGCAGCAGCGATCCTGATTTGAACTGGAGATCTGCAGCTAAAAGGCTCTGCATCTTGCTGCCAGTGTTCAAGCCATCGCATCCCCTGCGGTGGTTCAGGGGGCTTATTCCTAGAGAAAAATCAGACTTCTAGAAAGTCTGGGTTGGAAAAAGAGGACCCTGGTTAGAGGTATAGGTTAGGAATCATTAAAAAAGGAGAATAAGATGGAGAATATCTTATTGACCTTATTTAAATCCATGGTATGTCCACATCTTGAATACTGCGTACAGATGTGGTCTCTTCATCTCAAAAAAGATATACTGGCATTACAAAAGGTTCAGAAAAGAGCAACTAAAATCATTAGGGGTTTGGAACATGTCCTATATGAGGAGAGATTAAAGAGGCTAGGACTTTTCAGCTTGGAAAAGAGGAGACTAAGGGGGGCTGTGATAGAGGTATATAAAATCATGAGTGGTATGGAGAAAGTGAATAAGGAAAAGTTATTTACTCGTTCACATAATATAAGAACTAGGGGCTAACAAAGGAAATTAATGGGTAGCCGGTTTAAAACAAATAAAAGGAAGTTCGTCTTCATTCAGCGCACAGTCAATCTGTGGAACTCCTTGCCTGAGGAGGTTGTGAAGGCTAGGACTATAACTGGGTTTAAAAGAGAACTGGATAAATTCATGGAGGTTAAGTCCACTAATGGCTATTAGCCAGGATGGGTAAGGAATGGTGTCCCTAGCCTCTGTTTGTCAGAGGGTGGAGATGGATAGCAGGAGAGGGATCAATTGACCATTAGCTGTTAGGTTCACTCCCTCTGGGGCACCGGGCATTGGCCTCTGTCGGTAGACAGGATACTGGGCTGGATGGACCTTTGATCTGACCCCGTATGGCCGCTCTTATGTTCTTATGTATAAGCATCAGGTCTGAATCGTCTTATCTCCTTAGAACCTTTTGTTCAACTTTCACGCATGCTCAAATCAAGCCACCTTCTTCTGAGGCAAGCTTCGTATCTTTCATAGGATTTTAAAACAAGAGGTCCTCCCTGCTGTGTGAAGCAGTTATGATCCCATGACTCTCCTTGTGAGCGGCAAAGTCCTTGGTGACCGTTTCCCTTCTAACCGTTGTGCAGCATGCTGGCTGCCACCTTCCACCTCCGAGATAGTTGCACTTTAGTGTGGTGCAGCATACAGTTGAGTTGTACAGTAGAACCTCAGAGTTACGAACACCAGAGTTATGAACTGATTGGTCAACCACATGCCTCATTTGGAACTGGAAGTACACAATCAGAGAGCAACAGAGACGAAAAAAAGCAAATGAAGTTCAGTACTCTGTTAAATGTAACCTACTAAAAAATACAGGGAAAATTTTAAAAAAACGATTTGACAAGGTAAGGAAATGGTTCCTGTGCTAGTTTTGTTTAAATTAAGATGGTTAAAAGCCTCATTTTTCTTCTGCATAGTAAAGTTTCAAGCTGGAATTAAGTCAGTGTTCAGTTGTAAACTTTTGAAGGAACAACCATAACGTTTTGTTCAGCGTTACAAACAACCTCCAATCCCAAGGTGATCGTAATGCTGAGGTTCTACTGTACAACGTTTTGGGGTCTTCTGGGGTGCAAGTTGCATTTAAAGATATGACTTACCAGCTGATCTGTTGGAGAAATACTTCATGCTAGAAACCTCTAGAGAATGGAAGTGAGAGATTCTGGCTTTGTCCAGTGTAAATGAAAGACTTGGAAACGATGTGTCTGGCTATCCAAATTTTTTCCATGACAACCCAATATTTAGCATGTGTGCGTGATGCTTAGTGGCAGGGTTACACCACAAGGTGGCAGCAGTAACCACAAATGCCAATAATCGGATGTTTACAAAGCAAAACTTTTTCTGGTAATCTCTTAGTTCAGTTCTTGGGAGAAGGGGGCCGAACTGTGTAAACTGTTGGCCTTCAAGGCATTAATGCTGTTCCACATCAGTATTGTGGACACCTCGGTTGAAATCCTTATCTACTGCTGATCAGCCCAGCAGGATCTCTGGATGCAGTGGCAACAGCCTGGTTAGACCAATGGCCCCTGAAATGGAAGCTCTCAGCTGCATGCCCATAAGGTCAACACACTGGGGCTATTTCAGACCAATGGGTGGGGAATTAATTCCAAATCTGGGCCCTTATGAAGAATGCCCTGCGTTATAGTGGACCCCTCTGGTGAATTCAGGAACGGCATTGATGGCCTCTGTGATTGAAAGGTGTATGCTAAGAATGGGGAAGGAATAATAAGGTGAGCTGGGTGTTAGTGGAGACATGCTGGGCTCTGAGTGGCAAAGTGTTAGTGTCTTTGCTCTAGATCCCTCGTGACTTCTGTTTTCCTGATCACCTGTGCACTTTGGCGAGATGTTCCTTTTATTACAGTCCATCTATTCAAGTTTGTCTTCATCCCGCCTTTTGTGAGCTGCTTCAGGACAGAAAAAACAAAATCTCATATCTTCCCGAAACCAGAGACCTACCAAAGAAATGGCTCCTCTCTCTTCTGGCAGGTATTCGAAGCTGCGTTAGCCTGGGTCCGGTACGAGCGAGATCAGAGGGAACCCTGCTTACCTGAGCTACTGTCCAAAATCCGACTGCCCCTTTGTCGACCTCAGTTCCTCACTGACCGTGTGCAACAAGATGACCTTGTCCGCTGCTGCCACAAATGCCGGTGAGCGCTTGTGGGCTATTCAGGAGTTGTCCAGTGTGTGTGGGCCTCCGTGCTGATAGTGTGTTGGATTGGCTGTCTCAGAGCCTGAAATCCTCTCTCCATGCAGTGGGAGTGTCACATGCAGGAGAAGATTGATTCCCTCATACTGCCCTGCTGACGTGGCTAAGCCAGCATCTGGAAGGATTAGCTCTGCAGGGTAGAGAAGAGATCAGTTAACATAATCATTGGTGACCTCAGCAGAGGGACCAGTTTGGATGGTGGTCCCAAGACCCACCAAACTATCATTCTAATGTTTGGTCTTAATTTCAGGGACCTGGTGGATGAAGCAAAAGACTATCACCTAATGCCAGAACGCCGGCCGCACCTCCCGGCATTCAAGACGCGTCCCCGGTGCTGCACATCGATCGCAGGATTGATTTATGCTGTTGGAGGTCTTAATTCAGCAGGTACCTTGCATATCCACTTCCCACAGCTACCCAGTGATGAGTACATTGAGTAATGGCATCAGATTGTAAACTTCATTCTTCACCTGTAAAACATTGAGCGGTCTCTCCTGCTCTTCCCTTTTCTGTAGCCCTTTGCTGACACTCAGGCAATCCCGCCGACAGAATGCTGAAGGGGGCTGTTGTCGGTTGAACGTTTTTCACTCTAGAAATGCTGGGTGGATTGCTCAGGGATATTGTTTCCAGTGTGTGTGTGAAACTGCACCAACTTGTTGTGTTCATCTCTTTAAAATTACGGGCTCCAGTGTAAGTGTGGAGAACCCTGAAGGCAGTAATAGAAGAACGTATTGGCAGCATTAATGCATTGCATTCAAGCGTACAACAGGTAAAATAATTGCCGTGCTCTTTGGTCTGTTTCAAAGAAGTCAAGCCTCTGTAGTAAAGGCTGTTTCCATTTCCATTATGAACCTTTCTGTTGTACCTTGACCGTGAAAACATGGCTCATGCCAGGCAAGGCTTCATTGTGGGAACAAGAGCATGTGTTAGTTGTTCAGCTTCTCTTTGATTCAGGTACACATGGAGTCACTCCAAGGACAGTATGCTCCCTATTATCCCATTAATACAAGTTTTATTCAACTAATCAGGAGTTTGGATGGTCGAGAGGACAGGAGCCTCTTCCTCGCAGTCCTGGCCAGGGGTCTCTGCACTGCCCTGCTTGTTTGCTCCCATGACACTGGGGTTGCAGAGGGCTCGCTGTGCTGCCACAGAGCCATTGACGTCCAAGCCTTTCAGACCCGAAGGGGTGAGGCAGAGCAGAGATCCCCGACCAGGACTTTGCTCCGCCAGGACTGCAGCCTTCCCTGCACCTGGTGCCTGCAGGGATCAGATGTCAGCGGCCCTGCAGCAGAGGAAGGAGCCCTCTGCAGCTCTGCTGTCACTGCCCCGCTCATTCCCTTCCAGGACTGCCAGGCTGCAGCGGGTTCCCTGCACTGTCACAGGAGCCGTTCAGCAGCAGGGCAGCCTCCCCTCTGGCCGGGGACTCGTCCTCCTCGCAGTCCTGGACAGGGGTCTCTGCTCAGTGAGCTGAGCCTTCCAGTTATCCAAACCCTTGCCTTGTCCCCCATCGTGAGAGCCACGGGGGACAAAGAAGGGATTTGATAATGCGGAGGTTCAGCTAGTAGGATCTCGGATAAACTGGACTTTATCATAATTCTATAGGCCCATGATCAGCCTGCGTAAACCCAGGAAACTTACAATCGCTTTTAAAATAGGACGAATGCCATGCAGCAGCCCACTAATGCCATGGATCCAGTGAACACACACATACTACAGGGGTGCCTCAGGCCTGGATTCCGTACCCTAGAAGGATGAGGTCAGCCATGCGGGAATGGTGCTGCTGTGATTCCAGGGAGTCGACTGGCCCCTGTGATGTTGTTAAGTTCCAAAGCTTGCTACCCGCTCTGAGGATCCTGCCGGCAGTTTGATTGCAGGGGCAGGGTGTAAGGAGTCCGCAAACAGTTTGGATTGCGGAGCCCAGATTTACAGGAACTCCTTCCAGTGTTGAGCAGTTCCCCATCGGGGCTGGGTGGAGATGGGGCTGATGTGCTGATGGGGTATTCTGGCACCTGCTAACATTTATTTAGGAATGTGGCCAGGCCAGGGCTGAGGAGGCTACGCCAACCCGGAGACTCGAGTAGGGACCATTTAGAGGCTCCACTACCATCCCTTGGCCTTGGGGGCAAGATCCCTTCCCTACTGCCACCTGCACAGGCCATCCCTACAGATACTCAAGGCATAGAGCTCAGGTTTTTTCCTTAACACTCAGAGCGTGAACCCTGTATTCCCATCATCCTTCCTTGCATGGATGAACAGATGGGAAAAGTCCATCGCTTTCTGCTTTTGCCCCCGTTCAGCAGAGACTCCACACAAAAAAAAATCTGTCACTTTTTTTAATTTGAGTAGCAAATTTTTATGCAGGTGATTCACTGAACGTGGTGGAAGTCTTCGACCCCATTGCAAATCACTGGGAGAAGTGCCAGCCGATGACGACGGCACGCAGCCGAGTGGGTGTGGCTGTGGTGAATGGACTCTTGTATGCCATTGGTGGATACGATGGCCAGTTAAGACTGAGTACAGTGGAAGTTTACAACCCAGAGATGGATTCTTGGTCCAAAGTAGGAAGCATGAACAGCAAACGAAGGTATGTGAGACATACACTCTGTTCTGTACAAAGAATTTGAGGGGGGGGAAGAGATGAAATGTTCACAAGGGCAGGGAAAAATCTAGGCATCAGTAGTGCTGAAAATGGCTGAGGTGACCGGGGAGATCAGAATCTGTAGGGCGATACAGTAGGAAAAAGATTAAAAGAATGGAACAGGAAGGGAGTAGTTGCTCTTTGCATAGCTCTAGTGCAAGCATACTTGGAATGTTACATTCTGTTCTGGGCTCCTCTTTACCAGAATGACTCACTGGAGGGAGTTCAGAGAACATCAGCACGAGTCTAGAGGGATTGATGTACGAGGAAAGATATGAAGAGCTACATATGTATGGTGTGGCCACACAGTGACCAAGGGCGGAGAAAGAACTCTATTGGTGTCAGCGTCTGAGGGAGAATTATTTGTGGTGGCACAAAGAAAAATAAGATGAAACTGAGACAGGGCAGACAGGCTGATTATCAGAGAGAATTGCTGGTAGATCTATAAGGATGTGGAATAGATTCCCAAAGGAACTAGCGGAAGCCATGTTTCTTGGGACTTTTTTAAAACTAGACTGGATAAAGCAGTGGAAAATGTGTTGTAGGGAACACTCATTCACTGCCAGGCAGGGTGATGGACACTTGGGTCTTCTGTCTCTCTGGTGCACTCATGCATTGCTGAGCATATAGACTCCTCCACTGGAAAGTGCAGTCAATTTACACAATGCAGGGCTTGCAGTCCAGGCTTTGCAAAATGAGTCCTGAGTGATTTTATCGCTGAGCGGAAGAGCTGGTGGTTTATATGCTGAGCAAGGGGAAGTTGGTTCAGTTCACACCAACCTAGGAATTATGTTGTGGTGGCACTTGGAAAAGCACACTGCATTATGTGGTCAACAATGTAAAAACCCACCTATTAACTCTCATGGCAGCACTGTCCCTCTCTCCGCAGCAGCCTGTGGCTCGTCTGTCTCCTTCCAAATTTAAACGTGTTTGTGGCTTCCAGTGTTTTTACTCTGGTTTCTTTTTGCTGCTCCTCGGTCACTGAGCGTTCTTAAATTGTCCGCTTCTGCTAGCTTTGCAGCATGTCTTCCCCATAATTGTTTGTGCCTTATTTTAATGTGGTTTCAAATGCTAATCACTTGGGAAGAGTATATTGCTTGTATCTTGTTGCTTGAAATTCTGTGTGTAACCCGGATACTTGGTGGCACCAGTGCGATTCTGCTGGGATTGCGCTCATTCAGGGTGGTTAGCTGCTGTGTGCAAGCAAATACAATTTAAAATGTGTAGTGCACAGTCCAGGAGTTAAGCGGGTTGTGCCAAGTAAGCCCTGTTCAGACTGGTAGACGGCCAAGACTTTAGGTCTGGCTCCAGGGACGATCTTGAGTGTAAAGTCCTGAAACCATTTCCACGCACATCATAATCTCTAGTAGGAAAGCTGTTTTTCCGTAGCTATGAGGTTACTTGTAGGGAGCTTTTCCCACAATAAGACGAATGCTTTTCTTCCGTAGCAGGCTTATTCTGCTCTTTGCACAAGTAACGGAGCAGCTGAGTTTGCTAATCCCCTAAACAACCTTCTGGGTTACAACCCTGCCATGAGGATCCTGTTCTGCTTGCACTTTACTGGAGTGTGCATCATGAGAGTGTTGTCATTTCATCCTCGCTAAAACTTAGTCTTTTGAAGCGAAGCAGAGTGGGTGTCCATAAGAGGGTGTTTTACACAGAGCAGAGTGCACCTGAAGGATTGTATCCAAGAGCTTGGCTTTTGCAGTCCATAATGGTTTTCTCATTGCAAGATGAGTGCTAAGAGGAAGGTGGTGGAACAACATAAATGTGAAGCTGAAGGTTTAATTTGAAGGTGGAATTCCATTATCCCATTGTCTCATTCCTTAACGTGCATTGTGAGCCAGATGTTTAACCGTCAAATACAGTGGAGGGGTGACCAACTTAATGGAGGTGACACTGGTACAATAAAGCAGTTGCTGTCTATATAAGGGTTTTATACTGAAGCCCATCACCATAGTATCTGAGCATCTTCCACACAAAATCAATCTCAAGAGCAAAGTCCCTAGTGGACTTCATGGAGTCTATGGCACATCTCCCTTTTCAGGGCCAAAACTCTTCTTGGGGTAAGGTTTGTATTTTGGGATAGGATTTGGAAGTAGTTTGGGAACAAAAGGGGACATATGTATTGGGACATTACATTGTGGCGTTAAAGGTCTGTTACTGTGGGGCCAGACAAGTAGTTTAGCAGACCGGTAATGGGATACTGAGTCTTTCACTAATAGGCTGGTTGGTTGATTCCATATTAGGTCAATAGTGACCAAAATGTGCTCGGTTGAGTTGGCCATCTTAAACCACTTCCTAGTTTGCAAAACCTCTGGCACCAGTCAGCTCCACGGGTAGCCACACTTGATAGAGTTAAAAAGGCGCAAAGACTAAATGTTACACTCCCTAGAGTTGAGTCTTTCAGGGCAGGGTTGAGGCGCATTTGCAGAATGTTATAAACAATTTCTCTACATCTCTCAAGCTGTTTTCTAATTGGCTGCAGTTGACTTTATTCGTGAACATCTCCGTGTTAGCCAGATTCTATGATCATGGAGGCTATATAAATATGTAGTTCAGTAGCTGTATCTATCGACCTGATTGTCAAACTTGTTAAGCTGTTTTATCCACCAGTGTCAGCCAAGATATGTTGAAAAAATGTGTTTCATAATTCAACATGTATCATTTGCCCAAAGCGATCTAACCTGGTGTTGTGCATTCATTGCAGCGCAATGGGAACAGTAGTGCTGGATGGGCAGATCTATGTATGCGGTGGGTATGATGGAAACTCGTCCCTCAACTCCGTGGAGATGTACTCACCAGAAACAGACAAGTAAGAGCTTCTAAACGTACTACTGCTTCTCCCACTGGGTTCTACCCTTCTTCTGAAGCATAGAAGTAACAGCTGAGAGCACTGTTTTTAAAACGGATGAACTACAATATGCTGAAAAACTTATTTCCTGTATAGCAACTATATTTGGCTTCAAACCATGCGCACTCACTTAAGAGAAGTGAATGGAGTAAAGCTTTGATACAGAGCTAAGGCCCTTCGTTTTCAGTTTTTACTGATTTTTCTTTTCCCCCCACCTAAATTTTGGACCATTCAGGTACATGGAAATACCGATTTGTGTTAAGAAAATTCAATATATTACATGAGAGATCTATTTGTTAATATCCAAATAGTTGAAGTTTAAATGCAAGACTGTTAAAGTAAGATGACATAGTCTAAGACACATGTGTATGTCCTGTTAACATACAGTTCATGAAATAAACCACAGCATTGTTATTTTTACTTTCAATACTCTTCCTTTTCCCTATATTGCTTTTTTCTGTTCTCCGTTCCCCAATATTAACTCCAGTGTTTACCCAATAATCAGTGAAGCTAATTTATTGTGCTGGTATTCACCCAATTATTAATCTTTATAGTAAACACTGATAAATTCTAGGGAAATTTTTTGTTTTTTTAAACAAAATAAAATCTGAGAACGAAGGGCCTTGTTCAGAGCTTATAGATCGTGGAGTGAAAAGTACTAGAAACTCAGTACCTGAAAGGCTTCTGGGTCTCCTGAAAGCTTTGTATAATCCATGAAGCAGCTCATTGAATGTGTTTATGTGGAGATACATATGCTCTGCCTATGGAAGGAAGAGACTCTTGCACTTCTGCTGTTTCTTGTCTCTTGGCAAGGTGGACGGTAGCGACTCCCATGAGTTCGAATCGCAGCGCAGCTGGAGTCACCGTGTTCGAAGGCAGGATCTATGTGTCTGGAGGGCACGACGGTTTACAAATTTTCAGCAGTGTAAGTCTGAATCTCAGAGCCAGTTCTGCACCACGTTGATTTCTTGTAACTTTGTGCTGATGAAGTTGTACTAATAGCACTGACCAGAGATCAGTAAAAGGGCAGGTGGGAAAGTTCACACAGCTCCCTAATCTAAGCATACAGTTCCTTATCTTTAATGTCACCTGTTGATCTAGTTCTGGATGATCCCTGAGCAGGACCGCTAACTGAGCCAAACAAATACCCACTAGAGGCTAGACTGAGAGAGTGCAACTCCTGGTCACTTCTGGCCTGAGCCAAGAATTGAGCCTCTTTCCAGAAGTGAGACTGCTGCACAAGTCGACTCTGTTCTCACCATTTCCTCCCTCTTTATTTAGTAAATCATTTTAGCCAGCCTCGTGTCTTTGGTCCTTAGTGTTTCAAGCACCATTAAAATTCCCAGATGCCTACATTTGTTACATCTGCTTTCTTTGCCTGTTTGTAGGATGTCATTTCAGAAACTACTGTGACCGTTAAACAAACTCAGAAGGTAGTGGGAGCTGAGCATGCAGGACAGAGCTGCTATTATGCGTTACCTAGGGAGGTGGTAGAATCTCCTACCTTAGAGGTTTTTAAGGTCAGGCTTGACCAAGCCCTGGCTAGGATGATTTAACTGGGACTTGGTCCTGCTTTGAGCAGGGGGTTGGACTAGATGACCTTCTGGGGTCCCTTCCAACCCTGATATTCTATGATTCTATGATTCTATTCCTAGTCTGATTCCAGTCTCAGTCCTAACTTACAGACTTCCTTATATTTTTTTTTTATTCAGAAAAGTCTGTTATGGGGGATCTCTTCTGCCCCACTGAGAACAGAAGTGTGGTTTGTTGTATCTGAATGAGTCTTGCCACCCATTAACTGCTCTTGGAACATTAGCTTGTCAATTGGAGGCCCAGCCTGTAGACTGGGCTGTAATATTGACTATTACTGCCTTCCCTAGCAGATTAGGAAAAATCTTATTGTCTGGCAGCCTGGGATGCCCAAAAGCTGAATCTGGGCTAACATATTGGCCTGCCTGGACCACGACTTTGCCATATTCTTCCTTGAGCTCCGTCAGTTAGGTCTAACGCTGCAGTTCAAGAAGAAGGGTGATGGACCATGCACTCCGGAGCTGCCACAGATACATTCTGGTCACCCTATTTTCTTGTTGAAAAACTATTTTGAGATCCAAGTTGTCCTCGTACAAGTCTAGATAAAATTATTACAAGGTGGGAGTGCACAACTGGTTGAAAAACCATACTCAAAGAGTGATTATGAATGTTCACTGTCAGTCTGGGAGGACATATCTAGTGGGGTCCAGCAGAGGTCTGTCCTGGGTCTGGTGCTGTTCCATATTTTTATTAATGACTTGGATAATGGAGTAGGAAGCTTGCTTATAAAATTTGCCAATGGCGCCAAGCTGGGAGGGGTTGCAAGCACTTCGGAGGACAAGATTAGAAATCAAAATCACCTTAATAAACTGGTGAATTGTCTGAAAACAACACGATGTAATTCAATAAAGACAAGTGCAAAGTAGTATACTTAGGAAGGAAAAATCCAATGCTCAACTACAGAATGGGGAATAACTGGCTAGGCAATTGTACTGCAGAAAAGGAACTGGGGGTTATAGGGGATTACAAATTGAATAGGAGCCAACAATGTGATAGTTGCAAAAAAGGTAAATATCATTCTGGAGTGTATTAATAGGAGTGTCGTATATAAGACACAGGAAGTGATTGTCCCAGTCTAGTCAGCGCAGGTGAGGCCTCAGTTGGAGTATTGTCCAGTTTTAGGCACCACACTTTAAGAAAGATGTGGACAGACTGGAGAGAGTCCAGAGGAGAGCAACAAAAATGATAAAAGGTTTCGAAAACCTGACGTAAGGTTCAGAGGAAAGATTAAAAAACACTGGGCATGTTGTTTCTTGTGAAAAGGAGACTGTGTGGGGGTGGGAGGGCCTGATAAATCCTCAAATATGTTAAGGGCCGTTATAAAGAGGACAAAAATCAATTGTCCTACCTTTGGTGGACATGAAGAACAAAAAGTAATGGGCTTAGTCTGTAAGCAAGGAAGATTTAGGTTATATATTAGGAAAACTTTCCAACTATAAGGATACTTAGGCATGGGAATAGAGTCCCATTGGAGGCTGTGGAATCCCTATCATTGGAGTTTTTAAAGAATGAGGTAAGACAAACACCTGTCAGGGATGGTCTAGCGTGCCTCTAGCGTGTCGGGGCTGGACTAGATGACCTGTTCCACCCCTACGATTCTATGCTTCTATAAGCCATAAGAAAGGTTAGCAAGAATGACTGAAAGCTGAAGCCAGTCAACTTCAAATTAGACATTAGGCCTGCTTTTTTTTTAACTCTGAGGGTGATTAACCATTGGCGCCACCTACTGAGGGAGGTGGTAGAGTCACCACCGCCATATCTCCAAACGAAGACTAGCTGCCTTTCTGGAAGATGCTTTATCCAAGTGCAAGTTATCAGGCTTTTTACAGGTATAACTGGATGAAATTTAGTGACCTGTGTTAAACAGGAGGCCAGACGAGATGAATTGATGGTCCCTTTCTGCCTTAAACTCTAAATCTGTGAAGTCATGATAAAAATTTCCGAGTCTGCCTGTAATTATCTTCAGTGACATATACTTACCTAAAGAAAAGGAGTACTTGTGGCACCTTAGAGACTAACAAATTTATTAGAGCATAAGCTTTCGTGAGCTACAGCTCACTTCATCAGATGCATCCGATGAAGTGAGCTGTAGCTCACGAAAGCTTATGCTCTAATAAATTTGTTAGTCTCTAAGGTGCCACAAGTACTCCTTTTCTTTTTGCAAATACAGACTAACACGGCTGCTACTCTGAAACCTGTGATATACTTACCTAGGCTCAAGGGCAGCTCTCATTCCTTGTCCATGTGCAACCCATAATACAGGTTTCTGAATGCCAGGATCCCTCAATGTGTTGACACTCTCTTAACTGCAGGTGGAGTACTACAACCATCACACAGCAACGTGGCACCCCGTCGCAAGCATGCTGAACAAGCGGTGTCGGCATGGAGCCGCCTCCCTGGGCAGCAAGATGTTTGTCTGTGGCGGCTACGATGGGTCCGGCTTCCTCAGCATCGCCGAGGTGTACAGCTCCATGGCAGATCAGTGGTACCTGATCGTCCCGATGAACACCCGACGGAGCCGCGTCTCCCTGGTAGCCAACTGCGGCCGCCTGTATTGCGTGGGTGGCTATGACGGACAGTCCAACCTGAGCTCGGTGGAGATGTATGACCCAGAAACCAACCGCTGGACATTCATGGCCCCTATGGTGTGCCACGAGGGAGGGGTTGGTGTGGGGTGCGTACCGCTCCTCACCCTCTGAGAAGGAAGCGTTGGTGGCCATCAACAGCAAGCAACAATCTCTGGAGAGCTTTAGTGAGGGTTTTGTGATGGGATCTATCTAGAGGTACATTTCTAGATGCTCAAGTGTCATTCACAAACACAAACAGTTCAAAAGAAAGTCGCCCTGCAATTTTTCCGGGCTGAGGCTCTGCAACAGTTGAATAATTCACCGTTCAGACCATGTGTGTGTAACCCCTACTCCCTTCCCCCCCCACACACACACACTCTAGTCATTACGTGGCTCTAAGGCTAGGCAGATGCTTCCTTCTCCTAGCCTTTGCTTCAGGTACTGCATTGATCCAGATGAGGTCTAATTCTGGTTATGCTGTTGGGAAGCAGTGGAGCAGTCTGTATGTTGGTTTGACCCTGCATAAACTAATATTAACCAGATCAGTGGGAGCGAGTGCGTATGCAGTATGTTCAGGGCAAATGACCTTAATGCCACGATTCAGTTTATTATTAACTACAGTAGCTTGAGTATTGCAAACAGTCCAGTTTATTCTGTTTAGTTACCAAGCACGTTGGATTTTACCCACCCTTATAAAACAGGAGGGGCTTTCTCACCAATATTGGTTGTTAGCAGCCCATGTGTGGAGTAATCCTTGGAGATGCGTAGCTTCTTAATTTCTGAGGATCTATCCCTATGACCAGTGTATTTCATTTACTTCTTTTGAATGTAATTTACTTTGTTCTGTTGAATCAGGAAAATTGGAGGTAAGCATTAAGGGAGGATGACAAATGTTTTCCCCTCTCAAATTCTCAAAAAAAAAAAAAAAAAAAAAAAAAAAAAATTAAAACATCTAACAGTTCTAAAAGACTGCTGAAGAAAAAGATTGAATATAAATGACACTAGCAGCAAACTTATATTTAAATAGGAAAACTGCCAAAATGTTTAATTATACAGATTTTTTTTTTAAATTAAATCTGTTTTAAAGCTTTTTTCCTTTCACAAAACTTAGGCGTTGGTTTCCAAAATACATATTAGAAACAGCTGGATTGCAGTATGGTCAAGATTTGTCCTTTTGATCTTTTGTGCAAAGATGAACATGTAGCACCTCACATGTGCTTTGTTTTGGAAAGATCCTGCTGTGCATTCAGATGTTTTTGATTTCACAAAAATGTTGTGTGGGTTTTGAAATATGCACTTGGCCTGCTGTGTTGTGAGCTCTTGTGTCTGTTGTTGGTCTGTTTTGACAGCTGCCATTCACTTAAGAAAGCTCAAATACCAGACTGGGCCTTCACAGAGGAATAACGCCGAGGGATAGACAATAAGAGTTTGTGCAAGGGACATAACTTGGGCCCCAGGAAAATCGCATATGCACAAACTTTCAGCACAGCCGAAGGTTTTGTTAAATCAGTGTCTAGCTTTTTCTGTTTAGCTACACTGGAAAGATCTTTACAGCACTCTTGGTTGATGCTCTGTTAACCTAGCCATGCAGCCATCTTTTTACAGCCAAACAATGACAGTTGCAAAAGTGTGAAATTGTCAACATCCTTCACTTAAAGGAGAGATGAATGTGAAAGACTATTAGCGACCAAGCAGACAGTCTGGTCTTTCCCCAGAAGTCCGTGCCCATATGTTCACCACTGTTGTTTTCCTGTCATGCAGCCTACACTGGCAGATGAGGTGTTCTCTACCCCTTCCGTGGTTCTTTGCCTTTTTAATATCCCTGTCTCTCCTCTTCTCTAACGATTGCAAATGGAAAGGATACATGGATCCTTGTGTTCTTACTGCAGCTGCAGTGGCACGTACCACCTGACAAAGAGATGCTTTGGAGTCTCCGCGCCTGCACCTTTGCCCTGGAGACTTGTCAGATGCCTTTATGATGCCTGTTCTCCTTTGTAGACCTGGACAGTGGATGATTGGGTCCAAGTCTAAGCTGGAGTCTCGTCCTACATTGCTGCTTGTAGCTACTTCAGGCACCGAGATGCGGTTTTACAATGATTTTTTTTTTTAAATGTCTCAAGGTTACAAACTTTGCCACTTTTTTGGAAGTAGATCATCCCACAATGATTTGATTGAGGTAAATGTGAGTGGCCCGCACATGGTATGGTTGTGTATTCTAACTGGACAAGTAGTCAGAGTTCTCTCATGTCTGGGAGGAGGACAGTTCTTTGAAACCTTCTTTTGTGCTAAATCAAGAAGCAACAAAGTTTTCAAAATCCAAGTAGGTCTGTGACCACTTTAGTCAGTCTAATCGTGAAGCCAGCATTCTGCATTAACTTACATCAGAGCGGGTTAGAGTAACGCATGACACTGACGGCCTATGTGTATACAATATCTAGACGCAACAGGACAAGGGAAGGACAGTGTGGCCTAGGAGAGACCCCTTTGAACTCGGGGATAATATTATAAAATGATGTGAAATGTATTTATTAGCTCTTCAGTATTTCACTTGCATGAATATGGTCTGCCACTAATCTAGGGCTTCCTTCTCAACCTACTTCCTCCTGTATGATCCTTTAGTGAAGCCCTGGTCACAGTCTGCGAGAACGCCAACACAGGCTTCTGATGGGATGAGCAGCTGGGAAGGGAAGGACGCTGTATTCAAACACTAATCTCTTCCATTGACACAAAGGGACATGGGGGAATGATAAATATATGTCCATTTCTTTTTGTGTGCGCTTTTTTATGTTCGAACCTTCCTCTTCAAGGGCCAGATCCTGTCAGACCTGGAGCACCCTAATTTCTGTCATTCAGTGGGATCTGAGCGTGCTCTGCATCTCTTCAAACAGGGTCCTGAGTCTGAATTTCTGGGCTTTGTTGGTTTTTTTGTTCATATCAAAAACCTCAGTGCTGCTTAGATTTTTTTTTTTTTTTTTTTTTACTTTGGGTGTGGATGTGGATGTGGATGTCTCTATATTCAGGTACCATGTATATTGTAGATGTATAATATGAGCATGTGTGGTTATAAATGTGGGTGCTCTGTCTAGGTATCGATATCTATTTCCTGTTTGTATACATTTACCAACCAATGGATCATGCTTGAGGATAAACATTTGTTTGGCATTTCCATGCTGCTAAGACTTTTTCTAAACATCGGCATCAAGACTAAGGTAGTTTTCAGGCCATGAGCTGAAAGGTGGTAGAAAAATAAAATTGTTGTTTGCCATTAGCTGCAAGGCTTCTAAACTATGTATCTTGGGGAAGGAGTGTGTGTGGCGGAGGAAGGAGGGATTTTAGGTTTATTTGCTTTTGAAAGTAAAGTGTGTGGCAAGGAAGGAAATAGCAATTTCTTTCTGTCCTGTTCATCTTCCCAACTTGTGTTTTCCACTCTCAGCCAAGCCTCACTAGCAGGGGTCTGATTGAGCAGATTTCTTTAGGGGCCCATTGACCTGTCTATTAATACCGGAGTTTCCGTGTCTTTCTTAGCAGGGGTGTTGCATTGATACAGCAAGACTCAGCAGTTATTGAGTCATTTGGTGCCCGCTTCCATAGAGCAACTATAGTGATAATCATGGGGTTGCTCTTCTAGGGGAGAGGATCGTTTGTCCCCTGCCCATATGTTAATCCATCATCCCAAATTTTCCCCCTCAGCAAGAATATATTTGCATCCCTGAGTGCATAGATATCCTGCAGGCCCATCAAAAGTTACCCAAGGGGAGTGGAGGAGTAGAACTTTTTCAGAACTGCATTTACCCTTGTGACTCTTTCTTTGAGTAAGGATGAACTTTACTGCCACCATATGTGCAGAATGATTGGTAGGTGCGGTTCTAGAGTGCCACTGGGCCTACTTGGGGTAGATCTGCTTGTACCATAATGAATAAATGACTGTGCCATGTCAGGAATGAATTAGATATACTGAACAAGAGAGTCGCAGAGGAATTAGACTCATTGTGTTTTGGCTAATTTCGAATCGCTTTGGAATAGTTCTCATAGTTTCTCGAGCCATCTCCATTAACCTTGCCTTGAATGCCTTCCATGAGTTCATTTGGCAGGGAGATTGGAATGCCGATGATGAGATGCGTGGTTCTAGTTGACTGGGAATTGCCTGGCCAAACACTGTTTCCTTCCCCTAAACAGCTGGTGGACTAATGGTTACTCCAGCAGCCTGTTTGCTAATTAGGGAAGCTTTGTGCATTTTCCAAGTCAATCTTATGCCTGTTAGATCTGTTTGCAGAGAACAGATTCCTAACCATATTCAGAGCGGTTCTGAGGGTTAGCTAGACCAAGAGAGATCTGGATATTGAGTATTCCAAACACAGCTTTAGTAATGTCTTTAATACCATAGGGTTGCAGGAATCCTCATCCACTACAACTGTGATTTAGGGACTCAAATTCAAATTCACTTCCTGGCTAGCCGAACCAACAAGCGGTAGCAAAGAGCTCAGTTTGGAGGGTGGGGTGGGAAATGTTGCTGGGGGGGGTCTCTACCTGCCTGCATTCCCACCTCTTGGGACACAGGTTATGCAGTGTGCACTCAGCAGGTTTAATATCTCATAATCTTATTCCCCACAAAGTGGGCAGCATCTTCTCTCTACAATGTATTTGTATTATAGTTAACAACCAGGATCAGGGCCCTCTGTGCTGGATGCTGTACAGGTGTCTGGTAAAAGATAGTCCCTGCCTCAGAGAGTTTCCAGTCTAAATGGTGAGAGGGTTAACTGAAGCACAGAGTCCACAAGGTCACATAGCCAGTCCGTGTCAGAGCCAATAATAAAACCCAGGTCTCCTGACTCCAGTGCAGTGCCTTAGCCACTAGATCATACTGCTTCCTTTTTTGGGTCACTGTTACAAGGGGCAAGGAAGGGGAAACAGCCTGTTTTAAGATCCCAAATCCACAGCAGAATTAAATTACAATAATGCATCTGTAAAGCGAAGTCCTTGAAAATCAGCTCTTCCTCGTCTGCCAAGACTTGAGTTCACATTTTGTTTCTTGGCCTTCTACAGTTGAGGGTCTTGTTCATCCAAAAAGTTGGGGAAGGAGTGCTGTCTCTCTGGCCTGATGTCTGGGATAGCACCAACTGCTCCAGGGGAAACGCACAACTCTGAACTTGCAAGTCCTAACTGGTAGGTAGCCTGTCTGGTCACCATTCTATCCAAAATACATGTAGAAGAGCTATGGATCAAAGCAGTGAAGTCCATAGAGCAGGGCGCGCTTACACCAGCTGAGACTCTGGCTCTGAGCGTATTTGAACTTCTGCACATTCTCCGTTTCCCTGAACTCCATTCCTTACTTCTCTCACAACCTCCATGTCCATGGTCTAAGATGTGATCTGTCCAAACCTGGAGGAGTTGGTAAAAGAGTGTATATGCCCATATATACCCAACTATGGTGGTTAGGAGACTGTTGTCCCATTAGCTGGCATGGAAGAGTGCAGAGTTAGGTCTCTCGCTGATAGCTTACTAATGGAAAACTAATAGTATTTACAAATTTAATATTCTAATCAGTTATCCAAACACTAAAAAGCCATATGGATGTGGTGTGCCTGTGACAACCTGGGAGGGATGAAGTTGCTAAATCAACTCTAAGCTTCTGATCGGTTAGAAACATTCGGGCCACTCAGTTTCTTTGGCTGGGCTCTTCCTAGAGCCTGACATGGCAGCACAGTGTTACAGATCTTGCTGAGCATTTTCTCTAGGCTTTTAGCACACTTCTTACAGTTGTGGTACCTCCCCAAAACAATGCACAGACAGCTGGGTTGGGAAGTTCTAAAGCACGTCTCTCACAACCTCATGATTTCCTGCTGGCTCAGTCCACTTCTTAATCCAAGTGACAAGCAACTGTGGGATGTACTTGCCTTCTGTTTTACAAAGTGCTTTTTGCTTCCTCTGTGGCAGTCGGATGTGTTCATTAACAGAAGGACTGTTACAATGCAGAAAAGCATATGGAAGTATTTATACTAGGCCAATTGTATAAGACAGCGGGGGCTTTTTCGCTGTTAACCAATATATGAGAATCTGGCTCTTCGCTTTTTTCTCTATTGGATTAATCTATAACCTGTCATGGTTGGTTAGCGTCACAGCTGACAGGCATCAAGATTAGGAATTCAGCCAAGCTAATGCGTATTTTGCTCTAGGTCTCAGAGCAGCTGGTTGGAAGGGGTTTGCTTCAAAGAAGTTGGGAGATCTGTTAATGTGATAACTGTGTCCAGTTGTAACAACTCTTGCAAAGGACAGTAAATGCCGCCTTTCCTCTGGCATTCTTGATCCTTGCCAACACAAGCTTACCTGGGTGTACATCCATGAGGCAGGACAGAAGACAAAGCGAGTCCTTTTGACTCTTCCTTTTTGTATATATGATCGGATTAGGGTTTCTTGAGCTATTGAAGGTTGGGTAAATATTAACTGCTGAAATGATGGGACTAGATGGGTGACCAAGGGCTCTGTTTTTGGCAACGATTGACCCCGATCAAAGCATTTTATGTCTAAATTTTAATGGCCACTGCAGGAGGTGGGATACTGGGCTTGATTGGCTATTGATCTGATCTGATTTGACACATCTTATGTTCTTATCTATGCACTCCAGCTGTCTTGAGCTACCACAAATAACTGAGTCAGCTTAGTTCTCCAGCTTCAGCTTTCAACAGGCATGAGAGCATGTGGTTGGCCATGTCGGCTCAGACACCATTAGTGAAGTACCAACACGTACCATGCATTCTGCCTGGTGCCTGTGGCAGAGGTGTTGCAGGTCCCGTCTCTTGTGCGGTATTGGAGGGGCGCTTTTGTTCCCCAGTGGTGCAAGTCACTCATTCCCAAAGGAGAAATTAAGTGTCTAATTTCTCCTGCTCTTCCAAGGTATAAATAGGGTCCAAAAAGTGGTCTCCTTTTTGTGGGGCAATATGCAGTCTCCGTGCTCTGGGTTCAGCAATGTCTTAGCCTAGCATCTCCCCCGCCCACTACCCAACCCTTTCTTCTGAGTGTCTGCTGGACCTAGTGGGGCGAGTCCCATCTGCAGCCACTATCTAGCCTTCCTGTCTGGTTCCAAAGCTCTGCAGACCAGGTGGGAGAAGAGGGGATCTGGGCCTTGTTCCACCTGGTTGGCCACATCCCCTAAGGCTATAGTGGAAAAGGAGCCCTCTAAAGATTCCCCTTGCGGTATGTCAGTCTGTTCCCCTCGCTTGAGACTCTTCTTTATGAATGGTGGTTCCATGTTCCTGAACCAAAGAGAAATGAGAACCAAGGTTACCTTGTTCTTTGAAGGCGAGTATGATCTTAGTCGTTGTGCATGTTTTAGGTGGCAGGTGAGCTGCTCTAATGAGAGGTTTACCCACTATTCAAAGAAGAATTGAGTTTGTTTTGAATGAGTTCCTCTTTGTTAGGGAAACTTTAAAGGCCTCATCTGCCATTAGTTTGTCAGGATGTGTGTGTATGTGTGTGTGTTGGGCGGGGGGAGGAATGCATTGTTACACACCTGCCCAGTTAAAGCCTATATTTTCAAGCATGAAACATCCAGGTCCGCATATTTGGCAAGTGCTGAGGACTTGCTGGTCCCACTGAAATCAGGGGGAGTGGCATCTTGTCAGCACCTCTGAGGATCAGTCCCCCTCAAGTTGGAAACCTGAAAGTTGGGCTCCCTTTGAAAGCGAAGGTCTTAGCGTCTTAACGAAGCGAAGGTCTTAACATCTTGAGAATGAGCCCCCCAGCAAGCCAGCTAGCAAAGGGTCTATGGATGGGACGCCTTCTGTACTTAGCAGACCTGCATTTAAGACACAGCGTATTTCTCTTGTCTAGCGGACAAGGCTGGGCTGCTCAAATGGACGATGCATGCTAGTTCTGATGTGCAATAACGGGGGGTAAGTGCAATTATTCCTGCCAAGGATTTTGTACCGTGTCAAATCAGCCAACCTCCTTTGATATAGAAACCTATCCCTAATCTCCCACACCTGTTGCCCCACCCTGAGAGTATGTGTACAGATGAAGGTGGTTTTCTAGGGCAGCTGCTGTGACTGTATCCAACAGCATAAATACGGCTTTTGGGGTCATTTTATTCTCTTTAAACAGTTTATTGAGGCGCAGGATTGGCACATTCCTCCATAGAACAGTTGTCTACGTCACCATGATGCTCCCAAACTTTATGGCAAAGATCCGTACCAGTATTACAGATGGAATGTTAGTGAGTCTTGCAAAATGGAGGAAATTACCATCTTAAATACACTTTGAATGGCGTGGCTATGGTTTTCTTAGCCTCTCACTGCAGGACCCAGCTGTGGAGGGAATATAAACCTTCTGAAATGGTCCCAGTCATGGGTGATGGGCCTCCTGGACTTCCACCCTTTGTCGAGGCGGCATCTACACTAAGCTCTTTCTGAAAACCTTCCTCTGGTGCCATCGCACCAGTGCTAGCAGTGGTGAGAAGAGCTAGTGTAGACTAGCTGCCAACATCTTTACAATGTCAATGAAAATTGCTTAGAGTAGGGTCTGGCCAATCCAGTGTTAACAAGGTGAGTGGCCTGTCTACATTAGTGCTCCCACTATCACTGGCGGTGGTGGTACTGTGCAGAAACATGTGGCCACTTTCCATGGTGGGAGATGGAAAGAAAGTTCAGTCTAAGCATTCATCTGTGAATTGCTGATCAGCAAGCTCAGAGAACGAGTTTGAAGGTGTATGTCAGCACACAGGGCGCTCTGAAGCTACACAAGGCACTTCTACACAAAGCGCTCTGAAGCTAGCTGGTCTGCACGTGCAATTGAACAGGGTCGGGAGATCGGGGATATTCAGCTGCCTGACCACATTATGACATCATTTGGTTCTTATCTCTGCTGATTGGACCAAAACGTACATAAACGACATTATCTAACTGTTACTGCCCTGATCTTACAATACTGCCTTGTGGCCCCATTCTTATTTGACCTTTTTGTGCACCGAATAGTAGATGGCCTCTGTCCCAAAGAGCTTACAATCTGAGTGACTTTCCCACCATCATACAGTCAGTAACAGAGCCAAGAATAGAGCCTCAATTGTCTGACGACCAGTCTAATGCCGTGTTGACTGTAACACAGTTTGGTAAGATGGCTGAAGCATAGTTTAGTACTATCTATGTAGGCAAATACTGAGCCCGTGATTCTCCAAGAGGCCTATGTAGCTGGGTCCTTCAATACCAGAGGAAATTCTCTGAGTGATGGGGAAAACTTAAAAATATTTGTTTCTGGAAAATGAACATTAAGGAAGCAAATGGGACATAAATTGAGTGGGAATGGTGCCATTTTCACTGTGTACATCCCTTTTGTTTCAATGCATTGTACTATAATCATGATTTTAATTTAAAGAAAACCAAAATTTTTCATAATTTTTAAATTTGCTTTTAAAAAAAAAAAGAGAAACACATCCCACCCACAGTTTGCAGCTTCTATTTGTCGTCATCGCGTGACGGAGCGATAGAAATGTGAATTGCTTTGATTGTATTTTTTGGTGCACAAAGATCCAATTCCCCTCCCGCTCGGCTAATCATGTTCTCTATTGTGTGTATGTGAAAAGGGCACGTTTATGGTAACTTAATCCTTTTTTTATATTAAAAAGTGGTAGAAATGTATTGTCTGTCCAACTCTTGTGACGTCCAACTGTTGTATATGACAATTCTGCGTATCTAAATTGTGAGTATCATCTTAGTCATGAAACGTGCTCTACCCTTGCGATCACATGGAAAAGAGGAGGTTTTCCACCCAGAAGTGAAGAATATATTAAACCTGATCTCACGGGGTGGGAGGCTCAACCTGAGTGCAGCACAAGGTGTGGCCTTGTCTAGGATTAAACACTTAAGAGTTGGTCTTTAAACATGGCTCCAGCGAAGGCAGTTCACAATGCTGAGGCAGCCGGTATGGCCAGATGGCTTTAGAATGGTGTTTAAAACCCTCAACTGAAATGTGGTTCCCATTTGGCTTGGCCCCATCTACACTACCTGACCCAACTTAAACCAGTTTCTAAGTGGCATGATATTTTAATTTTAATTTGGAAGCACACGGGGATGCAGTTTGAGAAATTGCCTTCCAAGGGGAGAGCTGGACTTGTACAGTGTGTTGTGTGTCAGGAAGGTGGGGCACACAAAACAACTATTTAGGCAGGGGATGGGAATTCGTGCATTGGCATTTTACCAGTGGAGATCCGGGGCCAGATCCTGCTTGGTGTACGAGATGAGTTTCTCTCCTCATAGTCCATATTCCTGCATAGCACAACACACACCAATACCATTACTAGCACAGTTGTGTCCCAGTCTTTGCTCAGTGATGGACGCTGTAGGAGTAAAGTGCAATGGCAGAGTCTGGGGCTGAGGGGGAACCCACCCTGCAATTGCAGATGCTACTGAACTGCATTGGGAAAGCGTCTCTCCCTGGTACAAGTGTCTCTCCCCAGGAGACGCTTCTACCATGCTCCACTCTACCCAGTGATATTAATCCCATCACTCTTGTGAAAGAAGGTGTAATCGCAAGCTTAAAATCCAGCCGATCCCTTTCCCTTGAACTGATTCATGTTCGCATCTTATCCCTTCCTCCTGCCTCCCCACCAAAGCCATGGTATGGAAGTTCTCCAACATCCAGTCCATCCTCATGCAAAAGTGTGCTGCTGTATCTGAATGTAGATTTCAGACCAGGCTTCGTTAACTTCCTGCCCCTCTGAAGACTCCTAACGCAAACCAACAGGATACGATAATAAAATAGACCAGTGGATTTATTAGGCCCTCCTCCTGAAAAGTCTGAGGGGCTAAATTCACCCTGTAAATCAGTGGGCTTACCCAGTTTGGGAACCCCTGAGCTAGTGTATGTGTATCCCTTGGGGTATATGAGAGAAATTATGTAATGGTGGATTTTATGTATGTGTGTATTTATTTCATTTTTGTAATAGACTACTCAGTTGAAGCTTTAAAATGTTGGGAATTTGTTATATAAAAGTATGGTAGCTAATTTACTTCAAGATGTACCAATGAGAACACAGCTACAGAGATACTGATGTACAGAGCCCTCGCCTCCACTCACCATACAGGGCGGGTTCAGTTGCCCAGCAACTATCCAGTCTAAAAGAACTCAGAATGGGGGGGGGGGTTTGGTGGTAAACGTTGCACTGTAACTATAACTGCACGTAACCATGAAATGTGGACAGAGGGCTAAAGACAGGAAGTGTTAAGTATCACACAAAGTATCCGTGATGAGAAGGCTGAGGGTACCCGGGCAGCTGGTAGATCTGGAAGGGGGTACACAATAAGAAAAGGTCAGGAACCTCTGCACTAGCTTAGTCCAGAGTTGGTCAATGGGCCTAGTGCCTGGAATGAGACCTGAATTGAAAATGCCTTGCATATGTTCCCCTTCCCAGGACTATCTACACTTTTTCTCTTGTTGCACTCTGTTTCCATCTGTAGAAAGAGGCACCGTAGACGCTTCGTGCCATTTGTCCCCCAAGGTGAAAATCTAGAGCTCAGTGACTCCCATAAAGCACCCCTGTGTGCAAATAGTTCCTTGTCCTTTGCAGGCTTTCAGTCCCTGGGCATTCCAGAGTTGAAGCATTTAGGAGAGTGTTGGGGTGTATGACAGCCAAGTAACTGGTAGTAGTGGGAGTAGGGCAAGGACTGAAGTGTCTGAAGTCACTACATAACCCATGTACCTCATCACTAGTGTTAACTGCTGACTCCCTTCTTCAGGAGCCATACAAGGTGGAGGTGCTGTTCCTTTGGAAGCAGGTGATGAGCAATAGGAAACCAATGATCTTACCACAATGGATCTTGGGGGATTTTGCTGCGGGGGGGACAGAACAAACTTGCTCAGTGGATCGTTGTAATTTAGAGGCAGGTGATGGTCATTGGAAAGAACACCTGTCAGGAATTTACTTAGTCCTACCTTAAATGTAGGGGACTGGACTAGATGACCTACTGAGGTCCCTTCCAGTCCTACCCTGCTGGGATTCTCTGTTTCAAGTGCACAGATTGTGTGGTGTCTCTCAGAATTGGGCTGGTTGGGTGTGCTAATTCTGGGTGCGCTGGAGTCATGACTTTGATAAGGGGGTTTGGGCAGTGCTCTGGATTGGCCCTCCCTTTGGATACTCTATTTAGTCTTTGAACTTTTTGGTGCAAGGTCAAAAAATTACTAGCATTGGTGACTGCCTCAGCTGGCCTGATCTCCTAGCATTGTGGAGTTTTACCCTGCCTGGCTGTGTGCGCTGGAGTACTCGGAGTAATATCTAGCACCTCTCAGCCCTTCTGGAGCCTGATTCAAAGACAGCTGAAGCCAATTTCCTTTGCAACAGGTTCTTGTAGCACTTGCATCTCCAATGGCCAGTGCAATCATTAGCTAATGAACCCATCCACAACAGAGACTGGTAAGCATGATCTTGATGTTTTTAAGACAGGAAAATAGGCACAATGAGGTTATAGGACCTATTCCTGACCCCGCAGCAACTGAGTGGCAGAACTCCAGGCTCCCAGCCCTATGGTCCGTCCACTAGCCCACACTACCTCCTCATTAGCTAGTGAAGGTGGTTTTGGCTCCAGGTGGAATGTTCCATGGTGGCTTCAGCAGGGGGATGTGCCTTCAAAAGGGCCAAATGCTTCTCTAAACCCCTTCAAAAGTTTTCTCTCCCATGATTGCAAAACAAGTTTGGCTGTCACTCAGCTCAGCTTTATGGTTCTGACTCTCGGACCAACGGAGACGAAGCTCCTACCTTCTTCTCAGCCCTCCCAGCAGAATATTAATCTGCATACAGCGGGTTATTCTCTCGGTCAGTACAGGAATGACATCACCCAGAGGTCTGAGTTTCCAGTGCCTCCCGGCCCGTCTGCTTTGGGCCAGCTGGGAACCTTCTCTCTTGGGGGGAGGGGAGAAAAAAGCAGCCCCACAAACTTTGCTGCACGTCAACAAACCTAGAAGAGTTTGGCTTCGTTTTGTTTTTCTTTAGCCAAGGCCAGAATTATTTCCAGCTGCATAAATACCCCTGTTTAAGTGCTTCTGGGCTTTGATCCTGGGAAATCGCTGTTTAGAGTTAGGATTCCGTGAAGTCAGCATCAGTCCCATTTAAATATGCGGCACCATCCTGAAACTTAGCCTGGAGAGTGCTGCTAAGGCTTAAGTTTGCTTTTGAAAGGGGCGCGTCTTGCCAAGTTTGATGCAGTGAGTTCAATGACACTGACCCATTAGCCTGGTAGTCTTTAACTCTGGGAATAAAGTGCTGTGTCGGCGTATTCCACCCGCCGGAGTCAGTGAAGCAGCAGCAGCCATGGTGGTGGTGCTATTCCTGGTGGCCCTGCTGGCGTCTCTCGCGGTGTCCGTTACTGCCAGTCCCCTTTTGGAGGCTCAGCTGCTATCCCCCCGAGATGTGGCTCGTTCTGCGGTCGAGGCCTATAATCAAGAAACTGGAACGCAGGCAGTGTTCAGGCTGTTTAAGCTCAAAAGCTTCCACAAAACAGTAAGAGCCCATTGGCTTTGGATTCTCCTTTTCCCCATAGACTTTAGCCCATAGTGTGTGGGGGGTGGGGGGAAGGGAGGCTTTTAAAGTGTATGTGTAATTGCAGGAAGAACTCCAGGAACAGAACTGAGGCAGGAATGCAGGTGCTGAAGGTACAATGAGGAGTGCTATATAGGAAGCCTATAAATCACATCCTATATAAAGCCAGATTTCCTGCTGAATTCTCCCCCCTTCCTCCCCCGTCCCATGGGCAAAGATTGTCTACATGGGAGTCGAACTGGTTTAACGGAAGGTGTGAATTTAAGCCAGTATGGGGGGCACTTATTTCAGTGTAGCTTTAAGTAGACTGGAAATGGATTTAATTTGAATGGAAATAAGCCACCTTGAAATGAAAATGTGTCCATGTGGGTTTGCACCACTTTTACCTAATTGGTTTCAAAATTCGTTTTAAACTGCTGCGACTTTTGCATGGAGACAAGACCTTAGTAATGCCTCTTCTAGATAGCTAGGCTGCCCTTCTCCTCTAGCCCTGGGGCTTGCAAAGCGCTGGACCGACCAGTTTACTGTGGCTCTGCTGGGAAGAGGGGCTGTGCAAAGGGTACTGCAGGGCTCTGTGTTCGCTTTCTCCTGGACTCCAGATCTAGGGGGCTGCAAATCCCCAAGTGTGCTGGAGGCTGGTGGGTCGAACGAGAAATGGGAACCACTCAAGTTGGCTGCTCAGAAGCAGCCTCCTGGTGTTCAGAATGGATTTTTTTTAATGGGGACCCCAAAACAACTGCTCTGGGGCAGAGGGTCCTAGAGAACTCCAAAGCTTCTGGAGCCATTGAAGTGGGGTGAGCTTGACTCGTGGAATGTCTTTTTTGGTGCATCGGGATGGGGATCAAAACCAGCAGGGGAGAGCAGGTATCAGCCCCCCCCCCCAAAAACAAAACACAGAGCACTGTTGTGAGCCGGCCAAACAGAGCAGTGGAAACAGCTGGTGGAGTCTGGAGGGAGGCTGCCCAGAGCGGGGGCGGGGGGGGAGGGCAGTAGCAAGCAAGGCAGCAACTGGCATCCGAAAAGAAGGAACACAGTATGTGGGGAGCCAGTGGTGGGGAAGGGAGCTGTAGCAAAAGGAAAAAAATGACTGTAAACAAAAACGTCCAGAGAGCATATTAAGGCAAACAAGGTGAAGTGACAGGAATAGAGAAATGATCAGAGAGTGAAGGGACTGTAAGCCAGAAAGGACGGGAGGGAAAATAGCCAACACATTCCATCAACTGTAAAGAAAGATTGCACAAGAGGATTGCTCAAGATCTAACTAAACCTCAGGAGAATTTTTCCTCCAAACTCCAGGCTTACAGAGGATGGAAACCGAGAAACTGAAAAGGGAACAGAGAACAGTGGGGTTTATGTGCTAGAGCATTGTTTTTTCCAATTCAGAATTCTGTTTATTTCACAAATGGAAGTTAGCTACAAAGTGAGTTTAATTAAGATAATAGCTCATCTCCAGCAGATAACAAAAAGAAAAGCAGTACTTGTGGCACCTTAGAGACTAACAAATTTATTAGAGCATAAGCTTTCGTGAGCTACAGCTCACTTCATCGGATGCATTTGCTAATGCATCCGATGAAGTGAGCTGTAGCTCACGAAAGCTTATGCTCTAATAAATTTGTTAGTCTCTAAGGTGCCACAAGTACTCCTTTTGTTTTTGCGAATACAGACTAACACGGCTGCTACTCTGAAACCTGTCATTATGCAAAGCAGATAACAGTAATTCACCGTGGAAACCTAAGTCGTAGTTCCTGTTAAAACACTCACTCTGGTTTACTTGTGGTTATTCCCCACTTAACTGATATCTACCTGATCCCAACTAATTGAGATAAAACATAATTTGGGCTCTCGATTGCCTTTGCCTCTCCTTATTGCTCCAATTCAGAACCCACACTTCCCCGTACTGGTTGCAGTGCTCTCTTTACAAAAGACAAAAAGAAAAGGAGTACTTGTGGCGCCTTAGAGACTAACAAATTTATTTGAGCATAAGCTTTCATGAGCTACAGCTCACTTCATCGGATGCATTTGATGGAAAATACAGTGGGGAGATTGATATACACACACAGAGAACATGAAACAATGGGTTTATCATACACACTATAAGGAGAGTGATCACTTAAGATGAGCCATCACCAGCAGCGGGGCGGGGAAGGAGGAAAATCTTCCATGGTGACAAGCAAGGTAGGCCATTTCCAGCAGTTAACAAGAACGTCTAGGAACAGCGGGGGGCGGGATGGGGGGAGAAATAACATGGGGAAATAGTTTTACTTTGTGTAATGACTCATCCACTCCCAGTCTCTATTCAAGCCTAAGATAATTGTATCCAGTTTGCAAATTAATTGCAATGGACAGACTAACATGGCTGCTACTCTGAAACCTATATGACCAAGGGTGATTTTACAGGAGGAAACCCAAATAAATCAACCCCCAACCACTGGAGGATGGGAGCATTTACACTCCCAACTAGAACCAGTCCCAGTTTCGGCAGGGCCATATGTGAATCAAAATGAGCCAGGTGCCATCTGTTTCTTTCCCCATCTCTCCATACCCACAAGCCCCCTACCCCAATGTGCCAGCTGCCTGCAAGTGCCCCTCCTGATGCTGGCTGAAGTTCACCCCTGGTCACAGACTTATGCACCATTTAAAATCAGGGGTGGGCAAACTGCAGGCCACATCTAGCCCATCAGATATTTTAATCTGGCCCTTGAGCTCCCATAGGGGGTCGGGGGCTTGCCCTGCTCCGTGCATGATGTGGCTCCGCGTGGCTCCCGGAAGCAGCGGCATGTCCCCTTTCTGGCTCCTATGTCTAGGGGCAGCCAGGGGGCTCTGCACGCTGCCCCCACCCCAAACGTCTCCCCAACAGGTCCCATTGGCTGGCAACTGCGGCCAATGGGAGTTGCGGGGGCAGTGTGTGCGGACAGGGCAGCATGCAGAGCCACCTAGACATGGCTCTACATAAGAGCCAGAGGGGTGACATGCCAGTGCTTCCGGGAGCTGCTTGAAGTAGGCGCCACCGGGAGCCTGCACCCCAACCCCCTCCTGGGCCCCAACCCTCTGCCCCAGCCCTTATTCCCCTCCTGCCCTCTGAATACCTTGGTTCCAGCCTGGAGCACTCTCCTGTACCCCAGAGCCTGCACCCGCAGCTGGAGCCCTGACCTCCCGCTGCACCCCTATCCCAGCCCATATCCCCCTCCTGAACCCTTCGGTCCCAGCCTGGAGCACCCTCCTATGCCCCAGAGCCCGCACCCCCAGCCAGAACCCTCACTCCCACCCCCTGCATCCTAACTCCCTTCCCCAGTCCGGAGCCCTCTCCTGCACCCTGAACTCCTCGTTTCTGGCCCCACCCCAGAGCCTGCACCCACAGCCGGAGCCCTGACCCCCGTCCCGCTGCACCCCTACCCCAGCCCATATCCCCCTCCTGATCCCCTCAGTCCCAGCCCAGAGCACCTTCCTATGCCCCAGAGCCCGCACCCCCAGCCAGAACCCTCACTCCCACCCCCTGCATCCTAACTCCCTTCCCCAGTCCGGAGCCCTCTCCTGCACCCTGAACTCCTCGTTTCTGGCCCCACCCCAGAGCCTGCACCCACAGCCAGAGCCCTCACCGCCTCCCACACCCCAATCCCAATTTCATGAGCATTCATGGCCTGCCATACAATTTCCATACCCAGATGTGGCACTTGGGTTTGCCCAGCCCTGATTTAAGTCCTCCAAATAGGGTTTGGGCAGGACGCAAGTGGCACAGATGCCGGTGCGGGCACTCCGCTCAAAAGTGAATCTCACCTTTGGTGGATGTCTTGCTGCTGCTCCCTAGCCTCATCCACCCGTGTGTGTCTCTCGGTGGTGGCCTGGCCTGACCCATGCCCCAGCACACGCCACAGGATGCCAAGAGGTGCCGGGGGAGGAAGGGCAGTGAGCAGGGCCTTGCGTGGGAGTGTGAGAGACTCCTTTTGGGTAAGCACGTTCTGTTCCCCTGCCGAGACCTGGGGTCAAAGGAGCTTGCTCTCCCCCTCCTCCGGGCCGTGGCTGGAGGAGTTCTGTGCCCCTGATAATTACTGGGGGGGGCGGGGCCTGTATCCTTGCTTGCCCCCCATGGTGCATGCCCCTGGCAGTGAGGGAACTCCATCCATCTTGACTCACCGGGACAGGAGTCAGGCAGGGCATCAGGTGGGAAAGCAGGGATGGCTGGTGACCAAGGGGAGCGTGTGGTGCAGGACCCTATGCTACCCCGTTGGCCTAAGACCACCGTGTTAGGAGAGCACGAGCGTGCACCATTAGAAATGCACCCCGAGATCAGCCCTTAATGGACGCCTAACTGTACACAGGATGCACACATAAGTAGCTGTTGGTCTCCTTAAAGCCCCCTGTGGATTTGCTATGCTTTTCGAAAAGCAAGTGGCTTTGCTGACCTGAGCAGGCAGGTAGTGGATGCCTGGGATGCCATTAAAAGATTTGTCCTTGTACCTGTAGCAATTTGACTGGGGCACGCACTTCAGCATTAACTTCACCATCAAAGAGACGAACTGCTGGAAAAGCGTGGCTGGCTACCGCCTTGAGGACTGCAGATATCGGCCAAATGGGGTAGGTGTGAAACACAGTTGCCAACTTTCGCGCAGTAAATAAGCACCCCAACTTTCACACGAATCCAAACATCAAGCTAGTCCCATTTCAAAACAAGGCCAAAACAAGCCAATCCCTAAGAACACCAACATCTGTGTGTCTAGATCCCTCCCTCCCCCCACCCTGGCATGCAGTCTGGGACTGTGGTGGGCCCATTGTGCACCCCTGATTCTCTCCCCCATGTCCCTGCTTGCCCCTGGCCCCTGCTTCCCAGGAGCCGATAAAAAAAAGAAGCAACAAGCTACAAGCCAAAAATTAGCCAACAAGCAACTCACAAGCCAATTAATCCTCCGGGGCAGATTGGAGAAGCCCTGGAGGTTTTTTGCCTTCCTCTGTAGCATGGGGCATGGGTGACTTGAGGGAGGCTTCTCTGCTCCTTGAAGCCTTTAAACCACCATTTGAGAACTTCAATAGCTCAGACATAGGTGAGGTTTTTCATAGGAGTGGGTGGGTGAGATTCTGTGGCCTGCGCTGTGCAGGAGGTCGGACTAGATGATCAGAATGGTCCCTTCTGACCTTAGTATCTATGACTCTATAAGCCAAAAATAAGCCCAATTTTTGCATTTTTTTCACGGGTTTGGCGCATCTGTTGTAACCGTCCCCTTTCTCGCTGGGAGCATTGGGACATAGCAACTGCCAGCCTGGATCAGACCCCGAGTCTGTCTAGCCCTGTCTCCAAAAGTGACAGTTGCCAGCTGATTCAGAGAAAGGTGCACAAAGCCCCCCAGTAGAAGTTTCCTCCTGACCACCAACAGAGATAGTCTTGAGCCCTGATGCATGAGGGTTCATATCCCTTCCAAAACTCGTCTGTTTTTAATACTATAACTCTGGAAATCCTCATTACCCATATAAATGTATGATCCCTTTTTTGAATCCTGCAAAGCTCTTGGCCTCAGGGATGTCTTGTGGCAGTGAGTTCCACAGGCTGTTATGTGAGGGTAAAAAATCCTTGTGCTGCCCTTTAAATGTCATTGAATGTGCTCTTGTTTTTCGTCATGGGGCTGGGAGAACAAAAGTTCCCGATCGCCCCTCTGTACAATTCAGTTTGTTTCAGTTTGTTCCAGTTTTCCCTGTTCTAGTTTGGGAGCTCTTGCTCATCTGAGCTAGACATTTACACACACATCGTCACTGTGGTTGTTACTAAACTCAGAAATCTCTGAAGGTGAAGGGAGGCTTAAGTGCAGCCTCAACCTTGGAGTCTCACACCAGTCTGCCACTCCCGCTGACCTGGCATTACAGCACGACTAGAGTTTTGCTGAACTCCTATAAATGAAATCAGGGGCAGATCATCGGGTTTCGGGTTTCACTGGGCACAGCTCTGTTCCTAGTTGTCTCCAGCGTGCCTGGGTCATGTGATGGGGAATCTGGGACAACCGATTGGTTTTGTTGGATGGGAACTTTGGCAGGTTCAGCAGCATTTGATCAAATCAGAAATTCAGAGGGAAACTCTGGGCGCAGCCCCCTGCAAACCAAACCTGCCCCCACTTCATGTGGTTCTAGTCACAGCAAGATGTTTGTGCCCCGCCACATCCATCATGCCCTATCCTGATGCTCCTCCCCGTTTTAGGAGGCCGGGGAGGTGTTTGCATGCCAGTGGCTGTAGTTGTTATATGTAAAACACCCCTGTAAACTTCCTGCTTGGCCATGTGCTATCTTCATGTCTCGGTAAAACAGCCTCAGAGAGGAAGTGTGTGGGGCTGGTACTGCCGCACGATGGTGGCCCAAGGGTTTGACCCAAGCAGATTGATGTGGCATGGGAACACATCACTAGGAGGGTGGTGAAGCACTGGAATGCGTTACCTAGGGAGATGGTGGAATCTCCTTCCTTAGAGGTTTTTAAGGTCAGGCTTGACAAAGCCCTGGCTGGGATGATTTAGTTGGGGTTGGTCCTGCTTTGAGCAGGGGGTGGGACTAGATACCTCCTGAGGTCTCTTCCAGCCCTGATATTCTATGATTCGCCCTCCCAGGTCTGTGTTCTTATTTACATGCACAAGAGGGTCTCCTTTCCAGGCTTTCTAGCCCTGCCGTTATTTTAGTAAGCAAGTGAATGTAGGGTTGGTGAGTTTATTTGTACTATGGTGCTGTCTAGAGGCCCCAACCGAGATCAGGGCACCAGTGTGCTAGATGCTGTACATAAAGTCAGTCCCTGCCCCCAAGAGCTTGCAATGCAAGGAGCTAAGACAGAGAAAGGATAGCAGGGCAAATGGACACAGAGAGGGGTAGTGACTGGCCCATGGTCACCCAGCCCAGCAGTGGAAGAAAAGAAGTCAGTTCTCCTGACTCTCTGTGCATAGCGCCAATGAAGGAAGGAGGAAATCGGTGTCCAGCCCTCTTCAGCCATTGGCTTGTGTCTGCAAGGTTGCCTGTTCCAGGGGTAGGGTTTTTTTTGATGGTCACCTCTAGGGAACATGGTTGAATCCTCTGGTGCTGCAGAACCTTTCTTTTGTGCATGTGTAGTTTGTATCCTCGGTGGACACTGGTGCTGAGCCGGGAGTGTATTCACTGTCAAAGCCACCTGCCCTTTAGCTTTGAGCTGTGGACTGTTTAGGGTCCTGTACTCCAGGGGTAGTCAATAGACGAACCACAGGCCAAATCCCAACCACCAGACTCCAAAATCATTAGTGTTGTTTTCTTCTCTGGAGTCTGGACCTTGATTATACCTTAACCAAGGACTTTGGACAATGATAAAAAATCATTGACTACCCCTTCGGTACTCAAACCTGCCTCAGAACAACACCCGCTGGGGGCTGTGTGGCATTGCCAGAGAATTACACCTGCCACAGAACTTAAAACTAGTGATGTGCTTAAGCCAAATGTTGCAGCCTCTCTACTGGCTTCAAGAAGACGTTGCTTTGCAAAGGATCTATTGTCCCAAGCTACAAGGCATTCCTAATCCCTACAGATAGTGCAGGAAGTAAAACGATTTGAATCATCTTAGATGTTGTTGCAAAGAAATTAACAATTCAGGCAAGAAGGCTCCATCTCCAGCAGTACTAGGTAGAACTAGGGTGACCAGACAGCAAGTGTGAAAAATTGGGACGGGGTAGTGGGTAATTGGTGACTATATAAGAAAAAGCCCCAAATATCGGGACTGTCCCTGTAAAATTGGGACATCTGATCACCCTAGGTAGAACAGGACTCCAAAAAACATAGTTCCCGTTTTAATAAACAAAAAACCAGCATTGTCTCATTTGTGGTCAGATAAGTTACGCTCCTTAGATAATAAAACCAACTGCATAGCAACCCTGGAAAATCGGCCTCTGAACAGGGGCTGAATTCCAAAGTGTTCTCTCTGTGAAATGGCTGCTTCAGCTGAGGTAGACCTGGTCGCTACTGATCATAGTGAATATAGCAAAATAGTGGAAAGTGTAGCTTGGAGCTGTTTCAGTAGAATAGTGGGGTGGTAAGATAACGCTGCTAGAGCGGAGGTTGACAACCCCAGAGTTGGAGAACATTTTTCTAAGGGAACTTTATTAACACAAATTTGGGTCGAGTGAAACACTTTGTGAATTTGTGTCAAATTCAGCAAATGGAGTCAGTCGGGAAAAAAACAATTCCAAAAAAGTCAAAACATTTTGTATTTATGATCCTAAATAACCTTTTGGTTTGAATTTTACTTAATTTTTATTAAACCAGGTTAAAAACTCAAACAAAACACTTCATTTCATAGAATCATAGAATCATAGAATATCAGGGTTGGAAGGGACCCCAGAAGGTCATCTAGTCCAACCCCCTGCTCAAAGCAGGACCAAGTCCCAGTTAAATCATCCTAGCCAGGGCTTTGTCAAGCCTGACCTTAAAAACCTCTAAGGAAGGAGATTCTACCACCTCCCTAGGTAACGCATTCCAGTGTTTCACCACCCTCTTAGTGAAAAAGTTTTTCCTAATATCCAATCTAAACCTCCCCCATTGCAACTTGAGACCATTACTCCTCGTTCTGTCATCTGCTACCATTGAGAACAGTCTAGAGCCATCCTCTTTGAAACCCCCTTTCAGGTAGTTGAAAGCAGCTATCAAATCCCCCCTCATTCTTCTCTTCTGCAGACTAAACAATCCCAGCTCCCTCAGCCTCTCCTCATAAGTCATGTGCTCTAGACCCCTAATCATTTTTGTTGCCCTTCGCTGTACTCTTTCCAATTTATCCACATCCTTCTTGTAGTGTGGGGCCCAAAACTGGACACAGTACTCCAGATGAGGCCTCACCAGTGTCGAATAGAGGGGAACGATCACGTCCCTCGATCTGCTCGCTATGCCCCTACTTATACATCCCAAAATGCCATTGGCCTTCTTGGCAACAAGGGCACACTGCTGACTCATATCCAGCTTCTCGTCCACTGTCACCCCTAGGTCCTTTTCCGCAGAACTGCTGCCGAGCCATTCGGTCCCTAGTCTGTAGCGGTGCATTGGATTCTTCCATCCTAAGTGCAGGACCCTGCACTTATCCTTATTGAACCTCATTAGATTTCTTTTGGCCCAATCTTCCAATTTGTCTAGGTCCTTCTGTATCCTATCCCTCCCCTCCAGCGTATCTACCACTCCTCCCAGTTTAGTATCATCCGCAAATTTGCTGAGAGTGCAATCCACACCATCCTCCAGATCATTTATGAAGATATTGAACAAAACGGGCCCCAGGACCGACCCCTGGGGCACTCCACTTGACACCGGCTGCCAACTAGACATGGAGCCATTGATCACTACCCGTTGAGCCCGACAATCTAGCCAGCTTTCTACCCACCTTATAGTGCATTCATCCAGCCCATACTTCCTTAACTTGCTGACAAGAATGCTGTGGGAGACCGTGTCAAAAGCTTTGCTAAAGTCAAGAAACAATACATCCACTGCTTTCCCTTCATCCACAGAACCAGTAATCTCATCATAAAAGGCGATTAGATTAGTCAGGCATGACCTTCCCTTGGTGAATCCATGCTGACTGTTCCTGATCACTTTCCTCTCCTCTAAGTGTTTCAGGATTGATTCTTTGAGGACCTGCTCCATGATTTTTCCAGGGACTGAGGTGAGGCTGACCGGCCTGTAGTTCCCAGGATCCTCCTTCTTCCCTTTTTTAAAGATGGGCACTACATTAGCCTTTTTCCAGTCATCCGGGACTTCCCCCGTTCGCCACGAGTTTTCAAAGATAATGGCCAAGGGCTCTGCAATCACATTTGACCTGATGTGCAATTTTTCTGATTCTTTTATTTCACCAAAAAAATTTTTTTTTTAAATTTGCTTTGGGACAACTCAGGAAAAAACTGATTCAGCCACTGAACTGACAGATCAATTATTTGCACAACTCTAGAGATGAGCTCACTGTTTAACAGCCAATGTTTCTAGTTCAGACATAATTCTTTACGTAGATTGTGTGTCCTTCTCTTTGGGGCAGGAACTGTCCTTTGCGATATGACTGTTCAGCTCTTGGCATGATGGGGCCCTGCCCTCAGTTCGGGTGTTCTGTATTACAGTGTTACTTAGTATATATTCACCATGATTATTACTGGTTTCAGAGTAGCAGCCGTGTTAGTCTGTATTCGCAAAAAGAAAAGGAGTACTTGTGGCATCTTAGAGACTAACAAATTTATTAGAGCATAAGCTTTTGTGAGCTACAGCTCACTTCATCGGATGCATTTGGTGGAAAAAACAGAGGAGAGATTTATATACACACACACAGAGAACATGAAACAATGGGTTTATCATACACACTGTAAGGAGAGTGATCACTTAAGATAAGCCATCACCAACAGCAGGGGGGGGAAGGAGGAAAACCTTTCATGGTGACAAGCAGGTAGGCTAATTCCAGCAGTTAACAAGAATATCAGAGGAACAGTGGGGGGTGGGGTGGGAGGGAGAAATACCATGGGGAAATAGTTTTACTTTGTGTAATGACTCATCCATTCCCAGTCTCTATTCAAGCCTAAGTTAATTGTATCCAGTTTGCAAATTAATTCCAATTCAGCAGTCTCTCGTTGGAGTCTGTGTTTGAAGCTTTTTTGTTGAAGGATAGCCACTCTTAGGTCTGTGATCGAGTGACCAGAGAGATTGAAGTGTTCTCCAACTGGTTTTTGAATGTTATAATTCTTGAGGTCTGATTTGTGTCCATTCATTCTTTTACGTAGAGACTGTCCAGTTTGGCCAATGTCCATGGCAGAGGGGCATTGCTTGCACATGATGGCATATATCACATTGGTAGATGCGCAGGTGAACGAGCCTCTGATAGTGTGGCTGATGTGATTAGGCCCTATGATGGTATCCCCTGAATAGATATGTGGACAGAGTTGGCAACGGGCTTTGTTGCAAGGATAGGTTCCTGGGTTAGTGGTTCTGTTGTGTGGTGTGTGGTTGCTGGTGAGTATTTGCTTCAGATTGGGGGGCTGTCTGTAAGCAAGGACTGGTCTGTCTCCCAAGATCTGAGAGAGCGATGGCTCATCCTTCAGGATAGGTTGTAGATCCTTGATGATGCGTTGGAGAGGTTTTAGTTGGGGGCTGAAGGGGATGGCTAGTGGCGTTCTGTTATTTTCTTTGTTGGGCCTGTCCTGTAGTAGGTGACTTCTGGGTACTCTTCTGGCTCTGTCAATCTGTTTCTTCACTTCAGCAGGTGGGTATTGTAGTTGTAGGAATGCATGATAGAGATCTTGTAGGTGTTTGTCTCTGTCTGAGGGGTTGGAGCAAATGCGGTTATATCGTAGCGCTTGGCTGTAGACAATGGATCGAGTGGTATGATCTGGATGAAAGCTAGAGGCATGTAGGTAGGAATAGCGGTCAGTAGGTTTCCGAAATAGGGTGGTGTTTATGTGACCATCGCTTATTAGCACCGTAGTGTCCAGGAAGTGGATCTCTTGTGTGGACTGGTCCAGGCTGAGGTTGATGGTGGGATGGAAATTGTTGAAATCATGATTATTACTGTCACTGGAGGCTTCCTCTGAGTTGAAAACAATTGCAAAACTACACTCCATGAAGCTTTGAAATGGGGCTCCTCAGATACCCTCACTGAAGTACTTCTTCCTCGCTCTCTTCCCAGATAACAAGGGATTGTTCTGCCAACATCTCAGTTCTTGACTTCGTACAAGAGGCACCTTTGACATCTGTGAAATGCACCCAGGAGCAGGTGAGCTGTTACCTGTCTAGGTAGGCGCGTTCCATTTGGGTCTCGGAGCCAGGTACACTCTGCCCCCATGGCAATGAAGTTATGGTGGTTTGTGTTCTCCCTTGACTGTCCCTAGAGGAGACGGATACAGAACCAACATGGGTCAATGAGGCAATCGTTCCATGTTTTCTTTGGCTGGCTATTGGTCATCTCATCCTCGGAAAAACCTACATGGAAACTCTTCTTTAAACATATGGGGCCACCAGAAGAAGGAAGCTATGGCAGTCCCCATGGTTACACATGATGCTGCTGGGCCCACTTTGAAGGTCTTAGACCTATGTAGAGATGTGTAGCTGCATCGTGGACCCACCAGATGTCTGTATATTAGTCACTCCCAAGACAGAGACCCATATTCTGCCCTCAATCTGCAGCTCCTGTGGGCATCAGTGGAATTTGCTCATTAACTCTGACGGCAGCGCATGTCCCTGTGGGACTGGGTTTTCCTTTCTCTGGTGCAAGAGGGGAGGGAAATGCAGGAATGAGTCACCATAGGTTCCTCCGTCCTTCACTCTGACCATGGCTGGAGGGGGTAGAATCAGGGTTAAGATGAATGACCCTGTCCAGTCTTCAGAGAGATGGCTGCAGCCCCAGAGGTGAGGCCAGGGATAGAATTGGTTTCAATCCAGGAACCTTTCAGGATTGGGCAAGGGCCTGGGAAATTATTTGCCGTTCATTCCAGCAGGAGGCAATCATGAGCTAACTGGGTAGATGGATGGTTTGGTTGAAAACTATGAAAAAGAAACCGGACCCTGGGGGGAAAATATTGACCCTTCTAATCCCTTTGAATTCCAGCGGGCGAAAAAAACCAGCAAGAAACCAAAACCCAAGGCCCAGTCCGTCCCCAAAGTGACTGTTGAGTACTTTCCGTCGTCTTTCTCTACCGCAGCCCTGACAGTACCAGAAGAAGGCTAAAGCACAGTCTGCCTGATGTCGAATTAGGGTGCTGCCATTGTCTTCAAACGGCCTGTTTGCTTTTCTGCCACGCCACCATCTCATCCAACAGATAATTTGAGAGCTTTTGGGTCCACGTTATTCCTGGCTAGTCGTTCACTGGTTTTTGTTGCTTTGCTTTGGGATGACTGAGAGACAGGCCTCAAAAAGCCCTTGCAAAATGGGGGAAGCCTTTTTGTTTTGATATTCTCTGCTAAGCCACAACAAGGACTGAAGTGTGTGGCAGAGTTGCCCCTCGCTTGCAGACCTGAGACATGTTACATCCATCCCCTCCGGCTCCCTGCCAGGTTCCCTTCCAGAGACAGCTGTTCTCACAGGGCCTCCTTTGCTTGAGTTGCCAAAGATTTAGGCATTTTGGTGCCTTCATTTTCAGGTGCCAAATCTGAGCTGCTTTAATGGGGCCTGATTTTCTGCAGGTGCTGAGCACCTGCCTTCTGAAAGCCAGGCCTGTTTTAAGGTATGTGAAACGGAACACCCCAAAATTGCTAGACACTTTTGAAAATCTTGGCCTTAGTTGGCTTCTGAGCCCATGACTAAAGGGGTGACACATGAGACTGCTGGGAAGAGATGGAGCTTCATGTGAGGTGCACCATCATACCAAAGGCTCGGCCCAGTCCCAAGGTAGGGAGCCTGGAGATGGTTACTCCCACGGTTACTGGCCAACTCTCGTGGTCTTATTGCAAGTGTCACGACAGCTGGTGCTTTTCTTACAGACCCAGCTCCTGAGTCACGTGATGACGCGAGAATCTAGGCTTTTCATTTTAAATCTATAAAAGCAGGCTTCTAGCCCTTGTGGGTGGGAGAAAAAAGCTTGAAATCGTGGTGCCCTGAGGCTCAGAAATCAAAAGGCGAATAAAAGAACTCCAAGGATAGTAGCTTTAAAATCTTGTGATTTGCTAAGTCCATTTCATGATTGTCGGGACACTTGACCTATGGTTTTGGAACGCTTGGGGCTGGCAATAGGGCATCAAGGATTTCCCTAGGTACCACTCCTCTGTGATAAGCGGAGGGGAAAAGCAAAGCAGAATCTTGCAGGGCCAGAGGCTCTGCAGGGAAGGGACGTGCTGCATGAAGCTGTTCTGAAGGGAAGGCTGAGAGGAATAGACAGAGCCAGAAATACTTGTGTGAGAAGCTGAGCAGAACTTCATTCCAATAAGACAGAAACTACCACCTGCTGTGGTTTCTCCTGGTGACCCAGTAACTCCCCATGGCAGAGCCGCCTTCTCAGACAGAGCCCTTTCCAGCTTTGCTTTGCCACCTGAGTCTCCTTTGGACTGTCCAACAGCTTAATCCATGAAGGGGAAAAGGCTTCCAGACATGTTGAAGGGCTCAATCTCCCCCGTCCTCTCCCCGACACCTTTGCTGACACTCTGCATATGCTACTATCTACGTATGTTCCCAGGTCAGCTTCTCTGGCCCCGCACCTGCTCCAAGTGGGGCTGCTGGTCAGTGCGGAGCTACAGTAAACAGTGCCCCCTAGTGCTCTAGTTTGGAACTGCCCTCTCCTTGTTACCTTTTTCCTTTTTCAGCAAAACACTCAGTTTAACACTATTTTTAAGCCTGCTTCTGCACAATCGCACGATCCTCTATAAAAATAAGCACCAGTGCAGTGTAGCCTCTTTCCTCCCCGGCCCTGCATAGACGTAGTCAATTGCATTCCTTGATCATAGCATATAATCGGTCGTTTTCCCCCAGAGAATGTAAGCATTGCCAATATTGAAGATCCAGGGCAAAATTTTCAAAAGCATCTAAGTCCCATTTTGGTGTCAATCAGTGAGACTTGGGCTCCTAAGTGACTTAGGTGCTGTTGAAAATTTGCCCCCATCTGTGTCTTGTCTGATTTATTGTATAGCAAAAAGCATTGGCTGTGTTTGTGTTGAGGGCAGCTTTGTGCTGTAATAAAAATATTGGTTACGTTGTATGTGTGATCAGCTGTGAGCTGTCATGTCAGATTGGTGGCTTGCGCCCTCACCAACACCCCTTTGGTTACACTCGTGTTCGCTCACCAATGCACCTTGACTTTTCCCTTTCAAAGAGGATGGCCCTCCTTTTCTTTGCTGCAGCGTGTCCACCAGTCTAATCAGCAACTCCATTGCTCTGAGCTCAGCAGAAGAGGTCCTTTCCTAGCAACTTCGGTGAGGGTGAGGAATGGAGACCGATCCTGCCTAGTGTTTTTCATTTGCTAATAAGGACAGGTGCCTTCCTTAGGTTCAAATCTCCATCTGAGTGTGTCATCTGTCCCTCCCCAGCACAGATGGGAAAGCCACAGCTCGGTGCTGGGATGTAAAGAGACAATGGCAAATACTTTACAAATTAAAACGCCACCACATTTTATTGTAACGAGCATAATGAACCACATGGAATTAACAACCCAGCTATCACTGGCAGGAGTTTGCCCAAAGATGGTCAGATGTGATTCTTCAGGCCTCTTGTTCGTCCAGTGTGGGTCTATGGAGAGCTGCTGTCAGGTTCAATGGAGTGGCAGCCCATGGCTCTCTATATCATTCCTGGTCTCCCTCCTCGGGGAGGGCCTTGTCTTCCACCAGCCAGGAGGTGCCGGATCCCTTTCTTAAGACCCTTTTTGATTTTCCTCCTGAGTTTTCTGAATATGGACCTCCTGACACGAATACGCTAGAAAGAGAGAAAAGCCAGTGAGCATTTCCTGGGAGACTGGCATCTGCTCTACAAGGGCAGGGTTTGCTTTCGCTGTGGCTCTCTGCCTTCCCCTACATCTGCCCCGCTCTTGCATGTTTCATCTTGCAGTGTGGGGGAAATCTCCGTTTAGATGCGGTGTTCAGACTCCCCTTTTGTAAGAATGTGGCAGAATTGTCCTGCTTGAGCTGCGAGCAGGAACTGAACCTGGGAAGTCTGGAACTAAGAGCATCGCTTCATCTCTGTTGGCCCACTTGTGTGGTGTAATATTCCAGCTCCGTGTGTGTTTGTGAGATGGTGTCCCCTAGTGGCTTGGCCTATAAGAAGGAGAAGAGACCTAGTATTGCCACTAGCTAAGGGAGGCCTTCTCTGGCTCAAGAGGCCAGGGCCTGTGTGTTTGGAGCTAAGGGACCTGGTGGTGGTGGTGGTTCTAACTCATTTCTCCCCAAGTGTGGGAGATGTGGTGTTGTGTGTGTTATCTACAGTGCATCATTTCTCTATAGCAGGGAGGGACCTGTTATAGGGAAGAGAAGCCATGCAGCAGGCCCCTATGTCTATTTAGAGAAGTCCTGTGTTGGAATCAGTGATTCTATCCCATAATATTCCTCAACGTTCACATCTGGACAGTGCTTTGAACATGTAAAGTGCTATAGAAGAGCTAGGTACTGTCACTAGCATTGACTTTCCAAACCCTGTGCCCACCCCTCAATCCTGCAAAATGTGGGGAGTGTCGGACTCCTTATTAGCAGTGGGAGGAAGGGCTGCAAAATACAATACAAAATACAAGGGCTGCCAATCAGACCAGGCCAGAGCCTCTCTTGTGACTGTGCCCCAAGCGCATGCCCTTGGGCAGCCATCCTGGGGACAGCATTACAGTGTGGACTCTCTGACCCAGCCCAAGTGTGCCGCACACCAGCCGAATGGAAAGCTCACCTCCTGAGCCACCGTGTCGCAGGTGAGCAGAACCAAGGGGGCCTCCGGCTCAGTGGAGATGGTTCCTGAGCACACTCTCACCACCTGCAAGGGAGGAAAGAGGAGAAGACAGATCAGTGTCACAGGACGTCCCATCGGTTTATTTCCAGAGAAGGGGTGGGTAGTGGAACCAAACCCCCATGGGACTGAGCAGGGGACGTTTAGCAAAGTGTCTGGTCCGTTCCAGGTGTTCTGGTGTTTGATGTCCCTCTGTTGTTAACACGTCACAGAGGAGACAGGTCTTGTTCCCAGGACTCTTGGGAGACATCTCATCTAAGGAAGGGCCTGCAAGTTGTCTTAGAGTGGTCATGCGGGGGGGTTACGGCCTGCCCGCTACACCCTGTCCTAGCTGCCTGCTGGGACCAGGATCAGCAGTCAAGTAAATCACCACAGATAATGTGTCACATGCAGCTCAATGGGGGGATGCATTCTTCCCTCGATATGAATCCACATCTCCAGGGACGCTCCCAGGGGCCGTGGGTACGTATCAAAGGGAGAGAGGCCAGAGAGGGGAACACGCCAGAATTTCAGTTCTTGAGCTGCAGTGAAATCTTTTTGAAATGCCCCCGGTTTCTTGCTCGGGAGAGAGAGACTCGTTAAAGAGGAGCCGCTAAAGCTGTCAAGCATGTCCGCTCTCTCTGCCTCCAGGACCCGCAGTCACGCTGCTTGCTGTCTAGACTCCTGAGGACAACAGGATTGGAAGGCTTAGTGCTCTTTAGGGCCTTTTCGATAAGCGCCTTCAGCTGGAATTATTGTTACTTATTATTTGCCTTATGGTAGTGCCTAGAGAGCCCAGCCAAGATATTGGTTGCCACAGAGGATGGCTGGTCCAGCAATTAAGGACTGCCCTTGGACTAGGGATACCAGGATTCAATTCCCTGGGGCATGTCACTGAGTCTCCCTGTGTCTGTAAATTGGGGATAACATTTCTCTGAGGATAACTACATTAAAGACCAGGAAGTGCTTTGAGATCTCCGGCTGAGAAGTGCGGTGTAAGAGCTAGGGCGTAGTAGTATGATGCGAGAGCCACAGGCAGACACCCACAAAGAGACAAAGGATGGGAGAAGGGATATTCCCTGTTTGACAGGTGGGGAGCTGGGGCCCAGACAGGCTGGGACTTGCCCAGATGCACAGGGTGTTCTATGGCAGAGCCAGAAATTAAATGTAGGTTTCCTGCGTCCGTGTCCAGTGCTCTTCACCACACGCTCATCCTCCCTCTTCTGGAACTGTTCCTTCTCATCCTACAGGTGCAGCCATCTCGAGGGTCCGTGGGGAGGCTGCCACGCAGCTAGGACAGGGTGCAGCCGACAGCCTTTGAACATTGTGTTTGTCATGGGTGTGTTGGCTTCTGGAGGGGGTTGTTTACCTGGGCTAAAATGACCAGCCTGAACCTAGTACTTTATCCCAGACCCCTTTAACTGAGGAGAAGTTTGGATTCTGATCTGAATCCATCAGGGCTCAGGACCTCTCCGCCCCAAACACAAGGCTGCGGAAGGCTGCAGTTTATGGGGCTCTCCCAGATGCTCCCTGGGAGACTGGATAGCATTTAGGAATAACGAGAATGGATGGACATCAAGAACCCAGTCCTGTTCCCAATCCTTAGGAGGAGGAAACGGAGCACTTCAAAACACAGAGCATCTCCTTACCCCATTGCTCCTGAAGTCACATTCATCAAGGAGCAGGTTCTCAGACACGGGGCACTCAGTCTCTTTCACTGTAAACTCCAGCAGCTGGAGGGTTTCATTGGTCGCAGCCTGAGAAGAAATTAAAACATGGCATTAACTCTGCACTGGTCACTAGCAATGCACCAATGTGCATTTATCTGCTAGGGAGCATTCACTCTCGTCATTGAGATGCTCTGCTAAATTAACCTCTCCAGTGCGTGCAGCAGGAAATTCCTCCGCTGGCAGGTAACTAATACATGGCAAAGGGCGCTATTGCAATCGAGGTATCTTAGAGAGACAAGGTGGGGGAGGTAATATCTTTTATTGAGCCAACTTCTGTGGGTGAGAGAAACAAGCTTTTGCGGTATCTGTCAGTATTCAATCGAGCGGTAGCTGTACATTGAAAATAAATCATATTGTTGCACATGGTTTAAGGATATGTAAATAAGACTTCTCTAGCCTATTCATTGCCCGTTAATTACACAGTGAGACATAAGCCACCTCTGATTATAATTGGCATGGCACTTCTGAGCCCCACTCAGGGACCAATACCCCATTGTGCTAGGCAGTGTGCAAACACAGAAAAGACTCACTGGTGGTTTTCAAAAGGAGACTAGCTAGCCACCTGGCTTGGATGGTTTAGGCACAACAAATCCTGCATTTTGGCAGGGGTTAGACTAGATCACCCTTGCAGTCCCTGGTAACCCGATGGGTCTAGGGTTCTAAATGTCGTCACATTATGGTTTCCCTCTGCCTTTGCATATATGACTACTAACAAAGGGCTATGTGCACATATAGAAAAGGGAACCTGACCCAGACTGGAAAAATCAGGTAAGATTGCAAAGAAAGCTCCAGTTTGCAAATCAGAGCCCGAGACCTAAACCAATCACTAACCCATCTCTCACTGTAACCATCACACAGGGTTGTCGTAACCCTAACCTCTGTCTTGGGACTTAGAGAGACTCCCCCACTGTAGCCTTAACCTTCCAAACCTGCTCCTCAAATCTGGGGGCAGTAGGAGTGGCCCAGCTGTAGATCACTCCACTTGCTAGCTGAGAGTGGGATTTTACCTCTTCTCAGAGCCCCAGGATCTACCCAGACCTTTATTTCCCCCCTCAGGAAAACTTCCAGACTGAGCATCCTTCTGATTTTTCATTGGCTATTGCCATGCAGCCAGTACGTGCCTGCTCCATTTAACAGCCGACACAACTGGCCTGATCCTTGGAGTTATGAGCCATCCCCAACGTCTGCTGAAGTCTAGCGAGAGCAGCACGTGCACCATTTTAATGCGCTAGGTGTAGGGGTGTGAAATCAAGAGGGGGCCAGCTGGATCATTCCCACCTATCTCATTAAATCAAAATGAGAGGCTGATCTATGATCAGCATTTGAAGTGGAGCCGGTTGTTCGCAGGAAGCAAGAAGTTTCTGTGTTGTAACTAGCTGGCCCTGTCTACAAGCCAAGAAGGGGGTTAGGATAGCCTATACATTTAGGGGACTGTCAGAACTCAGGGTCCCAAGGCTTGGTCTCTGATATCCAGCAGCAGTTACTACATATGTCTCCAGGTACTTACCCAGTCAGGTTGGGCTTCTGCTTCTAAGAGTCGGAAGGCAAAGTCTACGTGTGGTTCTTGGTTGTAGAGGTCTATGGCCAGGGAAACAGCCTCTTCATAGCTCAGCATCTGCTGTGGAGGAGGAGGTGATGTGGTGGTTGCTACAGCCACCCCGAGCATCATCAGGACTCCCCAGCAGCTCTCCATCCTCAGTCGTAGGCCTTGGAGTGTGAGCTGGGAATGTAGCCCTGTGGCCTTAGGGGGAAGCCCTTTTATGCCCTGCCTCCTCTGGTCCCTTATGCAAGGTGGCCTGTGATGGACTGTGAAAGCCCTTTGCTGAAGGAGGCAGGTTTCCTTCAGTGCCAAGAGTCCCCTCCTGGCCAGTTGGTGCATGCACACCCAGGGAGATGCTTGATTTCGGGAGAGGGAGAGGGGGCGGATTTTCTGATGTTGCTGAAAACACTTGGATTCACTAGCAAAAAAAGCTGGCACACTGGAAAGGGAGGGAGCGGGCTCTCGATGAGGCAAGACTGTAATTTCCTGACCTCCCGTTAACCTTGGATTCATTACTTCATATGCTGTGATCACCCAGGCAAGATAACACCACTGCGAGTCAGCAAGATAATAGGCACATGTTGTCCCTGGGGACGCTAAGGGAAATTTTGCCGGCTCTTGTTTCTGCTCTGAAAACCCCCAGGTGCCTCTCCTCTCCGACAGCAATTCGGGGCCCCAGGGCAGAACAGTCAATGGGCCCCCTACAAAGGGATGGCTGGGGTTTGATTCGTGCAGGTTGGGCCGGAGCTGGGCCCCATGCTGCTGCTGGCCTGGTGTCCACACCAGGAGCTGGACCCTGTGCGGCGGCTGGTGCACACACACACCAGCTGCGCCCGCACAGACGCCATCCGCCTGATGTTTGAGCAGTGCTGCACCTGCGCTGGCTGGTGCCCAGCGAGCTGCTGCTGGCTGCACTTCCGGCGCCCACCTCGCTCTTCCAGCACAGCCGGCACAGGCGCCGACTGGAGCACCCACGGGGAAAAAATGGTGGGTGCTGAGCCACCCACTGGCAGCCCCCCAACAGAACCTCCCCCTCCCCCCAGCCAATCAGCGCCTCCCACTCCCTCCCAGTGCGTACTGCCAGCTGCGGATCAGCTGTTTCATGGCATCTGGAGGCGCTGGGGGGGCGGAGCGAGGGCACAGCGTGCTCGGGGGAGGGGGCAGAATGGGGCAGGGTGGGGCAGGAAGAGGCGAGGGGAAGAAAAAAGCAGGGTGGGGGTGGTGCGTGTGCGGGGAACTGGGCAGAGCAGGCGGGAGCCCCCCCATCCCCGGTAGATTAGAAACTCGGCATCTATGACAGCCAGGGCTTCCACATACCTGCTCGGCTGCCTTTGCCACTGCTGGTAACACCCTGCGCCTGCCTAGGAGCCCTTTGGCCCATCCCGGTGCTTGCCCCTTTTGCCCTCCCCTCGTCGGCGGGCCTGTGCCTCTCAGATGTGCTCTGCTGTTCAGCGTCTGTCCCCCTCTGTCTGATCCACAGAGGTTATGAATCCATTGGGGGTTAGGTTCTCTAGCACCAGTTGTAGAGAGATGACTGTCCTCATGCAAACCCAGCACATAGAATCATAAAATATCAGGGCTGGAAGGGACCTCAGGAGGTCATCTAGGCCAGCCCCCTGCTCAAAGCAGGACCAACCCCAACTAAATCATCCCAGCCAGGGCTTTGTCAAGCCTGACCTTAAAAACTTCCAAGGAAGGAGATTCCACCACCTCCCTAGGTAACGCATTCCAGTGTTTCACCACCCTCCTAGTGAAAAAGTTTTTCCTAATATCCAACCTAAACCTCCCCCACTGCAACTTGAGACCATTACTCCTTGTTCTGTCATCTGCTACCACTGAGAATAGTCTAGATCCATCCTCTTTGGAACCCCCTTTCAGGTAGTTGAAAGCAGCTATCAAATCCCCCCTCATTCTTCTCTTCCGCAGATTAAACAATCCCAGTTCCCTCAGCCTCTCCTCATAAGTCATGTGTTTCAGTCCCCTAATCATTTTTGTTGTCCTCCGCTGGACGCTTTCCAATTTTTCCACATCCTTCTTGTAGTGTGGGGCCCAAAACTGGACACAGTACTGCAGATGAGACCTCACCAATGTCGAATCGAGGGGAACGATCATGTCCCTCGATCTGCTGGAAATGCCCCTACTTATACATTCCAAAATGCCATTGGCCTTCTTGGCAACAAGGGCTCATATATTGTGCGGTTTCCTTCCAACATTCTTTAAAACATAAGATCGAACAGAACCCCAGGTGGGTGCATGCTGGGGCCCGCACCCCAGATGTCATGCAGCATTACTGTCCGGGTCGTTTTCTCTAATGCTGAATGTGGAAATAGACATTCCTGCCCTGCTTGTTCAAATGCAACCAGGACTTTGGTATCCCATAGAATTTGCAATATCTCCTGCATATTTGCCTGCCTTTAGAGGGATGGTGCTCATTGCTGTAAGGGATCAGGGCCCGATTTCCAGAAAGCTAGGCACATGCGTGTTCCTGCAATTGCATGGATAAATAATGAATTGCATGGATGAGTGCGCACACGAATGGGGTCATTCTGCTCAGCAATTGCTAGCCAATCATGTTTTTATGGGCAGTTACCCGCTTTCCATGGCATGTGTTGTTGAAAACCTGTCCCTGAATTCTTTGTGTTGTTAGAAAGTGTGAAACCAGTATAAGCGAGGACGAGTGAAGGCAGTGGCAGAATTCCTGCCATGGGGAAGTGTCCTGTGAAACTGCTTTACTGTATTATCCTTTAGCGTTGGGTGGTCGAATCCAGAGTTTGATTCTTCCTCCGCTCAGAGGCACTTGGACCTACCGAGGGGTTGGGATTGGCCTGTGATGCAGATTGGAACCAGCTTTCAAATTTAGATCCAGATCTGTGAATTTTCTAAACATTGGGCAGCATTCATCTGTGGATTTGGAGGGCTTGAAGTTCCTGTCTTAACTATCTTAGATCCTACAACTCCCAGTGGGGGCAAAAAACCTAACTGGTTTCAAAACTGAGCTTGATGATTTTATGGAGGGGAGGATACGATGATACTGCCTCCAGTGGCATGTAGCCGATCTGCGACTGCAGATAGTAGCAAATATTGCCAATGGCTGGAAACGGGAGAGTGGATGGGCCAGGCTCTGAGTTACTCCAGAGAATTATTTCCCAGGTGTCTGGTGTGACACTGCAACCAATATTCTTCGCAGTGATATTATTATGATAGGATTATGACATAATTATAATGCAAGATAAGTCATGTGAGTGTCATTGGAAAAGTGATGTTTGCTGAATATGATTATCCTATTTGTATGCATGTATCATTTTTGTATCTGAAGTTATGAATATTGACCATGTATCTGTATTTCAAATGTAGTTACACCTGTGTAATGCCCACTAGACAAGATGCTTTCAGTCTAGACAGCTGCTGGGGAAGGGCCTATTCAGGGCAATGAGCTATGAAGAAAAAACAATAGGCCTTAAGAGAAGCTTATCTCCCACCTGGGGTGCCTTCCTGAGAACACGACAGACGGCCTCCAAATAATGGCTGCTGTGACTGTACAAGGGCATATGGCTAGACCACATGTCTTGGGTTTCAGGGGTTTTCACTCAGCAATTCCTGCACCAAGCCTGGTAGCTTGTGACTGAACCAGAGTGGGCCATTCAGAAAGATGGCCACTCTTGACTGAGAGGCTCTGGGAGATGAGAATCCACCACATCCCCTGGGTGAGCTCTTCCAGAGCTTGACTGCCCTCATTGTTAAAAACGGGCACTTTATACACAAATTAACATGAGTGACTTCAACTTCGAGTCACTGGATCTTCACTCTGGGTCCCTGAGTGATCTTCCCACAGGAAGCTTCACGTATTGCAAAGCAAATCAGCTGCCACTCGGCCAACTTGTGTGTGTGTGTGTGTGAGAGAGAGAGAGAGACCCTTAAAGGCCCTGAATAAGAGCTAATATTAATAGTACTAGTGCACTGATGAACCTAAAGTAAAATCCCAAGGAAGCCCAAGGAATTCAGATCCTGCCCCGAACTCTATGGCACTAGTCTCTTCACAGCCGGTCCTGTCTTTTACTTGGCGTGTGAACAGGCCAGTCCAATGAGATATGGATCCTGAATGGGACCTCTGGATGTGACCTTAATAGTAATTAAGGAGTGTTTAGATTGAAATCTAAAGCCCCGGGACTGTGTCTTTTTCTCATCTGGGAAGTGCAATGGTCTCCTGTGGCAGTAACGAGATGGGATCCTGCATAAGTTCACCCTGCCAGGTATTCATCAGAGAGGCTGTCAGGAAGCCTTGCACTGTCCCAGGAATGCACAAGGGTGAACCAGCCCGAATTCTTAGCGTGCCTGACTTGAGTCATTGCCTTCCCAGTGCTGTTTGCTGCTGTTTCCAGCTCACCTGTACCTCTGCTGCTGGGATCCTCCCGCCCGGGTCTCCACTGGAACACTTGCATCAGCCCTGCTCCTTGGGTCTCACCACAGCTGGCATCATTCAGACAAGCCCCGATGCCATGAAAGACGCTTAGACCGTGCCCGGTGTCTGTGGCCCCTTTCTGCTGCTTGCTCGGAGACCGGCTCAAACGTCAGTGAGCTAGTTTTGTTTGGAGCAGCACCGGGTGACCTGGGAGGTCGTTTAGTTTCAGTATGTCGAACAGCTGAGTACCAATGAGCTCTGCAGCTCCCCGCTGTGGAGGAAAGAAAGACCAGACCAGTGCTGGTGGCTCTTGGAAGGCAGCATGGTCCAGGGGATAGAGCGCTGGATTAGTAGCCAGAGAAACTGGGGTCTGTTGCCGGCTCAGCTGCTGATCTTCTCTCTGCCTCTGTTTCCCCTCCTGCACTTTGTGTTCTCTAGACTGTAAGCTCTTCGGGACAGGGACTCTCTTACTATGTGTCTGTACAGCACCTAGCACAATGGGACACTGTTCTTGGTTGGGGCCTCTCAGGACCCCAGAACATAACAACCTAGTGATGGCAGTGCTGGAGTAAAGCCTTTTGGATGCAGCACGGGGTCATTTTTCAGGCCACCCCGGGAGCACTGAGCCAAGTCCTCTGGATGCTGCAGACTCCAGACTCTAGCTAGGGCCTGTGTCTCATCACTACCATCCCATTCCATATCTGTTATAAGAAACACGTGCTCACAAAAGTTGGCAACTGTGTTTCACACCTACCCCATTTGGCCGATATCTGCAGTCCTCAAGGCGGTAGCCAGCCACGCTTTTCCAGCAGTTCGTCTCTTTGATGGTGAAGTTGATGCTGAAGTGCGTGCCCCAGTCAAATTGATAAAGGTATAAGGACAAATCTTTTAATGGCATCCCAGGCATCCGCTATCTGCCTGCTCAGGTCAGCAAAGCCACTTGCTTTTCAGGAGGTCGGACTAGATGATCAGAATGGTCCCTTCTGACCTTAGAATCTATGAATCTATGAACTGTTAGTCTATAAGGTGCCACAGGACTCTTTTTGCCGCTTTCACAGATCCAGACTAACACGGCTACCCCTCTGATACTTGACGGGCACAAGGGGGCAGCCAAACCCGGGGCTGGAATGAATCCTCCATGGTGTCCCTGAGAGATGGGGATAACGGATTATCATGCTGTGAAATCAATCCCGCAGGCCTGGGGTTCTCTTCCTGCCTCTTGCTCCTTTCCCTGGGGGCAAAAGGGGCTCTGCGTTTCCATCTTCCAAGTGCTGGGTCCACAGCCCAGACCAGTGTCCCTTCCACGTGGCCCGTTCTCCAAAGCAGCATCAGGGGTTGGCCACCCTTTGACGTGGGGCTGCCTGGCAGGCACAATGGGGGGCTGAGAGGCTGGAGCACTTTCAGAGGGGCCTTCAGGCAGGGACTCAATCATCAGGGAGCTCCCCTTTGCTGCCTCCCAGCTCCCAATCCCCCTCAGCTGGGCCAGCGCGAGCTGACCCCCCTTCCCTACCCACCCCGTTTCACTCTGCTCCTCCCAGCTGGTGGGAGCTCTTTTGCTCACCACCACTGAGCTCTGATATGACGGGGCAGCACATGCAGGGAACCAGACCCTTCGATGGCTGGCTTCACAGCCGTATGACCCCAGGAGGGGAGAGTCGCTCGGCCTGACGGCAGCTGTGCCTGGGGGAAGAGAGAGGCCAGTCCGAGTCCTGGGGCAATGACAGGTCAGTGATGGAGGGCCAGTCACAGAACCACCCCCAAAAGCAGCCTCTGGAAAGCCAGTAACAACACACCAAAAGGAGGAAGACTCCCCTGCACAGGAACTCCAATTAGGAGTCAGTTTGCAGACCCTTAGCTCCTCCAGCCTTTAGGAAAGGAAGGCTGGTTTTGGGGGTTAGGCACACAGCTGGGAATCAGGAAGTCTAGGTCCTAGACTCCCTGTCTGGCCTGGGGCCTCAGCTCCCGCTCTGTAAACTGGGGCTAATGGTGCCTCCTTTCCCCCCACCCTTTGTCTGTCTTGGCCATTCAGCCTGTCAGCTCTTCTGAGCAGAGCCCGTTGCTCACACTGGTTTTGTACAGCACCTAGCACCTTGGGGCCCTGATGTCGCTGGAGGCCTCTGGGTGCAAAGGCGGTACAAGTACAGTAACTAATAACCTTCCTCCAGCCCACCCAGCTCCTGGCTCACTTCCCCAGAGCCCCAGGCCGGTCCCCTTTCCAGCCCCCGCCCCATCCCCAGCTCTCCTTCAACCCCTCTCCAGCCTCCATCAGCCCAGCCCTAGGCTCTCCCACCCCTGATCTCCTCTCCCCTGCCCCACGCCCTTTTAGCTCCCCTCCTGACTCCACTTCCCTGATCCACCCCCCCCAGCCTTGGTTCACCCCCCCACAAGCCCTCCCCCAGCTCCTTCCCCTCAGATCCCTTCAGCTGCTCCAATCCCGCATTGGCCCCAGCTCTGATCCAGACCCCCTTAGCTCCACGCATTCCCTTCCCCAGCCTCAGCAGCTCCAGTTCAGACCCCCAGTTCTGCTCCCACTGCCCTCCCCTGTCCCCCTCCAGCTCCAATCTAGCTCCCCCCCCATTCCACCCCCACCCCATACAAAGGGGTGGGTGCTTTTACCTTGTGTTTCATCTCTAGGGGGGCCTGTGTCCCCTGTCTCTGCCTGCTGTGGCCCCCACATGTTCCCAGTGCTGCAATGCCACCATGGCTTCCCCATCTGTCCTTGCTGGCTGCTCATGCCTGGAGCCACTCCAAACAGACCCCCCCCCCCATCTTAGCCACCCCATTTGCCCTGCGTGGCCGGCAGGTCCTGCTCTCCTCCAGGGCCTCTCTCCATTGCGAAGCATTGTGGCTTAACTGCTGGTAGTGGCAGGAACACATGTGGGCTAGATCCAGGAGCACTCCATGGCCAGCAGCCCCCTGCAGCCCCAGCACAGAGAGCCTTCCCCCACCCCGGATCACGGACGCCTGGGTTCTATCTATCTATGATCTGATTACACCTTCAGGCTTCCAGATGCCTGGGTCCTATCCACCCAGTCAGGGGTGCAATCTCCAGAGATCTCCAGCGTGGGACTCCTGCATTTGAAATCAGACCCTGGTTGGGCCCCCATAACTTTGTGGGCCCTGGCGTGGCTGGTTGCACCATTGGAACTGCAGTGTTGGAAGCAAGAGGTGCCCAAGGTCCATGTCACTAAGCTGGGTGAGTCCAAGGCACGGGCCTCTTACATTAGCTCTGCCCGCATGCTGGGCTTAGCGCAGTGACTCAGCTCCCTGCTGGACTTGAAGTCCAGATGCTAAAGCCATGCACTGGGCTTCTGTCCCTCCCTGGCAATTGGCCGGGGAAGAGGGGCAGCTCAGTGCCTAATGGGGGCTTTTCACTGCCTGCAAGCACAGGCGGGCGATTGATTCCTGCCCCTTCTCCCGGCAGCGTGGAAAGGCGAGGGCTGAAGGGAAACATGCACAATCATTTGGGTCTGCAAACAGCCATTTATTTACAGAGAAGACCTAGCAGATGCAATTGGACTAAGGGGGTAGGTAGGCCCCGAGGAAAAATGCGATCCCTGAGGCGGTTCCGACTTGTGCCTTGATTCCTGATAAGCTTCCAGCGTGGCTCACAGGCAGGTCTGCCAAGCTTGCATTCCCCTCCTCGATCTCTGGATTAATTCTTCGAGCGGAAAAAGGAAATGCCATGACCGATGATTTTTGCACCTAAGCGCACAAGGGGCCACCACCTGGTGACGCGAACGGGCTGTATGGGGGGAAAAGAAATATGTTAGCATCTCCACGGAGACCTACCTGGCTTCTAATGGTGTTCAACTTCATCATCTGCACCTTGCCAAATCTCTGAGGGGTGGTTTGGGGGGCGAGGGGAGAGGCCTATTCTAACATGCTTTGTACAGCCCTGGGGAGCTGAGTTTGAGACTGGAGCTAGACCAAGAGGAGCTGGGAATGGCCAGGAAGGGATGGCTGGAATTCTACGTCCCGGGAGAAGCGACTGCCATAGCAGCTGGGGCTCTTGCTGGGCACTTGGGGAAAGGGCTTGCTTTCAGGAGGAAAGCTCTCTTGCCTGCTGGATGACAGCACACTAATGGGGTCTGTGCTGGGGAGGAACCGGGATTCCCAGCTGGAGGGTTGATATTCTGGGGAAACGTTATGGGGATCTAAATCAAGTGCTACTTTCTCTCCAGGCCTGAAACAAAGCTCATTGAATTCAATGGAAAGACTGGTTTCAGAGTAGCAGCCGTGTTAGTCTGTATTCGCAAAAAGAAAAGGAGTACTTGTGGCACCTTAGAGACTAACAAATTTATTAGAGCATAAGCTTTCATGAGCTACAGCTCACTTCATCCAATGCATCCGATGAAGTGAGCTGTAGCTCACGAAAGCTTATGCTCTAATAAATTTGTTAGTCTCTAAGGTGCCACAAGTACTCCTTTTCTTTTAATGGAAAGACTGTCATGGACTTCACTTGATATCTGGATGAGGCTATACGGCTTGGACTGAGGGTTGGGCCATCCCAGCTAAGGCAGATCCTATCATGGGGAGACCGGGAAGCCAACATGGGGCCTAATGTCTGTAGTGTGAGGTTAAAGGCATCTTCTGCTGAAACCCACACACTCATTTTGTTAGACCTGGCCGTGCAGCAACAAAGAGCCATCTCGGACATCCACCTTCCCTGGGTTGTCTTGGTCCCAGGTAGGGGGAGGATTTGACTCCTCACTCTGTTTGGCAGAGGTGTGTTTTCAGCTGAATGTACCTAAAGCAGAAGGAGATGCCCCAGTGGCATTTTCACCCTGGGGAGATGCTGCCCCAGCCCCACTCGTTCAAAGTATAAGTTCTCCCCTCCCTCACCCCCTGAATCATCTGGTTAGACAGCTCACCTGTGGAGGGGCGATGTCACAGGTGATTGCAAGGACAGGGCATGCTTCCTGGGTGGAGAAGTGTCCTGAGCAGTCTCTGACCAGCTGCAAGGGAGGGAGAGGAGGAGACAAAAGTGTAGAGTCTGTCTAAACGGCAGTTGAGGAGGTGTGGCTGCAGCTCACATAGGGATACCCCAGCTCACTTTGATCTAGGTAGATCTAGGGGAATCTGAGGGCTGGTCTCCACTGCAAATTTACAGTAGCGTAGCTTCGTCTCTCGGGGTAACATCACATCCCTGAGAGATGCAGTTATGCCCACCTAGCCCTCTGTGCAGGGCCCTCTGTGCAAGAATTCTTCCCTCGACCTAGCTGTGGCAGTGGATTCTCGACAGCAACAGGAGAACCCTGCCCATCACTGCTGTCCACACTGAAGCACTGCAGCAGCTCAGGGGCAGCCCTTCAGCAGTGCCACTGTAGTGTTGTAAGTGCAGACATCACTTGAGTGCACCCTGCTGGGGACCCCGGGTTTACACGGGAGCCGCTAGCCAGTGCCAGCCTGGCTGCTGCAGTTATTCGAGCTCGCTTTGATCTAGCTCAAGCCAAGCCGGCTGGAGTATGTGCCGCGATGGCACCTCCCGGCTGTAGTGTTGACGTACCTGACTTCCACAGGTGGGCTGAGATCAGATCTACAGTTTCCTGGATGCCTGCTCTTAGATGGGGGAGGGGGGGCATGTTCCATGGGAGGAGAGGAGGGTCTTGTTTCTGCTCATCTGTTTGACTGGTTCTTGTGTGAAAAGCGGAAAGAAAAAGAATGGTGCTTCTTTCGGCTTGTAGCACATGGTGCAATAACTCAAAACAGATCCGTTTAGCAGAAAAACCACCCTCATCTTCTCTCCTGATGGAAACCACTCTACTGCTCACATCTGGAAGCATCTGTTGAGGCACATATGGATCAGACCTCACCCCTCCTGTCGCACTAAGTCACTGAATCTGTGTCTTGTCACTGTGGGGTGACCATATGTCCTGATATTATAGGGACAGTCCTGATAATTTGGGGCTTTTTCTTATATTGGCACCTATTACCCCCCACCCCCATCCAATTTTTCACACTTTCTATCTGGTCACCCTGTGTCACTGCCTTGTCCACTAGACCATGCAGCCGCTGTCGTATGAGGTGAAATCCGGTCAGCAGCTGGCATTACTTACTGACTTCTTTCATATGTTTCTATTTGATCTTCCCTGGCTCCTTCCCTTTGTTCTGATATTCAGTCAGTCTGGGGACTGCTGAAGACATTCAGGGAAGTTAGGAACTGTGTTGTGCTTTCTTTCCCCCAGAGGTGCAGAGCACCCATAGCTCATATTGACTTCGACTGGGGCTTTAACTAGGCGCTCACCACCTCTGAAAGTCAAATGCTTAGTTATGGGCTTAACAATGAATGGCAGGTGCCTAACTTTGGGTGTCTACATGCCTGAAGCTGAGCACCCCACAAATGGAGACGCCCAAAACGAAAGGCTGGTTTTGAAATTCTGGCTGTGAAATTGTTTGCCGAACCCTTGGGAATCTGCATCCCTCCCTTCACCTGAAACAAACACACATATATCCCAGAGGGCAGAGGTGGCAGAGAACCAGTACATCACTCGGTCCATTTCCCTGTCATTTGTTCTCTCCAGGAACTTTTTAATCCTCTATCCTGCCCTGTTTTCAGAATCTCTAGTTCCGGGGCTTCCATCTTTTGTCTTGGGTCCCAGCCTAAACACTGTGCCAGACATTTTTTCCCTGATCTTCAGCATAAATTGCCCCCCTGCTGTGAAGCTGAGAACAGATCTTTCTGAGTTGTGAGTATGACACTGGCATAGGTGCAAGAACTAGGGGTGCTGGGGGAGGTTGCCACTCCCCCTGGTTTGAAGTGGTTTCCATTATATACAGGGGTTACACAGTTTGGGTCAATGGCTGTCAGCACCCCCACTATTCAAATAGTTCCAGCACCCCTGTTCACGGGACTATATTCATTGCTGGAACAAGCAAAAGAAACCTGCAGCTTCATTTACAGCAGTGAATCTGGCTCAACAGGTTCTGTGATGATTCATTGGATCATTATAGTGCATAACATCACAATGTAAAGCCAAAGGCAGTAAAAGCCTGTCAGGTGTCCACTGTAGCCTCAGGGACTCAGTAGAGTTTGTTGCCCATCACGGCAGAGGTGCGCTAAACAAGAGAACATAGCAATATCTCCACCCCCAGAGCTGTTCCTTACCCCATTCTCTTTGAAGGCGCATTGCTCCACAGGGGCTTTGTCTGACGCTGAGCACGTGGTCTCCATGATGGTGAAGTTCAGCTGAAGAGTATTAGATATGGTGCCCTGGGCCTACGAGAAAACCAGTAAAGGAACAAGAGAACCATCTCGTGGCGAGTACCTTCACACTGGGCTCAACCTCTGCCTTTGTTCAGCAGCCAATGGCATGCACCAAATGCAGCCTGAGCCTTTGGGACCCAACCTTGGTGCCCGTAAACGAGCAGTCCCACTGAAACCCTGGGTATGAAGCAAGGTATGATGCGGCGGATGGAGGCAGAGGATAGCCTTGTGTCAATGTTCTGCAGTGAGCTTACTTGTGAGAATTTCCATGGTGGATCAGACCAGTGAGCTACTCTAATCTCCTGTCTCCAACATTGGTCAGTACCAGACACTTCGGAAGAAGGTATCAAAGTCCCCTACTGGACAATTACAGAATAACCTGCCATAGAGGAAGGGTGTCCATAACTTCCAGCAGGTAGTGGTTGGCTTAAACCCTAAAACAGGAAAGTTTTGTACTCTTTATACAAATGTACCCCAATTTATGTAACTCCTGTTGTTCCTAGTCTCTATGTCAGTGTCTAATCCTTAGCTCAGATGTGATGTGATAAATGCATATTGAAGCAATCCACCAGTATTCATTAGTGTGGGATGAATGTTGCATTTACTTGAGATGGAGCTCTGAGGATTTAGTAGGACAGAACTGCACCATTCAACCAGCTTTGAATATTTCAATAATGCTGTATGTACAGTGTCTACATGAGTGCAGGATGTCAGGCTAATCCTGTTCCACCAGCACCCCCACCACCACGACCGGCCATGGTTAACCCTTCTGAAATGCATTTTTATTTCAGTGTCTGTTGTTTTGGGGATAGAAAGCAATCCCGGCTTTATTAATTCCTAATGAGCTGGGGTTTATTCCTGGCTGTGCCACTGGCCTTCTGGGTGACCTTGGGCAAGTCATTTCCCCTCTCTGTGCCTCAGTTTCCCCATCTGTAAAATGGGGATGATGCTACTGGCCTCCTTTGAGAGCTACTGATGCAAAGCGCTAGATAAGAGCTGGATATTCTTATTGAGGACAGGTTGATTAGTGAAGTGGGACCGGTTGCCCTTAGGAGGTTGCTGCTGAGTTGTAAATTTGGGGGAGTGTGAAGTTTCAAAGTCACAGTCACTGACATTTATGAATAGCTGTCTGAGGACCTGTCTACATGAGAGCTGCTGAAGTGGTGCCGTTGTAGGGCCTTAGTATTGATGCTTCCCACATCGATGGAAAAGGGTTTTTCTGTCTATGTAGTTAAACCATCTCGCTGAGAGGTGGCAGCTATGTTGATGGAAGGATTCTTCCCTTCACCTAGTCACGTCTACACCGGGGGTGAGGCTGACCGAAGTACACCACTCAGGGCAAGGAATTGTTCACAGCTCTGCATGACGTAGCTAGGTTGCTCTAATTTTTAAGTGTAGACCAGGCCTAAGACAAAAATAAAGATGGAATAACTGGTTTGCTGGGGACACCTAACTAGAGACCAGCAAAGAAATCAGATCCCCAGTAGCCATTTAATTTAAATACTGGAGGCACCGTCCTCTGCCCTGCATCCCCCTGGCTCTGTGGAGGGTTCTCTGTACAGGCCTGGATCCTCTCTTGGGGAGGGGGTGGAATCCAAGTTGACTGGGAGGAGAGAGCAGGGATAACTCTAATGGTGCCATCCTGCCAGTGGCCTACCCCAGAGTGGGACTCCTATAAATTCCCCTGGTTTGGGGGCAGACCCCACTGGTTTTCCCAGGGGAATCATCATGGAGATTTCCTCAGAAAATGTCCCCTGACCCATGGCTTTTCACACTGGAGGGGCAACCTGGGCCCAGGTTAAGAGTAAGAGTGCGGTGATCTATCTGAAGATGATAAGAGGGAATTTTGGATGCCTGGTGTTTCTATCGCAGCAGTTCAATAGCACCAAAGGAAAACTTGCAGTGTCTTAGTGAGGCCCCGTTCTGGCCAGTTTTCAAGGGCTTTGGTGTGGTATGTAGCCAGGAAGCCTGGGTTGCCCAGGACTGAGCAGAGAGGAGATGGATTATCCGATTCAGAATTTTACTAGAAGCCTTCTAGTGATTTTCCAGCAGCCTTGGGCTATAGTTACAATCAGTGGATGGGAAATCGCCAGGTTTGGAGTAAGACGCAGCATAGAGAAGGTTATGCACTCTTGTCACAGTTTCAGGGTAACTACACCTGTATCCCCCCCCCCACACTCCATAGTCCACTCTAAGAATGCCCAGTTGGGTCTCAGCTATCACCTGTCTCTGGGCAGGGACCCTTGTCCTGCTCTCTTCTGAGCTGGGATTTTAAGTCTGCACAACTCCCGGCCTTATACTGTGGTATTCCCAGCAAGCCAGTCTGCCTACCAGCCAGCCCTGTGCTTTGCTGTCTCCGAGGGCTATGAACAGTGTCTTGCCAGCAATTACAAGTTCAGTACTGGGCAAGCTACAAGCAGTTACAGCTCTTCTAAGCAAGCATCTTTATTTGCGAGGCAAAAGCATTACAGAGAAAACATATAATAAACAATAAACAGATGTAAACACACACTAACCCTACAAGGAGATGCCTATCAGTGTTATGGGGCCCTAATGGGCCAAAGTCTTTCCAATTCTTCTGCAAAGGTTGGGGCCTCCTTGAACAGAAGGTCCTGGTCGTTTGCTAGATCTTTGGCTGTTGGCCTCTGGAAAACCCTGTCTGAACCAGTATATGGAAGCCCCAGGGGACGTTTACAACCTACGTGATTCACTTTTATCATCCCCCACTGTTTTTGGTTCCTGGAGGAGTTGTTGGTAACCCTCCCCCCGGAGTTGCATACAATACCCGGCCTACAGTGATACATAAATTTAAGACACGATGGTTCCCAAACCCATTGTGTGGGGTTGCGATATCTATCACTGCTCTCACCTTAGCAATGAAAGGAAATTCCATTCCACTGCTGCACAATGGTACAGCATGTCTTTTTCTTTCTAGTGCTAACTAGTAAGGCAGTATTTTTTACATTCAGAAGAGCAAATAAATTCATCTTTTGTCCATAGGATTCAGCCAAATTTGAGCTATTTTTGGTGGGGGTGTTAGGATATAGATCGCATCGGACAGGTGAGTGGCAGCCTGTAAGTCCCCCTCCCCAACAGTCCGCCCAGCTGCTTGGAGGGGGTATCGCAAACTCTCGTGATGGTAGTTGCGGGTTCTGACAAGCCAGGGTAAAGGATTTTTTGGATAAATGGATAAGGAAGAACCAGGGTCCATATCAGGTGCAGGGGTCAACTTGGGATGAGATTAAAAAGGAAAAGGAGGAAGTGTTAGGGGACCCAGAGGGATGGGAGGTGGCTGAGGAGCTCACCCTCCTTGGTATATGGGTAGTGGAAGAAGGTCCCTGCCCATGGAGACTGAATGCCTTCCAGGGGAAGGAGGCACTTCAGTCTGCTTGTGAGAGGTTTGAAGTAAGGGCAGCATTATGGAAAGCTGCCAGTAATCTTTCAAGTTTGGTGCTGCTTCAGCAAGGGCTGCTGGAGGGTTGTAAATTAGTTAGGGGTCATTAAAGATGATTTGGCACAATAGGGTTTAAAGTCAAAAGCAGAGTTAACAGACCACCTTTAGAGACAGGAGCTGGGACTTGGTCCTGGGGGAGTGGAGAGAAAGAAGGGGAAGAAAAAAAAAGTTTCAAAGTGAAAAATGGCAGGGTTTGCAGGAGCAGGTAACAACTCCCTCTCTTCTCCCAAAGCCAGGATGAGAACCTGGGGATAAGGGTTCCCAACTGTTTCAACCCAGGGAACCTACTCTTGGCTCAAAGCTAGCTATGTCCTTTTCTTCTTTTCCTTCTTTTTCTCGGTTTACTTAATTTGCTGCTGGTAGCCTATACTTTAAACTGACCTGACAGGCTTAATTGGTTTCTTTCCACCTCTCCCCCTGCCTTTCCATACTTTTGTTTTTCTGAAGTTTTAATGGAGGGTACTTTGGATACTTATGTGAGATGTTTTTGGTTATTTTGGACAAAGTATGACAGAGGTCTGCTGTATTCCACTGGAATTTTTGGAGTAAAAGATCCATGGGCATCCATGGAGACAAATGTTTTACTGCCTCTTTGAACAGTCTCAAGGTAAAGACAGGTTTCAGAGTAGCAGCTGTGTTAGTCTGTATTCGCAAAAAGAAAAGGAGTACTTGTTGCACCTTAGAGACTAACATGCTCAAATAAATTATGCTCAAATAAATTTGTTAGTCTCTAAGGTGCCACAAGTACTCCTTTTCTTATTGCAAACATGGTCTGTTGTTCAAGAGGGGAAACTGAGGTATGCCACCTCATGAATTTCATAAATGACCAGTGAGTGGGGTAATTCACTAGCCTGACTATAGAACAAAATAAGGACAGCCTGGAGGTAATTCTTCTGTTTTTCCTGCAATTAGCAAGGAAATTTGTAAAAGAAAATGATATTATTATTATTAAGCAATAATCTGTCCCCACCAGAGGGGTGGAAATTGTTTCTTTTGTTTTTCAGACACTCTACAAGAAAGCTGGCACCAGCATAAAAATAACCCACAATACCTGTGTTTTGTGTTTGTCTGTGGTGTTTGTCTTGTTGCTAGGATTGTTGTGTTTTAATGAACAGAAAATCTCATGATGTGGGTGGGGGATGGCTTCAAAAGGCTGACCTTGGGGGGGGAGATGTGTATGGGAATACAAAATGCCCAACTAGGAGGCCAGCACCTGAGTAATAGCTACCGTGGTACCTGGAAATGGAATGGCAACTAAGGTGATCCCCACAAGCCCTATGGAAATAATGAGAAGGGGAGGAGCTCACTGGGAATCAATGGAGGGGTGTGTAAAATAGTGTAAATCAACAGAAGATGTTTGGATGTGCCCCTCTCCTATGACTCTGGAGGAGCAGAATCAATGGCCTACGTAAGGGGTGGACAATTGGGTGTACTGTGTATAAGGTGTTTTGCTGGGAATGTACATATGACTGGGGCACAATTACACCAGCCCATAACCAAACTACACCCATCTATACGGTGCTATCTGGACTTTGGTGCACAAATGGATCTGTGAATCTTATTGCTGTGAATAATCAAACCAGAGCATACGGCCAGGATTCCATACCAAGTGGTCAAGCTGGTTTGGACAATATCCCATTTCTCTGTGAACATTCAATGGACTTATGATATGGACAAAAGCAAGCAAAACCTGTAGGGGCAGCTTGTTGCAACTGCCAGCAACTGGACACCCACAATCTTGACCCCGTCAAAAGGCAGTGTTTTGGGGGTGTCTCGGATGTTGGACTATACTGCAGTGGTCAGGACTCGGTGTTGCTGTGGATTTTGTATTGTTAACTGTACTTGTATTACATTGCATATGAAGATAACTTATAAGTAATGTAGTAAGCCCTCCAAACTCTACAGTGTACTAGACAACTCAGACCCAACCTACTTGGGCCCACTATAATGGGAAGTCTGGAACACTAATTGGAATAGGTGTGACGTACGAGAGAAGGTGCAGGGCACTATACTACACAAGGGGCAGTGGGACAAATGGAATATCAACACCTTCCATCTTGATGCCTGGCCCTATCAGGAAATGTGTCGCCATATGTCCTATGCTTTTCCAGGGATACCTGGGCAGGAGGATCCCAAAAGAAAAAGAAAAGGGGGTGGAATGTTAGGATATAGATATTCAGTCCTGTCTGTAAAGGCCTATATGCTAAGAATTTAGGTGTATTCTTATCACTTGGCTAGTTCTAGAGGTATAAAAGAAAGAATCAGAATCACTGTCTGCCGGTGTAAGGGCCTGCTCTCACTGTGACCGTCTGAGGCCCTGTGCTTAGGCTCAGGCCTTTGGCTAAGCAGCAGAGGCAGCCCTAAGTTGGGAAGCGACTGGTCGGATCCTCTCATTCCAAACTAGTCCCATTGAAATCAGGTGCTATTGGGCTGTTAGCAATACAATCCTGTCCTGATAATGCCCATCGCCTCCAGAGAAAGGGAAGTGCCTAGAAGATGTAAAAGGAAACTTAGTGTGATAGCATCCTGGCTGGCAAGAACTCACTGATCAATAGCTGGGATGTGAAATCCTCACTTCTGTGTTGTTTTGTCATTATGGTTCCCACTTTGCTGTAGCTGTAGCTCATGAAAGCTTATGCTCAAATAAATTTGTTAGTCTCTAAGGTGCCACAAGTCCTCCTTTTCTTTTTTGCGAATACAGACTAACATGGCTGCTACTCTGAAACTATCACTTTGCTATTGTTTATTTGCATGGTCTCTGTCTGGTACTCTGCTTGTTTCTGTCTGCTGTATAATTAATTTTGCCGGGTGTAAACTAATTAAGGTGGTGGGATATAATTGGTTAAATAATCATGTTACAATATGTTAGGATTGGTTAGTTAAATTTCAGTAAAATGATTGGTTAAGGTATAGCTAAGCAGAACTCAAGTTTTACTGAAAAAAGAAAAGGAATACTATATAGTCTGCAGTCAATCAGGAAGTGAGGGGGGGAATGGGAACAGGGAATGGGGGTGGGGAAATTGGATTCATGTTTAGCTAAGGGCAGGAATGGGAACAGGGACACAGGTGTAGGGCTCTGTGGTGTCAGAGCTGGGAAGGGGGACAATAAGGAAGGAAACTGGAATCATGCTTGCTGGAAGTTCACCCCAATAAACATTGAATTGTTTGCACCTTTGGACTTTGGGTATTGTTGCTCTCTGCTCATGCGATAAGCCCCCTAACAGGGTTCTTTTTCTTTCTTAAAGGAGCTGAGAGATATTTGTTCCTCAAGAAGCAAAAAAGACAATCCAAAAATAGAAGCAGGAGGATGAGGATTTGAACCCAGCTCTGGGAAGAACCTTCATTTTGTAAGCATTGTGTGAGCCTTTGCTAAGCAAGTCACATACCAAGGTATCTTCAGTGTTGAAGAACCTTTGACCTCTGTGTTAAGCAGTTTTCAGAATGCAGTGTACAGAGTTGTTCCTTATACCTTGATCGCTGGGTATAAAACATACACTTTGGCCAACTGGGAGGGAAATTGTGATTAGCCAACAAAGAACTTCTGCCCTGGATCAGACCAACAGTCCACCAAGGCCAGGATGCCATCTCTGACAGTGGCCAGTACTGGATGATTCAGAGGAAATTGCAAGAAACCCTGCAGTGCACAATTATGGGGTATCCTACTCTGAGGGGAAATTTCCTCCTGCCCCAATTAGTTAGAGGTTGATTTATGCCCTGAAGCATGAGGGTTTGTATCCCTTCCAAAACTCTTGTTTCTTTTATAATCTTCACTATAATTACTCTGGATATTCTTATTAGCCTTATAAATGTCTAATTCTTTTCTGAATCTTGCTAAGCCCTTGGCCTCAGGGATATCTTATAGCAATCGAGCTCCAGAATTCTGCCTTGCGTGGAAAAAGTATTTCCTTTTATCAGTTTTAAATGTAATTGTAACTAATTAATAATTGATTAAATTGAATTACATTCTTGTGTTTTGGCATCCGTCATCTGGAAGGGAAGAATGTTGGATTTAAATTTATTAATTTTAAAGCCAGAATCCCTATATCTTTTCCCACTGCACCTTGGTAACTAAACTGTATATGGAAAATACACAATTCTGTAGATATTTGAGACGTTTGTTTTCACTGGAGAAGGTGAAACAACATTTACAGAGGGGAACTGGGCCAGGGAGGTCGGAGGGGAGAGAATTATATATTGAAAGTGCAGTGCAAAATAGTCTAAAGCTCCTGATCCTGTTATCTTTAGTCACGTAGGTAGTTCTGATGCGGGCAATCAAGCTACTCACATAAGGGTTTGTGGGATCACACTCTTATGTTGTGTCAAATCCTGTTTATTTATTCCTAAAAAATATATTAGGAAATGGGCAGTGGAATTAAGAGCAAAATGGAGTGCTGATTTACAGGCTGGTACTTGTAATCCAGTTTGAACAATATCCTACATTACACAGGGAAGAGACAGGTGTTATCACTAGAACTGGTCAACCTACTTTTTGCCAGAAAATATCCTTTTGACCAAAGCAAAGATGCTTGTGAAAAATGTTCAGTTTGGTCAAAATGTTTTGGTTTTGACTAAAAATTGCAAAACAACATTTTGGGGGGTTGAAAACTTTTGATATGAACATTTCAACATTTCATTTCTTGTAAATATTGTTTTGTTTTGTTTTGTTTCGTTTCGTGTGTCCGCGTGGGAATTTTCTTTCACTTTCCCCCCACTGGAAACAGGAGGGAGGGGGATTTCCTCAATAAAATAAAATATTTAGAAAAAAATCAAATACTTCCAAAATGCCCAAAAACTTAATTTTTGTTGGAAAAAAAGACCCAAATTCACAAGAAATGTTGAATTATACCTGGATCACCTTGATCGATCGGTCCATCAGCCCTCACAGAGAGAGAGCCTATCACAACACATCATTCCTGTTGTTCTAGCTAGTCCTTCAGCCACCCGCTGCCCAGGCTGTCAGTGACACCAGGCTGAATTATACCAAAAATGTTAATATCTATAGAATTTTGTTTTGCTAAATATGCTTCCTTTCCCAACCAACTCTCATTATAAAATTGGATGTGTTTGACTCCAAGGAGGCCGCTTTTGAAATCAAATTAATCTCTCTGCCATGTGGGGCATATGTTTGCCTTCTAAATCAGTGGTCTGTAAATCCCAGTCTTTTCCAGACCGTGGTCCCATGTGACAACAGAATAGAGTTCCAGGCCCCCTTCCCATCTCATCTAGCCAGGAAAGAAGGGGTATGGCTGCTTCCCACTGAACCCTGATTACTGAGCTGGAGTATTAAATGCTCTAGCATAGGGAACACAGATAAACCTGCGTGCTCCAGGTGTGTCAAATGCATATTGATGAAGAGCGAGTGCAGGGTTAATGTGGGACACAGCCACATCCTGCTGCAGCGGGTCCATAGTGGGGGGAGGTGTCTGTGCACTGTGATAGCCCTAGGTTACAAGCCCCAGCTATTGAATCATTCCTATTAGAGGACCTGGGTTTTCCTGGGAGATCTCCCATCCAGGTCCTCTCTAATCTCCTTGCTACATAGCTTCTGACCCATAACGCATGCGGCTCACAGGGCAACAAATACTGCTTTGGAGTAACTAATGGCATATTCTATTAATATCCTCTTGCTTCCTATCAGATGCCCTCTTTCTGACCTAAACATCAATGGCATTTTATTTTGTTTACTGTTTGTTTGAATGGCCTGGGTACAAGTTTCACAGCTGGCTCATGTATCTTTTGGAGTTTAAATAACGCAGATTTTGATGGTGCCTGCTAAAGCTGATTTAATTCATATTTTTGGAACCAAATATTGTTTTAGACACTCAGCGCTTATCTGCTACAGTGTTGGGAATAGAGGTGGGTGAAATTTTTGTGACAGTTTATTTGCCAGGGTCCTAGAACCAGGGCTCTGGCCTCAGCCCAGAAGTCTACACAGCAGTGAAGCAGATCCCTAGCGCGAGGCCTGCGAGCCCGTGTCAGCTGGCATGGGCCAGCTGCAGTGTCTGATTGCTGTGTAGACATACCCTTAATTACCAAGTCTGTAATGTGGTGCAGTGTCATTAACTGCAGTTGGCTTCTATTTCACCTCCCATTACTCCAGCTAATGTTGTTCATGATAGCAGAATGAAATCGATCTTGGGATAATGCACGTGGTATTGGAAAATAGGTAATCTCACAAATGCACTGTATGCCCTTGGTCGTCCCTCTTAAATTAGCAAAAACAATGAGGATTCCTTGTGGCACCTCAGAGACTGACAAATTTATTTGTTTATTTATTTGTTAGTCTCTAAGGTGCCACAAGGACTCCTCGTTGTTTTTTCTGAGACAGACTAACATGGCTACCGCTCTGAAAAATGGCCTACCTTGATTATCACTACAAAAGGTTCCCCCCTTCCCCCCCTTGCTGGTAATAACTCACCCTTAAGTGATCACTCTCCTTACAGCGTGTATGGTAACACCCATTGTTTCATGTTCTCTGTGTGTGTATATAAATCTCCCCACTGTATTTTCCATTGAATGCATCCGATGAAGTGAGCTGTAGCTCACGAAAGCTTATGCTCAAATAAATTTGTTAGTCTCTAAGGTGCCACAAGTACTCCTCTTCTTTTTACTCTGAAAACTGTCTCTTAAATTAGTTTTTCCAGCTTGAGTTCAGTACAGTGTTTGCTTTTGAATTTGTCAAATGTGTTACCCATTGTCTGGTGATAGCCACTTTCTACTGTCATCTGTAGAGAGTTCTCTTTTATTAATGGCACCTTAGAGACTAACAAATTTATTAGAGCATAAGCTTTCGTGAGCTACAGCTCACTTCATCGGATGCATTTGGTGGAAAAAGCAGAGGAGAGATTTATATACACCTGGTGTGTGTGTGTATATAAATCTCTCCTCTGCTTTTTCCACCAAATGCATCCGATGAAGTGAGCTGTAGCTCACGAAAGCTTATGCTCTAATAAATTTGTTAGTCTCTAAGGTGCCACGGGTACTCCTTTTCTTTTTGCGAATACAGACTAACACGGCTGCTACTCTGAAACCTTTTATTAATGTCAGTTGAGATAATGAAAGAGGGTGGTATGGTTTTCCCTCCGTTTATTTGGCAGTTGGCTAGAATTCCTCTCTGTTCCTTCTTTTGACATTCTGTAATTATATTGACAACCGATTGCTTTAGAAATAACCTTGCAACACTATTGCAGAGGAGTGGTTGAGTAAAAACACTAGACTTACTGTTGACCACCCTACCGGTAAAGACCCACAGGCTTTTGTAATCCGGCTCCTTTCAATACTTCTTGGAAAAACCCCTCACTGTTGCTCTTTCCATCTCGGATAGCTCAGTCCTTTTTCCTGGCATGCCCACGACTCTTGTCCAAGGTTGCAAAGTTAAACCCCATTCTGCACCTGATTCACTTGTGCTGACGTGAATCAGGAGTTAACTCTGTTGGAGTCTGGGAAGAAAGTAGTGTTTAAGGTCAAGAAGAAAATTCCCTTCTGGCCAGTTTATTCCATAATTGCTTATTCTTGTAACTTTCTCTGAAACATCTGGCACTGCCTTAGACAGGATACCAGAGATGGTTCATTGGTTTGAGGCCATGTGGCAATTCCTATGTTGCTATGAAGTGAGCTGTAGCTCACGAAAGCTTATGCTCTAATAAATTTGTTAGTCTCTAAGGTGCCACAAGTACTCCTTTTCTTTTTGCGAATACAGACTAACACGGCTGCTACTCTGAAACCTATGTTGCTATAAATGAGCAGAGAACCATGGCCTCTGCGTGTCAGCATCTGTACTCTGCAGTTTGCTTTTTGACATAACATAGTTGCCTCCTTTTTAAATTTTGACCTATTTTGTTGTATGAAGGGCTTTTGGCCAGGGGTGTGCACTGATGCAAAGTGAAGCATGGGCTAAATCTTCCCCCTTCCCTCTTCGAACTAGCGCAAGGAGTGCAGAGGGCTTAGGGGATGTTGTGTCCTGGAGGACATCTTGCCATCCCTCTGTGCACAACATGATATAGGGAATCCTGCTTACCTGTGCAAGAGAGCATAGGCCTCTGTGCCCCTAGGGGTACGTCTACTCTGCACACGCTTTATGGCGGCGTCTAGAATGCATACACTGCGTGCCACCCTAGCATGGCTATAAATAGCAGTGTAGACGGTGAGGCACTTCTTAGGCGAGTAGAGTAACGACCACCCAAAACTCCACCGCCCACCTGTGCCACAATAGCTGGTTTTCTGAATATAAAAGCTAGGGCTGGCGTTAGGGGGTAGCAAGCAGGGAAATGGCCTGGGGCCTCATGCCACAGGGGCCCCCACGAAGCTACATTGCTCAGGCTTCAGCTTCAGCTCTGGGTGGTGAGGCTCAGGGACCTGGGCTTCAGCCCCATGCAGTGGGGCTTCAGCTTTCTGCCCTGGGCCCAAGCAAGTCTAATGCTGGCCCTGCTTGGAGGCCCCCCTGAAACCTGCACGAGACCCCCTAGGGGCCCCCCGGATCCCTGGTTAAGAACCTCTGCACTACATGGCTCTCGACATGCCCAAGCCATGGGTTCCTCCCATGTCTACACTGCTATTTTTAGTAGTGTAGGGTCCTTGCTGCAGGGAAAGGCTCCGGTAGGGGGGAAAGGCTCTGGCAGCTCACCCTTGCCAGAGCCTTTCAGAGATTTTAGGGCCAGAAGGGACCATTGTGATCATCTAGTTGGACCTCCTGTATAGCACTGGCCACAGAACTTCACCCAAATAATTCCTAGAGCAGAGCTTTTAGCAATACGTCCAGTCTTGGTCTGGTGAAAGAGAATAAGGAATTGTTATTTACCCCTGCACGTAACACAGTAACCAGGGGTCACTCAATGAAATGAATAGGCAGCAGGTTTAAAACTAACACACGGAAGTACTTCTTCACACAGCGCACAGTTAACCTGTGGAACTCATTGCCAAGAGATGTTGTGAAAGCCAAAAGTATAACTGGGTTACAAAAAGAACTAGATAAGTTCATGGAGGATAGATCCACCAATGGCTAGTAGCCATGATAGTTAGGGGCACAACTCCATGTTCCACGTGTCCCTAAGCCTCCAACTGCCAGAAGCTGGGACTGGAAAACAGGGGATGAATCACTTGAAATGTTCTGTTCATTCCCTCTGAAGCACCTGGCATTGGCCACTGTCGGAAGACAGGATACTGGGCTAGATGGACACAGTATGGCTGTTCTTATGTTTCTTACATTGATTTAAAAATGGTCAGGGATGCAGAATCCACCACGACCTTTGGTAAATTGTTCCAATGGTTAATTACTCTCACTCTGAAAAATTCTTGCCTTATTTCCGGTCTAAATTTGTCTAGTTTCATCTTCCAGTCTTTGGATAATGTTACACCTCTCTCTGCTAGACTGAAGAGACAGTTATTAAATATTCATTCCCCATTTAGGTACTTATAGACTGGAATCAAGTCACCCCTAAACTTTCTTTTTGTTAAGCTAAATAGATGGAGCTCCTTGAGTCTGTCACTATAAGTCAGGCTTTCTATTCCTTTAATCATTCGTGAGGCAATTCGCTGAACCCTCCCTAATTTACCAACATCCTTCTTGAATTGTGCACCCCAGAATTTGACACGAGATTCCAGCCGTGGTCACACCAGTGCCTAATACAGAGGCAAAATAATCTCTCTACTCCTTGAGATTCCCCTGTTTATGCATCCCAGGATCGCATTAGCTCTTTGGGACACAGCGTCTGTGACAAATTCAGACCCGACAGTTCTGGAAAGGTGGTTGAAGGCTTGTACATCAGCCTTAGAATGGTTAAAACCCTCTTTCCTATGAGCTGAAAGAGGTTACCTTGAGTTAATTATGGATTCCTGGGACTACCTGTGACCTTTAAAAACCTCTTCCAGTGAGAGAAAAATGGAAGGAGGAATTTAAAGCAAGCAGCAGGGTGGTGTGCAGTCAATGGAAAAGGCTTCTCCTAGGTAAGGAACTGTTTTTCCCCGACAAGAGGAAATCTTGTGTTTATTTTTGTTTGGCGGAGGAGGGCCTTGGTTCCCAGCATAGCTGGGCCTGGAGTGGGTTAGAGAGATTGACTGGCAATTGGTAGCAGTGCCCAGAAACTGGCTGCTTCTCTGACCACACAAATACCTGCTGCTGCCCCAAGCATCCGTGTTTTCCTGGTTTCTGGAAGGGAAAGCAGCTTTATTCATTCTCTGTATAAACTCGATGTTTATACCTGACTGCAGGGGGGAATGCTGGGAAGGAGCCTTATCCTTCTGGCCAGTGCAATGTGGGGTCTTTACAGCAAAGAGAAACTGAAGGAAAGAAGAAAATTAGGGATGGAGGAGGAGTAGAAAGGGAGGGTGGTTTTGTGGCTAAGGCAGTGGATCCTGAGTGGACCCAGTGGAGACCTGGGTTCAGTTCCCAACTCTGCTACAGACTCCTTGTGTGACCTCGAGAAAGTCACTTAGTTGCTCCGTGCCTCAGTTTCCTCTCTGTAAAATGGGGATAACACTTCATTTCTTCCCCCTCCCCCCCATTGTCTGTCTGGACTGTTCATTCTTTAGGGCATGGACTAAGTTGTACTAGCAGAATTGAGCCCAATCTTGGCTGGGGCCTCAAAGAGCTGCTATGACAACCCATACTACTCTTGGCACATCTGCCCTCCACACGGAGGAGGTGGAAGGTGGAAGAATCTAACCAAAAGGGAGGGGGCAGGGAGAGATGAAAACAAGGAGGAAAGACATGGGCAAAAATATAAAGTGTGAGGGAGGCGGGAAGTGAAGTCAAATAAAATAGCCCTGATCTTTGCTTGGTGCCTATAGGAGCTGCTGAGTGTTTAAAGTCAGCAGGGTCAGCAGGGGGAGCAGACTTGGAAAAAAATGTTTTTTTTAAAATTCAGCTGGTTCGCCGAGGAGCGCACTTTGAGAACCGTCTCACCATGCACAAGGCAAATGATTTCAGCTAGGAGTCCGATGGGTCCCTCCCTTTTTTCAGACCACTTTGTGCGCTGCAGCAGCTGCAGTATAAATGCCTTGAAAAAATGCTTTACCATAAGAGATTTAAGGAGCTTGATCTGGTCATCTTATCAGAAAGTAGACTGAGGGATTACTTGATTACAGGATCGGTACCTTCAGAGGGTGGAAATACTTTTTAATCTAGTGGAGAAAGGCATAGTAAGAAGCAAGGGATGGAAGTGAAAGCCCGACGGATTAAAATTAGAAAGAAGGCACAATTTTTTAACTGTGAGGGTGTTTAACCATTGGAACAAATAAAGGGAAGGGGTGGATTCTCCATCTCTTGATGTTTTTGGATCCAGCCTGGATGCCTTCCTGGAAGAGGCTTTAGTCAAACACAAGTTACTGGGCTCAATACAGGGGAAATGGGGTGGAATTCTCTGGCCTGTGTTCTGCAGGAGGGCGGAGTAGACCATCTAGTTGTCCCTTCTGGCCTTGGAATCTATGAAAATAAGTAGTAATAATAATGACAGCTAATAATGATCTCTAAATAAGTAAATTGCTTGATTTCAAAGTGAAGGTTGCAGTGGAGTTTCCCATATAATTAATTAATTATAGCTGCTAATTAGATGTTTAGTCAACCCCACTCCCAGTAATAAACAAACTCCACATTTTAGAATCCTCGCATTTGAAAGACAGTGAGTGTGTCTCGGGGGAGCAGGAAATTTCATCTCTTACCAGACACCAATAAACGTATCCCCGCTTTGTGGTCACTGTTGAGTGTTCACATGGGAATAGCTCCATCAACGGCGGTTCGGGCTGATGGTTTGTCATGGTGGCGAAGAAAGTCCTAGATAGTGTCACTTTCCTGTTTGTCCGTTAATTATTTTTTTTTTTGGCATCCATGACTCACTCCGCAGCAGCAGCTCCTGCAGCTCCTTTCCTGTGGGGCTGGGTCCAGCAGCACTCTCCAGGTATGGTGACCAGGTTTGGCCCAGCTGCCCCTCCGTCATGACCACACAGGAGGGAGGCCAGCCAAACCTGCCAGCGCTGCAACCCAATACACCAGGTTACAATGCCTGGAGTGAGCTGCTGCCCAGGTTGAGTGCGGGATGTGCTCGCTCTCCAGCCCCCTCCCCCACTTCTCCTTCCAACCTCGATGGGAACTAGGGTCACAGGGCGGTGCGTAGGGGGCTGTGGAGCATGGTTGGTGCCCCCTGTTTGTCAGAGCATTTTTCACTCAAAAATCACATGACTGTTAGGGGGCTTATTCCTTCACCCACTTACTTCCCTGGTCCTTCTCGCATGAACAGAGAGCAACAATACCCAAAGTCCACAGGTGCAAACAATTCGATGTTTATTGGGGTGAACTTCCAGCAAGCATGATTCCAATTTCCTTCCTTATTGTCCCCCTTCCCAGCTCTGACACCACAGAGCCCTACACCTGTGTCCCTGTTCCCATTCCTGCCCTTAGCTAAACATTATTCCAATTTCCCCACCCTCATTCCCTGTTCCCATTTCCCCCACACGCACACTTACTGATTGCCTGCAGACTATATAGTAAAACTTGAGTTCAGCTTAGCTATACCTTAACCAATCATTTTACTGAAATTTAACTAACCAAGCCTAACATGATTGTAACTTGATTATTTAACCAATTATATCCCACCACCTTAATTAGTTTACACCCAGCAAAATTAATTATACAGCAGACAGAAACAATCAGAGAACCAGACAGAGACCATGCAAATAAACAATAGCAAAGTGATAGGTTTCAGAGTAGCAGCCGTGTTAGTCTGTATTCGCAAAAAAGAAAAGGAGGACTTGTGGCACCTTAGAGACTAACAAATTTATTTGAGCATAAGCTTTCGTGAGCTACAGCTACAGCAAAGTGGGAACTATAATGACAAAACAATACAGAAGTGAGGATTTCACATCCCAGCTATTGATCAGTGAGTTCTTGCCAGCCAGGATGCTATCACACTAAGTTTCCTTTTACATCTTCTAGGCACTTCCCTTTCTCTGGAGGCGATGGGCATTATCAGGACAGGATTGTTTCCTAACAGCCCAATAGCACCTGATTTCAATGGGACTAGTTTGGAATGTGAGGAGGTGACCGGTCGCTTCCCGGTTTAGGGCTGCCTCTGCTGCTTAGCCTGAGCCTAAGCACAGGGCCTTAGACGGTCACAGTGAGAGCAGGCCCTTACACCGGCAGGCAGTGATTCTGATTCTTTCTTTTATACCTCTAGAACTAGCCAAGTGATAAGAATACACCTAAATTCTTAGAGTATAAGCCTTTACAGACAGGCCTGAATATCTATATCCCAACAATGACTTTCACGAAACCCATGACGTTTATTAAATTTACCATGGCTGCCCTGTGATTTTTTTTAACAAAAATGCCCTGGCACATCTGCACTGCTACTCATTGGTTTTACCCTGCTGTCAATGCCGATACCAGAATATCCTTCTTTTAGATGAAAGAGCAAATTACCCAGTTCATGTGAGGTGGCTGAGCAGGGGATGAGGTGGTGGTTTAGGTAACAGACTGCTAATTCATTGTGCTCTATCTGAGCGTTTTGTTCATACTATCACTGGACATTTGTTCCGGGAAATCCTGTGGCGTGTGTTACATATGAGATTAGACTAGATGATCAGTAGCCCACTCTGGCCCTATAATTCAGAATCTCTGAATCCAGAGTTATTCCCTGCTCTCATCTACACACAGTTTTTCTTTCAGTTGTGGGTTTGTTCCCCAAATATTACATTTTGGGGTGTGGATTTTTGGAAAGGCACAAGGTAGAAATCAGTTGTGTAAATTCATTGAAAGAGCTTTGCTCGTTGAACAGCTATTGCCTAAACTTTTCTCCTTCTCCCTTTCAGCTAACCAAACCTTTCATTTGTTGCAATATCAGGAGCAAAACCTTGTTAAAGTCCATGTATAAATTACATGGTTACCAAATCCTCTCACGATCAGAGTTTGCATCCTGTCAGTAGCATAGTAGATCTAGTAGATTTTAAGGCCAGAAGAGAGCATTCGATCATGTAGGGTCAGAGTTTTAAAGGTATTTAGGCACCTTAAAATGCAGATGGATGCCTAGTGGGATTCTGAAAAGCACCTAGGCGTCCAACTCCCACTGAAGTAATTGCCCTGACCTTCAGTTCTGCGTTGGTGACTGTATTTATAAATTCTGCTCTTCATGTTTCACTTCCAGAGGTTACAAACATCACTATTTCTACTAGGAGAAAGCCCATGTGCTGCCATATGGGTGAAATTTGTACAATGTAAAACATGGAAAATAGCTGAGAATTTAAAAACTGGAGGGCACCAGACATCAAATCCCAGGGCTGATTGAACCTGCTGCGATTCTAAACCAAAAGAGCTCTCAGCCACGCTTGTAGCTGTTCCCATCCCTTGATGCTGACTCAACAGACATTCTAGGCTTCAGAGTGACAATCCTGGAATCTTATTGTCTAGGTGGCCTCATGCCAAATTCTCTCCTAGGCCTACGTGGGATCAAAATCCAGCCCGCAGTGTCCGGTGATCACTATGAATGTCTGCCGTGATAGTTTCTGTAACCGCTGTACAGACTTTGCTTATCTCAGCGTGCCCTGTATTGAGCATATTCAAGTTGGGGAAAGCGATGGGAGGGAAGAGAGCACAGGGCAATGGTCTCTTGTTGGTTGGGTCCAGAGAGGAGAGAAGGCAGATTGAGTCGAATCTAGGGCCTGGTTTTCCTCTCACTTACATGATGTAAACTGGGAGTCAGCAGAATTACACACTGGTCCCAAATCGGTATGAGTGAGGGCAGGTCCGGTCCGAAGTATCCAGGAGGATAGAAGGAAAAGTGGGCGGAGAGGAGGAGTAACAGAATCAGAGGAAAAGAGCCAGAGTCAAGGGAACCAAATTCAATCCTGGTATAAGCGGGCAGGACTCCTGTCACAGGAAGGCTGGCCCTTTAAGGCGAGTCGGGCTCAGCCTCACCCGTGACAGATCAGTACCCCCACAGCTGATCCTGGTCGACCGGGCACAGGGTCAGTTATCAGGCCCAACTGGGAAGGAGTGAGGGGATTCCCTTACCGGGCTGGGAGATCTCAGCTGGGGAAGGAGAGCTGCAGAAGGGAGGTGGGCTCCTGTGACTGGCCCGGAAGGAAGAGGGCGGCAGGAGAGATGGGAGGCTCTGGAGAAGGCCAGGCCACAGGCTGATGGCCTGGAGCAGGACTGGGAAGGGGGATCCAGCCTGTGGAGAACCAGACTGGGAGGAGAGCTACAGGAGGGAGGTTGGCTCCCGCCATTGGCCATGGAGCAGAGAGAGGGAAGGAGGCCTATGGGTCCCATGTGAGTTTTTCTTTGAACCAATAGAAGGTTGCCTTGGAGGGAGGGCCTGGAACACGCTGGGCATGGCAGAGCATCCTTTGTGGGCTGGGAAGACAGGCTGCAGCTTGCATGGCTTTAGAAACCACATCCCCTTGTCGCAGGGCTGAGTTTGGCCTTGTGTGTTACTGAGAAGAGATGGAGAAGGGACTGGGTTTAAACGAATCCACAGTCTCATTTCCCCTCTGTGTCACGGGACACCGTAAGCTCAGCCAGAGCCAAGCAGCTGCCCCCTCGCCAAGTGTTGCCGTCAGCGGCTGTTCACTAAGTTTTGGTGGTTTTTTGCTATTCAAAAGGCGTTTCCTTGAATCCCTCACTTCTGCTCCGGGGCTCTCAGAGTGGGAGCGGACTTAGGAAAGTGGGGGCCAGGAGAGAATTGGAGGGCACTATTGGGCCTGCTTAGCATGGCTTAAAAACCCCAAGCAAACCCCGTATCTACCAGGAAGTACCCTACTGCCTCTCTGATTGCTCTGCTTAGCTGTTGCTTCCTTTCCCCGATCCTTTATCTGCCTTTGGCTATTAAGGCTCCCACTCCTGAATTGAGAAAGGTTCGGGCACACTCCTGGCTCTGCATGGTCCTCGGTACACAACTAGCAGCCTTAGACAGTAAGCTCTTTGGGATAGGGACCATGTACCTCTCACTGTGTGTTTTTGTAATGGCCTCTGTGGATTGGGAACAGCAGGGGACTTGTAACCCACGCTGGCCAGCGTGTTCCGTTTGTTCAGCACCTAGCCAGTTAGCGACCCTGGTTGGGGCTGCTGGGCATTGCCCTAATACAAATATTAAATAATGCTGATCCTTAGCCTGAGCTGTTAGCCAATATTTGGGGCCTTGCCGGCTGGTTGTTCAGAGGAGAAACTGTTGATCTGAGTCAGGTGTTTCTTTGGCGCAAGCCTGTTTATTTACAAAGCATGCTCAAGGTCCGATTTCCCTGAACCAAGCAGGAACAGACAGCAGGAGGCAGTTTCCTTTCTCAGAATTTCCAGGCCTGCCTTTCCAGAAAGTCCTGTGCCCAAAAGAAGCTCTCTCTCTTGGCTTCCTCCGGGAGCCACATTCCCACTGTTTCTCTCGCTGTCTGCTCACTTTCTCCCTGCTTTCTAATCCTGTCTGCTTCTGACACACGCACACAGCTCCACCGATCAATGGCCCAGCCTCTGCATTTTCAGTCAGTCCCAGGGAAGCCTCTCTTAGTCTCCCTGAATTAGTTCTTGCTCAGGCCTTCCCATGTGGTCCATTGCTTGGGTGGTGGCTTCTATTGCTTCAGCTCTCTTACTCCATTAAGGGAGCTGAATGACTTCTTCCATTTAGGCTGGACGAAAGGTGGCCTGCACGCCCATCAGCTTCAAGGAGATCTGTGATTGCTCATAGATCTGACACTGGCAACCACCAACACAGTCCTGCATAATAACAATAATTAATGGGCTGACTTCAGCGTAGCTACTAACCCTGGCTTTCCAAGCAGCTGATCCCAGTGGATGACTTGGATCATGGCTGAGGAGCTATGATATTGCTGTTTATTTGAGCATAAGCTTTCGTGAGCTACAGCTCACTAAAGTGAGCTGTAGCTCACAAAAGCTTATGCTCAAATAAATTTGTTAGTCTCTAAGGTGCCACAAATACTCCTTTTCTTTTTGCGAATACAGACTAACACGGCTGCTACTCTGAAACCTGATATTGCTGCTATTAGAGACAAGTCTAATTACAGTCACACAAGCTCTTTTTCTACTTTTGGTCCAGGAAGTGAGATGCCTGTAACTGTCCCCCCGGCATGCCAGTGTGACAAGACTGCCCAATTATGCTATATTCCCTGAGAACAAAAGAAACGCGGCCTGCCTCACCATAACCAATAACGTCCCCAGCAAATCCACCAAAAGGACATCCAATTTTTTTAGCATTAGGGGCATAAATTAAGCCAGAAGGTTTTCAGGAGCTGCTTTCTCCGGGAACATCAGGAAAATTGAAACAGCGCCAGTTACAGTACATCATGCATATTGGTGAGTACATTCTGAATTTCTAAAAGGCCCAGCTAGGTCGCAGCAGGCAAAGCTAAGGCATAAACAATTGTTTGAGTTGTTTATAGCAACAACAGAGATGGGCAACTTTATTTACTGTGGATTTATCTCATGCCACTGTTTACCCCATCCTCAATCCCTTCCAATCGCACTGAGATCAATGGGCCCACTCCCGAAGCAAGGGTGGCAGAATCTGGCCCTCTCTGTTTATGCCCTTGCCTTTTCCAGAGGGATGCATCTGTCCCTTTCCTTCACCAGAAGCGGCTGCTGGCAAAGATGCCTGTGCAGGTGAAGGCAGAAATCCGGCTGGAGTGAGAACTCCAGTATTGGTTTGATTGCTGAAATCCTTGGCAGCGCTGTGGAAATGAACTCCATGCATTCCAGCAAGAGGGGGCAGGAGCAGTGCTGCTGGCTAAGACGGATGCGGCAATAGCATCTTCATTTCCTACGGTGTACTGAACCACAGTTGCAGACATGTCCCCTTTTCCAGTTCTCATGTGACACCAATGGCTCTACAACCTGCTAACAGGCACAGGAAGTAAGTCCGGGGAGCACAAAGGCTGAGTTCTTAACCACCTGGGGTTGTCATCCTCGCAGCTTAGCACACACTGGACCAGCTCCGTCCCCAAGGATGGTTGTGGTAGTCAGTGGCCTTACACTGTGTTGATTTGTAGGGAGCAAACAGGGAGGTGACCTCCTTTCTCCTAGCGAGGGAGAAATCTGACGCCTCTATTCACAGTGAGCGGTGTCTTACTCCCGTCAGGTCTACTCACTGAGTAAGGTGCCACTCAGGGCGAGTAAAGGGGGCAGAATTAGGCCCAAAGTCAGGCCAAAAATGCAGAGAAAAAGGACCCGACTCCCCCCTTTGTTACAGCAGCGTAACATCACTGACTTCAATGGAGTTCCTCCTCGTTTACACCTTGGCAAGTATGAGGGGAATGAGGCCCTAGGTGTGTGTAATGAGCAATGGGTAACCAAACATTTTAACAGCTCAGTATTCAAATACCCCGTGTACCTTCCCACCTGCAGTATTTCTCCTAGAGCAGTGACCCCTCAGCCTGAGGCTCCCAAACCACAGCAGCTCTTCAATGTGTCACATTGCACAGGATATTAAAAAGCGGTGTGATTTAATTATTAACCAATCAGAAGGCTCTTCCTATATTGTTAACCAATTGTAGTTGATCTAATAATAATACTTGGTCAGTCCTTTTACTGTGAGACTAATATATAAACTAAGTGTTTCCCCGTCATCCTCTTTAAATATGAATATAGCGTGCTATAATGGAGTCACAAACCTGTGGCTCTTTTGGGTAATGTTGATCGGTCATTTGGCTCCTGAGGTCTGAGTAGCTCTGCTCTAGGGGAACAGAGGAGGAGAGTGAGCTGTTCTGAGCGGCACCTCTTCTGTTTTTGCATAACACTAAAATGTGTTTCCTTCCCTTTTTTTGGTAGCAAGGGAGATTAGCTGTAAAGGGGCAGGTCAGGGTGGGCCCCTGCAAGGAGAGGAGCAAAGAAACTGAAGCTCATCTTTATAAGGGGTGCAGTGCTCTCTGTTCGACACCGGCGGCCTTAAGCAGGGTCCTGCAGATGGTGAGGGAGCTCCTGTGTCTGTAACACGTTCGCTCCCAAATGCGGGCGTGCATCGCGGCGCTGCCCTGAATTAACGCTGGGGGGTAGTTATCTGTCTAGCCTCATCACTGTAACATCTGAGCGCATCACCATCGTTAATAGCATGATCATCACAGCACCCCAGCGAGGCAGGGCAGTGGCCTCCTTGCTTTACAGGTGGGGAACTGAGGCACGGCTAGATTAATTGACTTGCCGTGGAACCCTGGCCTCCCAAGGACTAGGCCAGCACCTTGTCCACTGGACCACCCTCCAGCACAGCCTCTCCTTACTGCTCCTCTTCAGTGTGGCAGTCCCATGGACTTGTTACAGACAGATGGACCGGGCTCATGGCAGCTTGCACGTGCTAAGAACGCCGCTCAATTGCAGCAAGGGCAAGGGGGTCGATAGAGGCAGTAGGATGCCTGGCTTCTTGTAATGATACATCTCAGCCTCTTGAACGTGCAGCTGTGGGGACGGGTCTAACAGTCCCTCTCTGTAGTTCACTTCCCTGCCAGCTGACTGCTTCACCAATCCCAGTGCCCATCCCTCTGCTCCGCTCCTGATATACCCATCCCTTTGTGCGCTCCGCTCCCAAGCCAGCTCTGTCGGCCACACATTCCGCTTGATAGCTGTTGTATTTGCAGAGGATGTATTTATGGGAGGAGATGGGTCACTGTGCACTTACGCTGTCTCTTTTCTTTCTCTTCCTGTGCAAGGGGGGAGCTGGGGATGGGGGTGGAGTTCTCTCATGCCCTGTGTTGCTGATGCACAATGCAGCAGGGAGCTACTCCCCAGATGGTCATTTGGGGAGGCATTGCTAGGGGTATTATAAACCTGGCCGGCATTTGGTTGTTTAGGATGCAGATGATACCACTTATTGGGTGGGACCTGCAGGTGGGTTAAGCCCTGGCTGCCACATCTGGGTCACTCTCATCCTCCTGGACTGAATTAATAGCTGCGCATGCAGGTCACCCCTAGTCCCCCATCAGCTCTTGGTACTTGGCTTTGCTCAGTTGCTCTCCCAGTCTGGTGTTCTCCTAGTCGAAGTACCAGGTGATAAACCCGTTATGAGCATTGAGTTTCTGAGCTGGAGTATTACCCTTAGAAAGGGTGGGGACTAGAGCATGACATCTCCTCACCGGGACCTTCCACTGGCTAATAGCACAGTTTCCCTGCCCCTTCACGTGACACAAAGGAGAGCTGGGATGTAAAGTGAACACGAGTGACATACAACCCACTGAAAATGACCATTTATTGTACTGAGATTCTAATGGACAGGATCGAGCCAGATGCGCAGCTCAGACACAAGGAGCAGTAGTGGCTGTGTGGATGTTTGTGCCTTTCTCCTTGTTCTGCCTTAGAATCTCATTCGTCCCCCAAGTGTGATGCGGGAGTGGCGGAGAACACGGCCGAGCTGCTTCCTCACTTTTTTGAAAAATCTTCCAAACCTGGACCGCCGGACACGAGTAGGCTAGAGAGAGAGAAGCACATTCGTAAGGGGTTCCAGGGAGACAGGGAGCCACTCTACCTGATGCTCAGAGAACTCCACTCCTCTGTCTGGCACTTATGATCTAGGGGGGAGGGAATGTCATTAGGTGTCGCTGGGTTCTCCTTGAAGAACAGCACTGTCCCATCCCTACTTGCTTTGCACCTCCCTAAGAGGGAGCTCTTGAGTTTCAAGGGCGATTTTTCACTCCTGATCCTGGGGACAGGAAGAGCTGGGGGCCCGGAGGAGATGATACTTGCACACTGGGATGTGGGGGGAAAACCCTGCCATTGCATTCACACCTTTGGGGAACAGAGCAGCTTTAGAGGGCAGGCCAGATCCTCAGATGGTGTAAATCATGGCAGCTTTGTTGAGTTCCATAGAGTTTTGCCCCTTCACCCCAGCTGAGGTCTGACTCTGCGTGTGACTCCTGCCCTCTTGACTGGGAGAGGGCAATGTGTTATGTGCACTATGAGGGATGGGGAGTGGAAGGGCTGATGTTCTGGAGAAGAACTTTCATAGTGGCCCAAAGGTAAAGATCCAGACACTGCAGCTGCTCCCTACTTCTCTGGGAAGGGCCCTGCTCAGTGGCGAGGGAAGAACCTTGCTGGGGCTGTTGAGTGAGAATGGGGACATCCCCTGCTGTAATCAGGGTCTTCATCCCATAATGTTCCCAAAGTCACTAGCCCATCAGGCTCACCTAGAAGCAGGTGGCCTAGAGGGACCCAAGACTCCCCCTTTCCTGCCCACCTCAGTCCCATGTGAACTCCGTAGATCCTAGCATGGCACCTTTCTTTGGTGCATGTGGATCTGTTTGTCCAATGGGAGTATGCCCCAAGCTGATGCCATGTGGAAACCCTAGCCAGGAACCCAGCTGGATAAGGCTGCCCTGACTCTGCCAGGCCCCTACGATGACCATGCAGGTCCCTCAGCAGGTCTCCTGAGCGTAAACCTTCCTTACCTCCTCAGCCACTGTGTCACAGGTGATCAGGATGGTGGCCAGCTGCTGCTCAGGGAAGATGTAACCTGAACAGTCTCTCACCAGCTGCCAGGGAGTAAAGGTGATAAGAGTTCAGAAAAGGCAGGGAAGAGGTCAAGGGTCAGTTTATTAATCTCTACAGCCCTGGCGTTGGGAGCAGACCTTGAGCCTCGGGGTGGGTCTGCTGAGGTATAGACTGATCTCCCTTGGGCAGGGACCACCCCACTCCCTTCTGAAATGTCTGGAAATCAGCTAGCACATGGTGGCCAGCCGTGTCCTGCAGTGGAGTGTGCCTTGACGGTAGCACATGCCAGGAAGTAGAACTAGCTCCACAGAGTTCAGATAGTTTGGTCTCTGAGAAGCTGCAGCAAAGTTCTGATTGTTGGTACCTCCTGGGCTGTGTCCCTGTTAGCTGCCTCCTGGTCTGGTACTTAACTAGGGACGTTACAACATGGGCATGATAACTCTATGCTGAAAGGTGCTCATGGCCCCTCATCCCGGGAGTCTTGCATGCAAAAGTGCTCAGGGAACCAACAGTAGGAGTAACCCAGGCTCTTGTGGTGCATAACAGCTGGATTGACTGCAGAGAGTGGGTGGCTGACAACCAGAGCAGCCCATGCGGCCAAAAGAAGGGCATGGAGCTACAACCAGGGGGGTTTGCTAACCTTCAAACACAGGGCTTGGAACAGGTCTGTGTCCTGTGTGCTAAGTGGTTGGGGTGAGCCAGAGAGACTAGGCGAGAAGCCAACACAAACAGGATGCCGCTACCTGGGACGGGGCTGCTGCCCTATCTGATCTGGCATTCCTGCCGCAAGGAGTGGCCTGCGTGCAATTTTGTTCCTACTGCTGTTCAGGGGCACAGGAACTTGGGTATGTTTTGTAAACAGAGTAGAAAATAGCCAGCCTCTGCAGCCCCGATTTCTCACCCAAACCACCCAGCAAGGCCCTGACTGCTTGGCCAAAGGAGCAACAACAGCGATCATGCAGCTCCCACCAGCCTGCTCTGTGGCCGGAGAAGGGGAGCTGCTCACACTCACGGGGCTAAGGGCCATCTGCGGGGGGGAGTGTTCTACAACAGAGGAGCAGAAATAATTCTGTCACCTAGCAGGTGAATGTATCTTGTCTTAGTTCCTTCTTCCATTTCTTTAATCTCCCCTTTCTCTCTCCAGCATGTCCAGCACATTCTGGCCAGCTCCAGACCACTGCTTCATTAGGCGTTTCCCCTCTTTAACCCCTTTTTTTCCCTCTGAAAAGCACCATTCCCTTCCCTCTGATTTCGTCTCTCTTCAGTTCACTCCATGCTCTTGCTTCTGCTGTCTCTGCCCCCTTCTGCTACCGTATTCTCTGTCTCTTGGCCTCGTGTTTCCCACATGGTCCATTGTCTCTGCCCCCATCTGGAATAAATCTTGGTATAGCTACAGCCCTCTACTTTTAGGAAGGAATGTGAATATTAGTATTCCCATGTCACAGATGGAGAAACTGAGGCACGGTGTTTTTGAGGAACTTGGCCAAGGCCGCGGAGTGGGTCAGTGGCCGATCAGAGGAGTTTCTTGCTCTCAGTTCTAACCTTAGCTCACTAGATCATGTTGTTTTTTCTGCTCCTGAGCTGTTGTTCCCATCTGTGAGTACAGAGAGACCAGGCAGCAGGCTGAGTATCACTGGTTGCAATCGAGTAACAGCTCCTTACAACTTTCTGCTCTGTGCCTCAATTTACCCACCTGCAAATGAGGATTATAATGATGACCTGCCTCGCAGAGAAATTACTAGATTTTGAAGCCACAATGTGATCATCTAATCTGACCTCTTGAAGGCTAGACAATTTCACCCAGTGATCGCTGCATCAAACCCAGTAACCCATGGTTGAACTAAAGCTGACCTTTGAGAAAGAGAAGTCTAGTTTTGATATAAAGACACCAAGTGCTGGAGGGCCCACCGCTTGGGAAGTGGTTCCAATGGTTAATTGCCCTCATCATTAGGAATAATTCATTAATATTTGTGAACTGATTTGGCAGCTCTGGATGGGGAAAATGCAACATATTATATGTTGAATCTGCTAGACTTCAATATAGTATGTGTAACATAGTGCATTTAACAGTCTGTCATGTTATATTTGCTACTTATCAGAAACATTACTCTATAGATAGGGGCCATTTGGATAAGTTAATGTTACTCTGAAAATTGTCACTCTCCTCCCCGCCTCACATAAAATGTCAACAGAAATTTTTTCATGCACTGCACTGACCAATCTGTTGGAAAGTACCATTCTGTGTTATTTGTGCCTGGAGTGAGTGCATGGGCTTTGGGTGGGGGACCTCGCTGAGATAATGTTCCTTATATAAGGTCTGAAGAACCTTGACTGAGCTGATCTTAAATCTGATTTTAAATCAGATTGAAGCAATGAATTCATAGGGAAGCAGCTTGGCTGAGTAGACAGGGCACTGAGCTGGGAATCAGGAGACCAGGACTTTATTCCTGGCACTGCTGTCTGAACTTGGACAAGTCAAGTCACTTCATGTGTTTCACCTCCCGCTCTTTGTTTAGACCATAAGTTCTTTGGAGCAGGGACAGATTCTCACTCTGTGTCTGTGCACAGTGCCTAGCACAATACAGCCCTGCTGTTGGTTGGGGTTTCTAAATTCAAATGTAATGTAAATAGTAATAAACATGCACAATTTTCCATATAGCATGTGATCCCTTACCCCATCCTCTTTGAAGTCACACTGCTCTGTGACAGCTTTCTCCGACACTGGACACACAGTCTCTTTAATGAGGAAGTTCAGCTCTTGAGCACTTTGAGAATTTTCGTCCTAAGATATTAAATGAAAAGACAGATATCTATGATATAAAAGAACAAAACAAAGTCTTTTGAGGGAGCAGCAATGTTCCAGACCCCACTGTTGTGCTTGTCCAGCAGCTGCAATTCACCAGCAGGCTGGGCTTGATCCCAAGGCCCCTGAAGTCACTGGGAGTCTTTCTGTTGATTTCCATGGGCTTTGGATCAGGCCTGATGTCCAGTAGCTCAGCACCAGCCTTCAGCCAATGAACAGAAACTTTAACCTGGTGTCAACACTTTTTTTCTAGTGAGTTTGAAACAACAGGGCCTGATCTTGCATGTGTGGAAATCAGTAGTAGCCGAGGGCTTTCGTCTGCACCTTGCTGGAGGTGCTCAATGCACAATTGGATGATTGAACCCCTGTTTGAGTTGGCCTGAGTATGCAGAAGCCCAGAGTCCTGAGTGGTCCATGATTTCAATCAGTAGCTAATACACATCTGGGCTCTGAAGTAATTCATTAGAATTTAAGGCCAGAAGGGACCATTCGATCATCTAGTCTGACCTCCTGATTATTCCCTGAGTACTTACCCATCCAGGCTGAAGGTCTGCCTCTAGGAGCCGGAAGAGAGAGTCTCCAGGTGCCTTCTGGTTGTAGAGGTCTACAGCATGGGAAACTGCCACTTCGTAGCTCCGTGTCTGCGGCAGAGGTGACGTGGTGGTTGCTACGGCCACCCCGAGCATCATTAGGACTCCCCAGCCTCTCTCCATCCTTGGTCCCAGGCCTTTCAGCATGAGGTGGAAATGCAGCCCTGTGGCTCCTTTTATACCCTGCCTCTGGTACCTCAGGTAAAGTGGATGGTGACTGGCTACTTACTTGGATTTTCCCAAAGGCTGCAACCTTCCCTTGCACTTACAGGAAATTGCAGCTGGGCAGGGTGCTAATGAAAGCAAAAAGGGGGAGCTCAGGTAGAATGGTGGGTGCAGGGGATTTTCTTTATTGCTCAAATCCTGGCTGAATTAGCACACACACATGCTGGGAGGAGGAGGGGAAGGAAGATGCTACTGGCAGAAGAAAAGATGAAGCAATCATCTCTTATTTCCCAAATTACAGTTCAGGGTTTCACATTCAGTTGGGTTCTCAGTAACACACAGGCCCCGGTAATAGACTCAGGATATTTTTACTGCTGATGCCAGCCTCGTATAACCAAGCGGAATTTACACTTTCCTATTTACATGTGCAGTTAGGTCCAGAAGTCTCCTGCTGCCTGTGAAAGGCAGCATGGCTTTTAACTGTTTGGCCTCAAACAGCACTTGAAGAGCCAGATGCTGAGCTAGTGTAAATTAGTGTAGTTCCATTGACATCAGCTGGGTGTCTGGCCCAGGACATTTGGTGCTTTTCCTGTTCAAAGCCCTTTACAAATATGAATTGGATTGAAAGGTCAGATGCTCTCACAAAGTGCTAGAGGAGTTAGTTTAGAGATGTGACAGGTGTAGGGTGGCCAGACAGCAAATGTGAAAAATCGGGACGGTGATGGGGGTAATAGGAGCCTATATAAGAAAAAGACCCAAAAATCAGGACTGTCCCTATAAAATCGGGACATCATCTCACCCTAGATGGGAGGACTTCAAGGGCAGTGGTATGTGAACGTAACGCCTTGTGTGAAACCCATTGAACTGAAGGGGAGTCTTTCCATTGACCGTGGGGTTTGGATCAGGCCGCTAGATCCAAAGGTAGCTAACGTGTGAGATAAACTTGTTTATTCTACTCAATCACATGCTTTCTCTGCAACCACCGACCGGGAATCCTGTCTGCTGCATGGGATGCCAAAATTTTGTCTGCCAACTGGCTCTTGGATATAAATATCTCCTGCTTGGCATATGTTGCTTCTGATAATACTCTGCTATGCCTGGCTACCAACACTGTAGCTGTAACTTTTGGAATCCTTGGTTCAATTAAATGGATTTGTAATGGCAACAAATCACTCAGGCGTTGGGAGCAGAACATTCCTATTTTGGAGCTCATATCTTAGTTCATGCCAAAACTCCTTGCAATGTCAACTCCCCTATGAGCTCATGAGATGTAGTAGCTCTGATGTTCTTTACTTCCATTGCTTGATTTGTTTCCTGCAATGATATTTCTTTCTCTCTCTGTGCTGGAATTTGAAATTCCCTGCATGTTTATGCTCTGAAAGGTGACTGTTTTCTTCTTGTGGAGATTTTATAATAATACAGTAATAGAGTTAAATTATTCTTATTTGTGCTATTGTTGCAGCCAGTGGCTCCAACCACGATTGGGATATAGGTGCTATAAATATACATAGTAAGTGACAATACCTACCTTGAAGAGCTTCCAATCTAAAAAAACAAGATATAATTGTCTCCAAACTACATGTAACCCAGCCTCAGACTGTATCTCACATTGTTGCCCTCTTGTCCATGTGTAGCAGTTTATGCTCATGATTTTAGAGTCAGAGGGTCCAATGTCCACAGACAACCTGCTGTCCAGGGACATTACATCACATACAGATAGGGAACTGAGACACAGAAAAGTATCCAAGGTCACACAAGGATTCTGTGGTAGAACAAGGAATTGAACTCACAACTCCACTTCATTAACCGCAAGGCCAAGCTGCCTCAGCTGATTAGGAGCTTTCTTCAAAGCTGCCAAAGTACCTGACAAATACAGTGTGATCTTCAGAGATGCTGAACACCCATAGCTCCCATTGACTGCACTGGGAGATTTGGGTGCTCAGCTATTCTGAAAACCAGGCCCTAGATATAAAAATGGAAAAGAGAGCCACAGTGTTATTCCCTGTTTGACACAACTTTCGCTCTGCTCTCACGGACGCTTGTCCATAATACGGGGATTAGAATCATAGAATCATAGGACTGGAAGGGACCTCGAGAGGTCATCTAGTCCAGTGCCCTGCGCTCGTAGCGGGACTAAGTATTATCTAGACCATCCCTGACAGGTGTTTGTCTAACCTACTTTTAAAAATCTCCCAATGAGGGAGATTCCACAACCTCCCCAGGCAATTTATTTCAATGCTTAACCATCCTGACAGTTAGGAAGCTTTTCTTAATGTCCAACCTAAACCTCCCTTGCTGCAATTTAAGCCAATTGCTTCTTGCCATATCCTTAGAGGTTAAGGAGAACAATTCTTCTCCCTCCTCCTTGTAACAACCTTTTAGCCACCTCTGGCCTGGTGCATGGCAGATGTTTTACAGCACATGTAGTGCTATGTAAAGTGCCGTGGTCATACCGTAGTCATCTGTGGGGGTGGAATCCAGGGCCCGGAGCACCAAATCCTCCCATCCCCTGAGCACAGAGGCTGCCCCTTCCTAGAGTCCTTGGGGCTGTGAGCCACCCTGAAAGGGGACAGGTTCTGTGGAGGCCCTGCCAGTGCTGGTCAGGTGCAGAGTGGGAAGCAAAGAGCACTTTCCTAAGGGTAGGTGCAGCATGAGTGCTGCCCTGGGCACCTGATGGCTTCGGCAGGCATTCTGTCACCTTGAGGACCCCCTTAGTGACCAGACATCCTGTGCAAAGGGCTGGTCTAGGTACCTGTGACGATAGTGCTAAAGCAGGACGTAAATGGTGCACAGTGCTGGTCCTCTGGACCGGGGTGAATTTCCCCCTATGAGTATTTCCATACCTGTGTCACTGCCTGTTACTCCATCTAATCATTTTCCTGATAGCAGCACACAATCTTCGTCCAAAGGTGAGGGCTATAGGAGATCCCACATCTAGGCTCTCAAACCTCAAGAGTGAAATGTTGGAGGCTGACTAGCAAGTTAAGGATTTAGAGCTCTTGAGAGAGTCATCACCATTTTACCCAGGGGCTGGATATGGCCATGGACATGTCCGTAGCAAACCCTCTCTGATGAAGCATTCAGCTGCTTCAGTCTTTCCCCTGGGTAACTCATCTGCACACCCGAGAAGAGGCCTTGTTGGGTTTTTATTCGCTCACCCCCCCGGATTTGCTGCCTCAGAGCACGTTCAATGCTGCCGCTCATGCTGAGCCCAGCTCCCCCTCTGCTTCTGCAGTCCCTGTTCCAGGTTTCAAAGACACCTTAAGAAGCCTTGTTAGTGTGCAAAGAACTGAAATTGTGATTTCTCCAGGCTGTTGCCAATACTAGGGTCCAATCCTGACTCCTAGATTCATACGGTTTTGGTGGCAGAATCATTTCTGGTGTCAGACCGAACAGCCTCAGTGTTTTCAATGTGATGGAATTTGCACCTTTAATGACCCTGCTATGGGATTTGGTTCCTTTTGCTGATCTGGGTGTCTGGGGAGATGGGAAGGGAGCTGTGGGGTTTGCTCAAAGCTGCGCTAGGTGCCTGATCTATAGTGGGTGTATCTGGTAGGGAGAAACTTTAGGGCAGCTCCAGCTTGTTCTTTAGGCTGAAATCCACCCCATGCTAGAGGGTCTGCACAGGGCCCGGAGCATCCTCAAGCCTTTAACATGGGATGCCAGTTCCTCCTTGCTGGAGTATGTTAAACCCAGAGCTAGTAATTTCTTTATGTGCTCATTATTATTATTATAATTTGTATGGCTGTAGCACCAAGGAGACCTAGTTATGGACGAGGACCCCATTGTGCTAGGTGCTGTACAAACACAGAAAAGCCAGATGGTCCCTGCCCCAAGGAGCTTGCAGTCTAAGTACAAGACAAGGGACAACAGCTGGAGACAGACAGTCAAGGAAACAATGGGACACTACTAGTCAGCGTGGCAGGTAGAGGTTTCAGCACATTGGCAGCCTAGCTGTTTTTCGTAGGCATCACGGCAAAGGAGAGTTTTGAGGTGCGAGCTGCAGGTGGATAATGAGGTGGCCTGGCAGATGTTTATGCGGCCATCTCATGAGTGCCTGGGGCAGCCTGGGAGAAAGCAGGACGGTGATGTTTGAAAATACGTGGGCAATGGAGGCTAGCAACATGGACTCACCAAAGGCGAGCAGCGACAGCTCGGTAACGAATGAGAAGAGGATAGGGATGATGGGGATTGACCATGAAGGGACTTGAAAATGAAAACAAGCAGCTCATGTTTGAAGTGATAGAGAAGGGAGCAGGGCCAGATTAAGGCAGGGGCTTTAGAGGCTGCAGCCCAAGGCCCTGGCTCAAGGGGGCCCCGCAAAAATAAATCACAGGCAGCGATCTCTGGGCTGCTAAAAGGGGCGCTCGGGCAGGCTGCCTGCATGCCGGGGCCCCAGACCACTCCCAGAAGTGGCTGGCTGTTGGCATGTCTCTGTGGCTGCCCCCCTCCCCTCAGGGGCCGCAGAAATGTGCCAGCAGCCAGCCGCTTCTGGGAGCAGTGTGGGGCTACGGCAGACAGGCAGCCTGCGCCCTGCTGCACTGCCGGCTGGGAGACACTTGTGGTAAGCGTCTCCCGGCTGGAACCTGCACCTCGCACCCCCTCCTCCACCCCAACCCCCTGCCCCAGCCCGGAGCCCCCTCCTGCACCCAAACTCCCTCCCAGACCCCACACCCCCTCCTGCACCTCAATCTCCTGCCCCAGCCCGGAGCCCCCTCCTGCACCCAACTTCCTCGCACCTCCCTCCTGCGCCCCAATCCCCTGCCCCAGCCTCCTCCTGCACCAAACTCCCTCCCAGGAAAAAGACTTGTACACAGGGGCCCCACGAAATCTAATAGCTCCAGGCCCACAGGAGAGTTAATCTGGCCCTGGAAGGGAGAGGCAGTGAAGGGATTCAAAGAGGGGGGTGGCATGGTTAAAGAGACAGGCTAGGAAAATGAGCTTAGCCACAACATCTAAATGGATATTAGTGGGGCAAGATCGCGTTTATCAAGGCCAGACAGAAGGACATGGCAGTTACCAACTTCTGTAAAGAATTTTTAGCTCTATGCCTTGTAGTGGGTCTAGGCTAGAAGGAAAAGAGCAGAGAAGGATAAGCATCTCCATGCAGGCTGATACTGGCTCCAAAAGTTCAAGGAATGTTAGTTTGTTGTGTCTCTCTTGTGCTTTATTTATTATTATTAATGCCTAGAGGCCTCATCATGCAAGGTGCGGTATCTACAGACACAGCGGCAGAGAGTATCTACACTAAGGATACTAAAGTCTAGATAGAGAGGTGATAGCGTGATTTGCCCAAGGTCACACAGCGGGTCAGTGACAGAGCAGAGATTAGAACCCATGTCTTCTGATTCCCCGGTACACATGGCCTCTCCAGAGAGCAACCAACATCATTGTGGGCCTAGGTAGGGAGAGGAGTAGCCTTCAGGAGTAAATATTGCTGCTGGTCTCTTGGACAGCGGGTGACATTGATCTGTGGCTCTGAGGGAGGGGAAGGAGCTTGCCTGCTGGACGGACAGTCTGCTAGGGCAGTGCCACTGAAGGCACAGCCCTTATCCCCTCCCCCTTTACTGTCTGTAACCCTTACACCCACCTTGGGCAGGTCCCTACTCTTGGGTAAGAAAGAAGGGCCCTGCCTGGGGCCTTTTGTCTGCTGTGTGGGACCAGGGACCATTCAGAGTCTGCATCATACAACGTTTGTAAATGCCACTGCCAGACAAAGGCAGGTAGTGAGGAGCCTCCCCAGACCCCCCTGCCCTTGCCCCGCTCCCAGGCACCGTATGGAGCTTTAGGTTTCTTATGTATCCCAGGGAGATTAGAATTTGCTCCCTGAAGTTCTGCTGGAGGCTGTAGGATTCCATCTCTAGGCTCATGGGGCAGGAAGCCTTTGCCAGCTCACTGCCAGCAGATGAGCCAGACACTTGTCCTGGGGAACACTTGTGCAGTGTGAAATACCTGGGCAGGATCTGAGCAAGGGAAATCCTTAGCCCTGCCTCAGCCCAGCCGTGAGCAGAGAGGAGGCCGTCTAGGTCACTCACCTCCTCAGACGCCTCCTCGTATTTGATAATGACGGAAGGGGAGTCCTGTTCAGCCGAGAAGAATCCAGAGCAGTCTCTGACAAGTTGCAAGGGAGAGAAAAGAGACCTCAGCAGTAGAACAACTTGAGGGACTGATGGAAACTGTTCTCGGTGAGATTCCAGTGGCAAGAAAACTCTGGTAACTTTTGATCAACATTTGTACCATGGGAAGCTGATCCCAACCAGACCTTCCCCACTTCTGATATTCACCTCCTGCTATAACATGAGCGCACATTGTTTATGACATGGGTAAGAACGTAAGAATGGCCATACTGGGTCAGACCAATGGTTCATCTAGGCCAATATCCTGTCTTCCAACAGTGGCCAATGCCAAATGTTTCAAAAGGAATGAATAGAACAGGGTAATTATCGAGTGATCCAGCCCCAGCATCTGGCAGTGAGAGGCTTAGGGACACCCAGATCATGGGGCTGCATCCACAACCATCTTGGCTAGTAGCCTATCTTCCATCAATTTATCTAATTCTTTTTTAAATCCAGTTGTAGTTTGGCCTTCACAACATATCCTGGCAACAAGTTTCACAGGTTGATTGTATGTTGTGTGAAGAAGTACTGCCTTTTGTTTGTTTTAAACATGCTGCCTATTAATTTTCATTGGGTGACCCCTGGTTCTTATGTTATGTGAAAGGATAAATAACACGTCCTCAGTCACTTTCTCCCCACCAGTCAAGATTTTATAGACCTCTGTCATATCCTCCTTGAGTCATCTTTTCTCTGAGTTGAAAAATCCCAGTTTTTCTAATCTCTCCTTATAGAAGCTGTTCCATACCCTTAATCATTTTTGTTGCCCTTCTCTCTATCTGGCTAATTTTAAAGTATCTCTTTTGAGATGGGGCAACCAGAACTTCACACAGTATTCAAGGTGTGGGTGTAAGGATCTGTAATCAGAGTACAGTAGGAAAGGCACTGTACCATACCATCCTTCTTTCCTTCCATTCTCTGCTTGAGACTCAGTCGTAAGAAATGTTAGTTTAAATGATGACCAAACAGAGCTGGAACAAAAAATCAGACAAAAGATGAGATGCTACAAGACACATATCAGACATGTTTCAGAGTAGCAGCCGTGTTAGTCTGTATTCGCAAAAAGAAAAGGAGTACTTGTGGCACCTTAGAGACTAACAAATTTATTAGAGCATAAGCTTTCGTGAGCTACAGCTCACTTCATCGGATGCTCTGTTTTTTCCACCAAATGCATCCGATGAAGTGAGCTGTAGCTCACGAAAGCTTATGCTCTAATAAATTTGTTAGTCTCTAAGGTGCCACAAGTACTCCTTTTCTTATATCAGACATGATTCAGCTTTTGCCTCTTTCAGCATCTCACTTCTACCTTCTCTCATCTATCTCTTATAATGGCTGTTTAGAATAAGCTGTTCTGTGCAGAATCCTTATCTCCATATTTCTCTGCACAATGCCTAGGATCCTGGTGCAGGTGGTCAGCCCAACCCCATCAAAGTACTCAAAATAGGGCATAAGTGGAACTTTGGGATGCACAGATGTCACGCTGGCCCCTTTGCCCATGATCATTGCACTGTAGTTCATACAATCTCACTTATGGGCCCATATTGGGCTTGGAGACCTGATAGAGCCTATCGGTCATCTCAACGTGTAGCTGTGCATTCGATGAGATAGACGAGAGGTGTAGATGTCTCCATGCACCCAGAGTTCCTTACTCTGCCTAGTTTGAATTCACATTGTTTGATGTTGCGTTTCTCTGATGCCAGGCACACTGTCTCTTTAACGAAAAGAAAAGCAGTACTTGTGGCACCTTAGAGACTAACAAATTTATTAGAGCATAAGCTTTTGTGAGCTACAGCTCACTTCATCGGATGCATTCTGTAGCTCACGAAAGCTTATGCTCTAATAAATTTGTTAGTCTCTAAGGTGCCACAAGTACTCCTTTTCTTTTTGCGAATACAGACTAACACGACTGCTACTCTGAAACCTGTCTCTTTAACGGAGAACTTCAGCGGTTGGATAGTTTTAGAAGATGTGTCCTAAGAAGAAATTCAAGAAAAAGCAAAATAAATGTTTGTGGTGAACAACAAGGCCCCAGGCTCCACTTTGGCTTTTATAATTATCTTTATTTTATGGCACAACATCATCCTGGAGCAGCACCAGAACCCCATTGTGCTGAGCACTGTTGAAACCTGAAGAGAAGGCCCTTGCCTTAAAGAGATTATAGTCTCTGAAGAGCTAAGAGGAGTAAAAAATAGAAAGTACTTTTGTTAGCCATAGGCCAAGGTTTTAGAAAGTGGCTGGTGATTTTGGGTGTTTTGAGTTTTTGGGTGCCCAATCTGAGCCTCCTTAAAGGGGCCTGTTTCTCAGAGGGTGGGAGCTCAACAAGTTGGGTCTCGGAAATCACTCGTCTCTTTCAAAATCTTGGCCCAAAGCTGACAGCTCTGACTCCGCATACGCAGAGGAAGCTGCTCTGCTGAGCAAGGGGTTGCCATTTTGGGGGCACTCCCACTCTTCAAAGGAGGAGCAGCATTTTACTTGAACTGAAGATAAACTCTGGAAACTTTTGCAATCAACATCGGGGCAAGTGAATAAGCCATTGATGAAAAATTACATTAGTATAAGAACATTTGATATTATAAGCTCATTTTGATTGCAAGGTTTCAGAGTAGCAGCCGTGTTAGTCTGTATTCGCAAAAAGAAAAGGAGTACTTGTGGCACCTTAGAGACTAACAAATTTATTTGAGCATAAGCTTTCGTGAGCTACATCCGATGAAGTGAGTTGTAGCTCACGAAAGCTTATGCTCAAATAAATTTGTTAGTCTCTAAGGTGCCACAAGTCCTCCTTTTCTTTTTGATTGCAAAGTATCCCTCTGGGCTTTGGCTTTCCCATCTACAAGGGGGTTAATAATTAGAGCTGTCTGGAAAACTAGAATTGCATTTCACACAAAAATCAAAGTTTTATATTTTTTTTTCATTCCATATTGAAACAAAACCAAGGCATTTCAATTTTTTTTTCAAAAACCTCCAGCCTAATGAACTTCACTCTTCAGATCTTTCCCCCGTATGTTCACCTAGATTACCCTGTGCTCAGTTTTATTCCAGTTGGATGCACCTACTTTCCTCTGAGTCTCTCCCTAATGCACTATGCTAGTCCTGAACCACAGCCACTGCATAATTTACCATCCTTTCTCACCCAAGTAACAGTCCCCTTGAAGAACTAGCCCTTCATGCTCAGTTCCTGTGCTCTGTGAGCCAGATGCAGACAGACCTGCACCGGGAGGGGCTCCATTCACAGATCTGACTGCAGACACATCTCTAATTGCCCCATGTGGGCACTGCAGGAGATTTGAACCTTCAAGGTCTTGGGGATTGATCTAAAGCTCATTGAAGTCGCTGGCCAGGCTCCCACTGATTTCAACAGGCTTTGGATCAGGCCCTTGCTGACTCATGCCCTTTTTGCTCACATGGTTTTCCTTGGGATAAAAACAAAACTACGTCTTAATTTAAGTGATGGACTGAACATCAAATCAGGAAGAAGAGCTTAAAAGGTGAAAAAGACAAACCCAAAGGCTGTCTTCTCCCTCAGCTCAGCATCTGCTGCTAAGCAGTGAAAGTGGTGGCTGCTATGGCCACAGTGACCCACCAGCATGACCAGGAAACCTTTCTCCATCCAGTGCTGGGAAGGGCCATCCTATCACCCCACTAGGATACCCCCTGTTTGTTACCCTGACCTTGGGAAATTTGTTCTTTGTACACTTGGGTTTTTCCCATAAGCTGTCGCTTCCTTTTGCAGAAAATATCTGTTGGCAAATATGCTCGTGCAAGCAGAGGTGGGAACTCAGAACTGATGGAATCTTCTGTATAGGCTGCACGTTCCATGTTCACTTTCAGTTTCTTGAGGACAACAGCCCTTGTGGCTCTCTGGCAGACAAACCCAATGCTAGGTAGATATCTCACTACACCCCCGTGCTAGTGATCATCCTGCTGCAAATTTACCAAAATAGGCTTCCTAATTGAAATCCACTCATGATCCTCAGTTCATGTAAATGAGAATAGCTGTTAAAGTTAATGGATATACAGGCCTTTATACCAACAGGGAAATTAGCCCATAATGAGAATCACTGGTAAAGTGGAGGAACTAAGTGCATTTGGAAGCTGCATGCAAAGTATCTGATTGATAGGGAGATGCAGGAAGGTTGGCCCAAATTACAGGAGCTGCAGAGAAGAAGGTTCTTGCGCTAACAGTGATGTGGCTGTGAGGAGAGGCATAGAAGAGGGAGGTTCCATGGAGGGCTGGCTGGAAAACAACTGTTCAATTTTGTGAAAAATGTTGAGATTTGGACATTTGTTTTTTTTCCCTTGTCAAATAAAAACAAAACCTTTCATTTTGTTTTTTAAAAAAGTGAGTAAGAGTGCCCCACCCCAGCATAGCTAAGAGCCCAGTGGTTAGAGCTGGGACGTAGAAGACCAGGTTCATATCTGTGCTCTGTCTGAATTACTCCACGTCTTATTCTGCTGTAGGAGTGTCTTTTTCCAAATTAGCTTAATCCACTTTGGAAGTGTACTAAACTAAACCAGAGTCCATACAGAGTTATTCCAGAATAATTATTCCACTTTAAATTGACCCCCTAATTTATTCCAGAATATTTTACGTGTGTGGACAAGCCATACAGCCTTCTTTAATATCCACATCAGCTCTTCTGCTTACAGTGAATTGAACTGATGGGTATATATTGCCTCTTGTTATTCCCTTTCCCTTAACCTCTGCCTACTTGGATTGTGAGTGTCTCACAGCAGGGACAGTTTTGTATGTGTGTTTAGAAACTACCTAGCCCATAGTGAGCACCTCCAGAAATTAGCCCTGGATAATAACAACCAGGGTGCAAATACCAGACTAGGTACAGGAGTCTAGCATCAGAGGGCAGCGGTTCCCCATTGACCTGCCCTATGAGTTCAAGCAGCATGGAATATACACAGGGATCCCCAGGTCACTCACACAGTCTGGCTGAGGCTCAGCTTCCAGGAGCTGACAGGCCAGTGTTGTGTCTGGCTCTTGCTTGTAAATGCCAATGGAGGGGGAAAGAGTCCCCTCACAGGTTGGCAGAGGGGATGATGATGGTGCGGGGGCTGCTGTGACCACCCCGACGATCAGCAGGACTTTCAGGCAGGTTTCCATCCTGTGCCCTGTGGGATTCAGTGCAAGCTGGGTGGGCAACCCTGTCCCTCTTCTGTATGGGCTAGTGCCTCATTGGCTGCCTGCTTCAGTCCTGCCTTAACCAGTGGCTTTTCTCCCTCCATCTGCAGGATATTTCCATTGGCCACTCTGCCAGGGCAGGCACAGAGGGGAGATCGGTCAGGGCAAAAGGAGGGATTTTTAATTTAAATTGCTGAAATTGTGTGCACCAATTGCTAAATAATGCACGAAGGGGGGTGGGGGTGGAGGGTGGCCAGGGGCCTCTGTTGGGGAAGGCCCGGGGTACAGGTCTTAATTCTGTTGGGCCAGATCCTCAGCTGCTATAAATTGCCATTGGCTTTCACAGGTCTATGCTGATTTATATCATCTGAAGACATACACCTATGAAGTCCAGATAGCCAGAGCTTTACTCATCCACTCTCAGTTTGAAATTCCTCTAGAGCCAATTGGCAGGCACAGGACGCTGTTTCTGATGGTACCACTCATAAATCCAAGGGAATGTACAGTGCAGTGACAATGGATAAGCACACGCTGGACTGCTCCCAACAGGCCATTTTCCAGGGTTTCATGCCTTTTGTGTCCCAAGTGATGGGGTTCCCCTGTCACCAATAGTCTGAGACATCTCGCTGTCAGGCGGACTCCCTGGGATTCAGCCTGACTTTTCTCTTTCTTTATTTTATGCCATTGCTGCCATATCCCACCTTTACGAACATATCCCCCTCGCTTTGTGTGAACCCCTCTGCCATCATGTCCTCCCTCAGCCATCCCTTAGGCCAGCAATCCGTGTTTAGCTCTTTTAATCTTTACTCATGGGTTGATCCCTCCATCTCCCTGGTCAGGTTGGCTGCTGTTCTCTGAATTCCTCCCCAGTTGGTCAGTCCCTTTCTGGAGGCAAGATGCCCAGAGCCAAAAGCAGAACCCTAAGGCCTGATCCTGCTGACCCTTATGCAACGAGTCTATTTAGGTCAGTAAAGTTACTCATGCGCTAAGCTTCTGTAGAGCCCCTGATGGAGGGACGGTTACCACTCTACTCTCTGACAACATGACTTCCCGTAGACATCCCCAAATTTGTACTGGCTCTTTTCTTCTCTTCCAGATCATTAATGAAGCTGTTTACAATAAGTTTGAGCCTTGCATCAAACCATAACGTTTCCCATTAGACAGACCCCACAACCTCATGTCCTATTTCTTCCTTATCCTTTATTTACAATTGACCAATTTTCAGTGCATGTGGCTGTGTCCCTACCCAAGCCAATTTGAATTAGTTTTGAGAGTCAGATTTCTTGAGACAGTTTCAAATGCTTTATCAAAAGCCAGTTATATCCCATCGACCACTTCCTCTTCATCCACTGGTCCTGCAGTTCTGTTAAGCACAATCAAACTATCAGATCTCTTCTTCTGTGTGATTAGAGCACATTCTCTCTGTGTCCTCTGAATGGGGCTCTCGCAATACTTTCCCTCCTACATAAAATATAGTAAACAGTGTAGACAGTATTGCTGGCTGAGAAGTCCCCTTCATCAGGATTCTGCTGCAGGATAAGAACGGGAAGTCTCAGGATTCTTTCTTCAGCTCATTTCTTGCACATTCTGGCTGACTGTTTAGCTACGGTTTTGTAATCCAGGCAGGACGGTCGGGTTTGTAACTGAGAATTCCATCCCTCCCTGTGCGGTATGTGAATTAAAACTGGTGCCATGCAGAGTTGGGCAGCAGTGCGTTCATACCACTTGCTTCTCTATCAGTGGGTTGCTGAAATGCTAGAAGTTTTGGACATGTCTTATAATACTCCCCTATTAGCCTGTCTGATCCTTGAGTCATGCTTTTCTTTAATCCACTTATTATTGTTGTTTGTTATGATTACTTCTTTGTATTACTGTGACTCCTTAATCACAAAACCATCCTTTCTCTAGCCCAACTTTCACCCTCAGCCCCAGGAGTGTTTCTTGCATGTGCCCCTCTGGGGTTTAGGTTAGATGCAAAGTAGCACTTGAGTCACAGTTTGGATGCTGATAATTGAATTTGACCAATAGTTTGCAAAATCTGTCTACGCCTTCTCCGACTTCAGGCAAGTCACTTTATCTCTCTGTTCCGCATCTGTACATAATAATCCTTCTTTTCTCTCACTCTTCATCTGAATTGCCTGTTTAGACTGTAAGCCCATAAAGGTAAGTTCTCTTTCTATCTGTATGTACAGCACCTAGTGCAATAGGGCCCTGATCTGGGCTGGAACCTGTAGGTGCTAGTGTCAAGTAAAATAATCAGAAGAATGAGATGCATGGTGGTGGAGAATCTGGCTCCAGTCTTTAGTTTCTGGTGCTCTATTGAATAGTGGTTGTTCTGAGAGTCCCATTGCAGCTTTGTTGCAGCCCTAAGGTTTAGCACTGCTCAGCCAAGGGGCCTGCAAACATTTGCAGTCTCCTTCTTGCGTGTGAATCTGTAACAAGATGTTACTTTTGTATCGGTCAGATGTCTCCCTGCTTTCTCCTTGCAGGTCTCCAGCACAAACCTGATCACTGACCCTTGCTTATCCTAGAACTCCAGCTTAACTGAAGTGTGGGGGTGTCGTCCTCTAGGTTTGCCTTGTGTTGACAGGGGGTCTGCACTAAATTCTGAATTTCCAAGCATACAGCACAGGCCTTAGGAATTTATCCTTCATTACATTTATCCAGCATTTATCCTTCATTACAGTCCAGGTCCCTCAAGCAGCCTCTTTCTTCAGACTTCACTGGTATAGCTTCGCTGGTCCTCTGCATGTGGAGGGCAGCTGTCTCCTTCACAGCCTTTGGGGAGGCTAGCCCCTGGCTCCGTCCCTTCTGCCCATGCCCTCCCCACAGCCAGAGCCCTGAGACCCCTTCCTCCCCCCTGTGGCTGGAGCCACAAGGCCCTGCCCCCCCAGCCCCGGAGAAGCATGCCCCCCCTGGGCCACAGGAGTCCTGGGCCAGCTGCAGCCCCAAGGCCCCCCCGCTGCTGCCACCTGGCAGAGCCCCGGACTGGTCTCCCCGCCCCAGGGAAAAGCGTCTGTTAGAAGATACTTTTGATATGCCCCATGCATGCTGCCGCCACCTGGCAGAGCCCCGGACTGGTCTCCCCGTCCCAGGGAAAAGCGTCTGTTAGAAGATACTTTTGATATGCCCCATGCAGCTTCTGGGGTGGCTGAGGAGGCAGTATGGGGCATAATAAAGCAAAAACTTCACCACCAAACCCGCAACCAGGGGTCCCATGGCTGCAGCAGTGCCGGGGGGGGGGTAGAGCCTCCCATGGCCTATTATACCCGCCGCCCATGCATGCCACCCTTACTTCTGCACTGCTGCCTTCAGAGCTGTGTGGCTGGAGAGTGGTGGCTGCTGGCTAAGGGCCCAGCTCTGCAGGCAGCAGTGCAGAAGTAAGAGTGGCGTGGCAATACTATACCATGCCACCCTTACTTCTGCGCTGCTGTTGGCGGTGGTGCTGCCTTCAGAGCTGGGCTCCTGGCTAGCATCCGCGGCTCTCCAGCCACCCAGTTCTGAAGGCAGCACAGCCACCAGCCGCAGAGCAGAAGTGTGGCAATACTGCGATTCCCCTACAGAAAGAAGAAAGAACATGATAAAAGGGAGAGACATTTGCCATGCTCTTCCTCTCTCTTCCACCTCCATCTACAGACATCACCACCAACTGACTGAAGCGTTGCCCACAGGGGAGAGCCTGGCTGAAGGACAACAGCCAGCCTGTGGTGAGAAGCATCTATGTTTGTAAGGGCATTGAAAGTGTTAAGATCAGCTTAGAATGCATTTTGCTTTTATTTCATTTGACCAAATCTGACTTGTTGTGCTTTGACTTATAATCACTTAAAATCTATCTCTTGTGGCGTGACAGGATTGGGCCAGATGGCTACAGGAGAGTGATAGAAGGCAGATATATCAGCCCCAGATTAAGTAGGTCCCTTTCCCCTGGATAAGGTAACAGGGAAGGTTCCACAACACCTGATCACTGGTTGTGTGATTTGTTCTCCACTCCCAGACAGGGTAGAAAGTCGAAAAGGGAAAGGAGGGTACTGATACAAGCCACGGCTGCCCAGCAGGAGGCTACCCGTGTCAAGGCAGCTGCCCAACAGGAGGCAGTGCGGCTGCAGCAAGAGACTTATCGCCTGCTGATGGACCAGGCTGCTCAAGACCGGGCTATGTTGCGGGAACTGGTAAATCATTTGAAGGCCCTTATGGAGATGAACCACGGCCATGATGGGACGCAGGTCATACAGGCCAGCAATTGCCTGCAGAAAATGATGGGGGAGGATGACATAGAGGCATATCTCCTGGCCTTTGAGAGGACAGCCCGACCGGAGGCCTGGCCTTGCGATCAGTGGTCTGGCATCCTCGCCCCATTCCCGTGTGGGGAGGCCCAGAAGGCCTACTATGATCTGCCTGAAGAAGCTGCAGCAGACTACTCCCAGCTGAAAGCAGAGATCCTGGCCAGATCTGGGGTAACGACCGCAGTGCGGGCCCAGCAGTATCACGAGTGGAGGTACCAGGAAAACAAAACCCTGCCGTCCCAATTGTTTGACCTCATCCATCTCACATGAAAGTGGTTACAAACTGAGTCCCAGAGTCCAGAGGAGATACTAGAGGTTCTGGTCATCAACTGGTACATGAGAGGACTACTGCCAGACCTTCGTGCTTGGTAAGCCAGAACGAAACCTCCACCTACGACGAGGTTGTCACACTGGTAGAGAGGTGAAGGATGGCAAGGGAGCTGACCCGACCAGTTAAGGAAGAAGCACCCCGGGTTAAACTAGCAGCACCAAGCCCTAGAGCTTGGGTGACTGGGCCACCAGGAGAACCCAGGTGGAAAAAGAGAGGGTCTGAAGGCCCACCAGAAGCCACAAAGAATCATAGCACTGAGGGGGAAGAGGATTGTGATGTTAGACTGCCCAAACAAAGAGACCGGGGAATGCCTAGGGCTCCATACAGATGTTACGCCTGCGGGGAGTGGGGACACATAGCTGCACAGTGTCCCAATGCTGAGGAGCCTATGCAGTGTAACCTGGGGAACTGGGCAGACTCATGTTCCCTAATCCACCTTGTGGGAGCCTCACTAACCCCAGATATGTACACCAGACCAGTGAAGCTAAATGAAGTAGAGACCACGGCGCTGGTTGATTCAGGGAGTGCTATCACGCTTGTCTCGGGGAAGCTCGTGAAGTGTAGTCAGCTGCTGTGGGCTAAGCATATGGGGATAACGTGTCCATGGGACAGTTGGTTATTACCTCACCATCCCAGTAAAAATCGAGATTCAGGGAAACACTATTGAGGTAAAAAGAAAAGGAGTACTTGTGGCACCTTAGAGACTAACAAATTTATTAGAGCATAAGCTTTCATGAGCTACAGCTCACTTCATCGGATGCAGCTCACGAAAGCTTATGCTCTAATAAATTTGTTAGTCTCTAAGGTGCCACAAGTACTCCTTTTCTTTTTGCGAATACAGACTAACACGGCTGCTACTCTGAAAACTATTGAGGTAGCAGCAGGTGTAGTCCCTAAACTCCCATACCCAATGCTTATAGGGAGGGACTTCCCAGAGTTTGGAGACTTACTCCCGGTAGGGGAATTGGAGAAAGGAGGAAGCCCTGAGAGTAGTGAGGCATCCGCAGTAGATTGTCAACCTCCAAAGTTCTCTGAAATGTCCCCAGATTTGTTCTCCACTCCCAGGCAGGGTAGAAAGATGACAAGGGAAAGAAGGGCAGCTAAGACCTTGGGAACCCAAATACTGGCCCAAAGCCAGAGGGTCGCTCTCATAGGTAGGCGGACCCGAGCAGCTGAAAAGGAGGCCACCCAGGAGGGAGAAGCACCTGAGTCAGACCCCCACCCTAACGCCTCTGAACCAGGAGAGGCAACAGAGACTGGCCCCCTAGATCTTGGGCAGACTAGCCCCGTGAGAGGAAATTTTGGACAGGACCAGGCCGAAGACCCAAGGTATGACAACATTAGGAAGGAGGTGACCGAAATAGATGGGGTCCCCGTGGAAGGGAAAACCCAGGGACCAGGACCCTACTTCGTAATGAAGAAGAATCTCTTATATCGGGCATTCCTAGGTGTACTACCGACGATTTATTCCCCATTTGTTAGAAATGTTGGAGGCTGACTAGCAAGTTAAGGGTTTAGAGCTCTTGAGAGAGTCATCACCATTTTACCCAGGACATGTTTGAAGCAAACAATCTCTGATGAACCACTCAGCTGCTTCAGTCTTTCCTGGGGCAGCTAATTTGCACATACCAGAAAAGGGTTTTTATTCATTCACCCTTCAGATTTGCTCCCTCAGAATGTTGCTGCAGTTCATGCTGAGACCAGCTCTCCCTCTGCTTCCTTGCTCCCTGCTCTGGGTTTGAAAAACACTTTAAAATGCCTTGTCAGTGTGAAAAGAACTAAAATTGTGATTTCTCTGGGCTTTCTCCAATAGTAGGGTCGATCCTGTCCTCTTGACTCTTAGAGTCAAAGGTTTTCAATACGTGTCATAGATAGTGACCAGATGTTCCCATTTTATCGGGACTGTCCCGATTATTAGGGGCTAGTCTTAGATAGGACTCTATTTCCTCCTCCTTCCCCCCCTGCCACATTCCCCTTGCCTCATCCTGATTTTTTACACTTGCTATCTAGTCACCCTAGTTATAGACCAAATAGGGTAGAGGGTGTTACGCACTTTCTGGCACGAACCTGCAGAAAATCAAGAAGGCTGTGTGAATCCCTGATGGACATGAGTCCTCACCTACCTAAGTTCCTCAGTGACTGAAGCCATGGAAGTGAGTGCTAGTTAAGCCCATTCCCTTAGGGTACCTGAGATCAACTTAGTGGTAGATGAATTAAAGTCACCGTTTCTAAAGCATTGCAAACCCAGGTGGCTCAGTTTTCCAAAGTGACAAAAACTTATGCTCAAATAAATTTGTTAGTCTCTAAGGTGCCACAAGTACTCCTTTTCTTTTTGTTGATTGACAGTGACTCAACATTGGGTGCCCAACTAGAGAGATCTTTTTCAGAGGGCAGGTGGTCAGCACATTCTCAAAACCAGGCCCTTTGAGGCCCAACGCACTAGTCACTTGGAATAAGTTGGATCTTAGTGTCTGGATCTGTTACAATTGGGCAGGGGTTTGTTCTCTTTAATGAGGCTGGCATGTGCCTCTTAGTCATGGTCTTTCATTGGACAGTAGCATGATCAGGTGAAACACTTTAGTTCATCTCCCTAATTCCTCCACAATATGGAAAAAGAGAACATCAGTATAGGTTTGCAGAATGGCAATTTATTATGCAGAGGAGCCCTGATGAGCAGCATTGCAACAGCAGCTAATGATAAGTAGGAGCAGCTGCTCTGAACCTACTCAGATTTTTATGAGCCTTGCTTATGATGGTGCTTTCAGTGCAGGAAAAGAGGGAGCCACAGCTGGGTCTGGCAGCATCGGCTCACTTTCATCTCCTCTCTTTCTGGATCTTCTTAGCCAATGGCGAGACCTATACCGGCATGAATGATTTTCCAGCGATTTCAATGAATAAACCTAGCAGTTTTTCTCCCCAAAGATCTCCTATGACATTAGGCCATATCTGAATCACTTTCATCTCTCTTTTAGGCAAAAGCAGAGCTTACGCCATTAAGCAATTTTCAACTGTGTTTACTAATAAACCGACCAGCTCCTCTCCCGATTCTACTCCAGCAGTCCCATGTGATGATGTTAGGCTAGAGGGAAAAGAGGTCAGGGTTAGCAGCTCCATGCAGACTGATACTGGCTCCTACAGCTCAGGGAATGTTAGTTTGTTCTCTCTTATGTTTCATTTATTATTAGAAATGACTAGAAGCCCCAATTTTGATGAGGGCTGTGGTAGTTGCTGTACACACGCACAGTGCAAGACAGTCTCTGCCCCAAGGGGATTACAGTCTAAATCAGTGGTTTCCAAACTTTTTTCATATGTAGATCACTAAAAATTTTCCAATGGAGCTGTGGATTCCTTTGGAAATCTTAGACAGAGTCAGCAGACCACCAGGGATTTGCAGGTCACTGGTTGAAACAACTGGTCTAGATAACCAGAGAGGCAAAGGGTGGGAGGGTAACTGCGTGACAGCTGGTCAGTAACAGAGCAGGGAGTAGAGCCCAGGTCTCCCAAGTCCCAATCCAGTGCCCTCTCCCCTGGAGCTCATGGCCTCTCCAGAGCAACAGAGGGCATCCTACCAGTGTCATTTTGGGCCCAGGTAATTAGTGGGGCAGAGGAGTAGCCTTCACGAATGAGTGTTGCCACTGAGCTCTTGGACAGAGGGTGACATCGCTTTGTGACTCTGTGGCAGGGGCAGAAGCTTGCCTGCTGGAGGGACAGTGTGCTAGGGCCGTGCCATTGAAAATGCAGGATTATAGACTCAGCCCTTATCCCCTCCCCCTTTGCTGTCTAACCCTTAAACCCCCCTTGGGCCCTTAAACCCCCCTTGGGCAGGTCTCTGTTCTAGGGTAAGAAGGAGGAGCCATGCTGGGGCCTTTGCCTGGTGTGTGAGACCAGGGGCCATTCAGTGTCTGCATCATACAAGGTATGTAAATGTCACTGCCAGACAAAGGCAGGTGGTGAGGACCCTCCCCACACACACTCCCCGCCCGCTCTTGCCCCGCTCCCAGATACCGTATGGAGCCTGTTCAGTGGAGAAGTCTTTGACCAGCTGGAAGGGAAAGAAAAAAGACCTCAGTATTTTACTGTCAGGGAGCGCTAATGCTCAGGCCACTTGTGTGTGGAGACCTGCTTCCCAATGTGATTTCATCACAAGTTCAGCAAGAGGTTGGGAGTCTCAACCATGGTCGAGGTTTAGACATCACACTAAATCCAGAAGGCTGGATTCAGTGACCCCAGTTAATTGTATTTGTTGTTATTTGTCTTACAGTATCACTAGAAGGTCTAGTTCTGGATCAGGACCCCATTGTGCTAGGCGCTGAACAAACACAGTCAAGAAAGACGGTCCATGCCCTAAGGAGCTTACAGCCTCTGTATTCCCTGGTTTTGTTCAATGGTACCTTGCTCTCTGACTAGCCCACAGTGAGATCTATGTGGGATCTCCCTTTTGTAGCAAGGTGTGGCCCGGTGTGCCTAGGGCAGCCCTCCCTGGAAATGCCAAGGTCAAGGCAGGATGCAAAAGGGAGAGCATTCCCCATGAGCATGGTGGCACAGGTTACAACAGCAACCTGGAGATTAAAAACCATACTGTCCTGTTCTTTGGGGTTGGACAAATGAATCTGGCTCATGGAAGAACTGGCCAGATATCCACCCAAGACTCTGGCCAGATCCAACTATACTCTGAAGCCTCAAAAAGTCTAGTTACCCTTGTTTGGTAGTTCCTGCTTTTCCCGTAATACAACTCGAGGAACTGATCAAAGCGGTTCTTGGTGAGATTCCCACAACTAAGAAGCTCTGGTAACTTTGGATCAGCATTTATGCCCGGGGAAGCTGCTCTCAGTCAGACCTTCCCACCTTTCTGAGATACATCACTTGCTATAATATAGCTGTATGTTGTATGTTGGATGTAAGGATCAATAAGCAGTGTACCCCTATGTGTCACAGGGATCTGATAGATGCTATTGGTCATCTCAAGGTGCAGATATGTGATCAGTGAGACAGAAGAGCAGACGGAGATGTCTCTGTGCAGCGAGTGATCCTTACCCCATCTTCTTTGAATTTACATTGGTTGAGGTCACGTTTCTCTGATGCCAGGCACACTATCTCTTTAAGAAACTCCCTGAAAAAGCACAAGAACAAATCCGCACAGACACACCCCTGGAGCCCCGACCTGGGGTATTCTATCTGCTACCCAAGATCCATAAACCTGGAAATCCTGGACGCCCCATCATCTCAGGCATTGGCACCCTGACAGCAGGATTGTCTGGCTATGTAGACTCCCTCCTCAGGCCCTTCGTTACCAGCACTCCCAGCTATCTTCGAGACACCACCGATTTCCTGAGGAAACTACAGTCCATTGTGATCTTCCTAAAAACACCATCCTAGCCACTATGGATGTAGAAGCCTCTACACCAACATTCCACACAAAGATGGACTACAAGCCGTCAGGAACAGTATCCCCGATACTGTCACGGCTAACCTGGTGGCAGAACTTTGTGACTTTGTGCTGACCCATAACTATTTCACATTTGGTGACAATGTATACCTTCAAATCAGCGGCACTGCGATGGGTACCCGCATGGCCCCACAGTATGCCAACATTTTTATGGCTGACTTAGAACAACGCTTCCTCAGCTCTCGTCCCCTAATGCCCCTACTCTACTTGCGCTACATTGATGACATCTTCATCATCTGGACCCATGGAAAAGAAGCCCTTGAGGAATTCCACCATGATTTCAACAATTTCCATCCCACCATCAACCTCAGCCTGGACCAGTCCACACAAGAGATCCACTTCCTGGACACTACGGTGCTAATAAGCGATGGTCACATAAACACCACCCTATATCGGAAACCTACTGACCGCTATTCCTACCTACATGCCTCTAGCTTTCATCCAGATCATACCACTCGATCCATTGTCTACAGCCAAGCGCTACGATATAACCACATTTGCTCCAACCCCTCAGACAGAGACAAACACCTACAAGATCTCTATCATGCATTCCTACAACTACAATACCCACCTGCTGAAGTGAAGAAACAGATTGACAGAGCCAGAAGAGTACCCAGAAGTCACCTACTACAGGACAGGCCCAACAAAGAAAACAACAGAACGCCACTAGCCATCACCTTCAGCCCCCAACTAAAACCTCTCCAACGCATCATCAAGGATCTACAACCTATCCTGAAGGACGAGCCATCGCTCTCTCAGATCTTGGGAGACAGACCAGTCCTTGCTTACAGACAGCCCCCCAATCTGAAGCAAATACTCACCAGCAACCACACACCACACAACAGAACCACTAACCCAGGAACCTATCCTTGCAACAAAGCCCGTTGCCAACTCTGTCCACATATCTATTCAGGGGATACCATCATAGGGCCTAATCACATCAGCCACACTATCAGAGGCTCGTTCACCTGCGCATCTACCAATGTGATATATGCCATCATGTGCCAGCAATGCCCCTCTGCCATGTACATTGGCCAAACTGGACAGTCTCTACGTAAAAGAATGAATGGACACAAATCAGACGTCAAGAATTATAACATTCAAAAACCAGTTGGAGAACACTTCAATCTCTCTGGTCACTCGATCACAGACCTAAGAGTGGCTATACTTCAACAAAAAAGCTTCAAAAACAGACTCCAACGAGAGACTGCTGAATTGGAATTAATTTGCAAACTGGATACAATTAACTTAGGCTTGAATAGAGACTGGGAATGGATGAGTCATTACACAAAGTAAAACTATTTCCCCATGGTATTTCTCCCTCCCACCCCACCCCCCACTGTTCCTCTGATATTCTTGTTAACTGCTGGAATTAGCCTACCTGCTTGTCACCATGAAAGGTTTTCCTCCTTCCCCCCCCTGCTGCTGGTGATGGCTTATCTTAAGTGATCACTCTCCTTACAGTGTGTATGATAAACCCATTGTTTCATGTTCTCTGTGTGTGTGTATATAAATCTCTCCTCTGTTTTTTCCACCAAATGCATCCGATGAAGTGAGCTGTAGCTCACGAAAGCTTATGCTCTAATAAATTTGTTAGTCTCTAAGGTGCCACAAGTACTCCTTTTCTTTTTATCTCTTTAGTGGAGAATTTCAGCAATTGAATAGTTTTCGAAGATGTGGCCTAAGAAGAAATTCAATGAAAGAACAAAATAAACATTTGTGGTGAACAAAAGGACCAGGCTTTGGCTTTTATAATATTTTTATTTATGTTACAACATCACCCTCAAGGCCTGGATTGGATCAGAGCCGCATTATGCTAGACTCTGTTAAAAGACAAACACAGGGAGCCTTGTCCTAAAGTAATTACAGTCTAAGCAGAAGATAAGTGTTGATTTGTTCTATTCTACTGAAATAATAAATTGTTATTAATCATTTGCAGCTGTTATCTTGAATACCTTGAATATTTAAAATACTGTTCAAACATTAATCCAGGAATGTAACTTCATATGCTCTGGTGTAGCTCCATTGTCTTAAGTGACGCTGATATGCACTAGATGAGGATCTGGCCCATGTGTGTTGGTCAATATCTATTGAACAAATAATTAGTATCTTGCAACGTTGGAATCCAGGCAGGAGGGACGGGGTTTGTAACTGACAATCCATCCCTCCCTGTGCGGTATGTGAATTAAAGCTGGTGCTCTGTCACCTGGGATTGGGTGTCAGTGCGCTCGTACCACTTACTTCTTTGTCAGTCATCTGACAAATGCATCCGATGAAGTGAGCTGTAGCTCACGAAAGCTTATGCTCTAATAAATTTGTTAGTCTCTAAGGTGCCACAAGTACTCCTTTTCTTTTTGCGAATACAGACTAACAGGGCTGCTACTCTGAAAACTGTAAGGAGAGTGATCACTTAAGATAAGCCATCACCAGCAGCAGGGGGGGGAAAGGAGGAAAACCTTTCATGGTGACAAGCAAGGTAGGCTAATTCCAGCAGTTAACAAGAATATCAGAGGAACAGTGGGGGGTGGGGTGGGGTGGAGAAATAACATGGGGAAATAGTTTTACTTTGTGTAATGACTCATCCATTCCCAGTCTCTATTCAAGCCTAAGTTAATTGTATCCAGTTTGCAAATTAATTCCAATTCAGCAGTCTCTCATTGGAGTCTGTTTTTGAAGCTTTTTTGTTGAAGTATAGCCACTCTTAGGTCTGTGATCGAGTGACCAGAGAGATTGAAGTGTTCTCCAGCTGGTTTTTGAATGTTATAATTCTTGACGTCTGATTTGTGTCCATTCATTCTTTTACGTAGAGACTGTCCAGTTTGGCCAATGTCCATGGCAGAGAGGCATTGCTGGCACATGATGGCATATATCACCTTGGTAGATGCGCAGGTGAACGAGCCTCTGATAGTGTGGCTGATGTGATTAGGCCCTATGATGGTATCCCCTGAATAGATATGTGGACAGAGTTGGCAATGGGCTTTGTTGCAAGGATAGGTTCCTGGGTTAGTGGTTCTGTTGTGTGGTGTGTGGTTGCTGGTGAGTATTTGCTTCAGATTGGGGGGCTGTCTGTAAGCAAGGACTGGTCTGTCTCCCAAGATCTGTGAGAGTGATGAGTACTCTCATAAAGAACCAACCTTCCACACAAACTTCCTCGTGGCTGGACTTTACAAAAACTAGACAAGCCATTTACAAAACACACTTTGCTTCTCTACAAAAGAAAAAGGACACTAAGCTATCTAAACTACTATATGCCACAAGGGGCCACAACAATGGTTCCCGTAACCCACCCAGCAATATTGTTAATCTATCCAACTATACTCTTAGCCCAGCAGAAGAATCTGTCCTATCTCGGGGCCTCTCCTTTTGCCCCTCCACCCCCACGAACATGATACAATTCTGTGGTGACCTAGAATCCTATTTTCGACGTCTCAGACTCAAGGAATATTTCCAACACACCTCTGACCAACATATTAACCCACAGAGACCTTCCTGCCAACACTACAAAAAGAAGGATTCTGGGTGGACTCCTCCTGAAGGTCGAAATAGCAGCCTGGATTTCTACATAGACTGCTTCCGCCGACGTGCACGAGCTGAAATTGTGGAAAAGCAGCCTCGCTTACCCCATAACCTCAGCCATGCAGAACACAGTGCCATCCACAGCCTCAGAAACAACTCTGACATCATAATCAAAAAGGCTGACAAAGGAGGTGCTGTCGTCATCATGAATAGGTTGGAATATGAACAAGAGGCTACTAGGCAGCTCTCCAACACCACTTTCTACAAGCCATTACCCTCTGATTCCACTGAGAGTTACCAAAAGAAACTACAGCATTTGCTCAAGAAACTCCCTGAAAAAGCACAAGAACAAATCCGCACAGACACACCCCTGGAGCCCCGACCTGGGATATTCTATCTGCTACCCAAGATCCATAAACCTGGAAATCCTGGACACCCCATCATCTCAGGCATTGGCACCCTGACAGCAGGATTGTCTGGCTATGTATGTCCATTCATTCTTTTACGTAGAGACTGTCCATTTTGGCCAATGTCCATGGCAGAGGGGCATTGCTGGCACATGATGGCATATATCACATTGGTAGATGCGCAGGTGAACGAGCCTCTGATAGTGTGGCTGATGTGATTAGGCCCTATGATGGTATCCCCTGAATAGTAAAACTATTTCCCCATGGTATTTCTCCCTCCCACCCCACCCCCCACTGTTCCTCTGATATTCTTGTTAACTGCTGGAATTAGCCTACCTTGCTTGTCACCATGAAAGGTTTTCCTCCTCCCCCCCCCCCCCCCCTGCTGCTGGTGATGGCTTATCTTAAGTGATCACTCTCCTTACAGTGTGTATGATAAACCCATTGTTTCATGTTCTCTGTGTGTGTGTATATAAATCTCTCCTCTGTTTTTTCCACCAAATGCATCTGATGAAGTGAGCTGTAGCTCACGAAAGCTTATGCTCTAATAAATTTGTTAGTCTCTAAGGTGCCACAATTACTCCTTTTCTTTTTGCGAATACAGACTAACACGGCTGCTACTCTGAAACCTGAATAGATATGTGGACAGAGTTGGCAACGGGCTTTGTTGCAAGGATAGGTTCCTGGGTTAGTGGTTCTGTTGTGTGGTGTGTGGTTGCTGGTGAGTATTTGCTTCAGATTGGGGGGCTGTCTGTAAGCAAGGACTGGTCTGTCTCCCAAGATCTGTGAGAGTGATGGGTCGTCCTTCAGGATAGGTTGTAGATCCTTGATGATGCCCCTCTGCCATGTACATTGGCCAAACTGGACAGTCTCTACGTAAAAGAATGAATGGACACAAATCAGACATCAAGAATTATAACATTCAAAAACCAGTTGGAGAACACTTCAATCTCTCTGGTCACTCGATCACAGACCTAAAAGTGGCTATACTTCAACAAAAAAGCTTCAAAAACAGACTCCAACCAGAGACTGCTGAATTGGAATTAATTTGCAAACTGGATACAATTAACTTAGGCTTGAATAGAGACTGGGAATGGATGAGTCATTACACAAAGTAAAACTATTTCCCCATGGTATTTCTCCCTCCCACTCCACCCCCCACTGTTCCTCTGATATTCTTGTTAACTGCTGGAATTAGCCTACCTTGCTTGTCACCATGAAAGTTTTCCTCCTTTCCCCCCCCTGCTGCTGGTGATGGCTTATCTTAAGTGATCACTCTCCTTACAGTGTGTATGATAAACCCATTGTTTCATGTTCTCTGTGTGTGTGTGTGTATATAAATCTCTCCTCTGCTTTTTCCACCAAATGCATCCGATGAAGTGAGCTGTAGCTCACAAAAGCTTATGCTCTAATAAATTTGTTAGTCTCTAAGGTGCCACAAGTACTCCTTTTCTTCTTGCTTTTATAAACATTCAATCTAAACAGGCAATATAGATAAAGAGGGGAGAAAGCACGCATCGTTTTTCACAGATGGGGAACTGAGCCTCAGAGAAATAAAGTGTCTTGCTGTAAGTTGCACAAGGAGTTGACAGAGTTTGCAAACTACTGGCTGTAGTGAGGCGGTGTGGTTCCCTGGCGCCCCAGAGAGAGACGAGCCCCTCCAGACCCCAGAGTGAGTGGAGGCAGGGAGCTCTGAGCCCTCCCCACAGAGGGTCAGCCATTGCCCCAGAAGTATAAAGGCCCTGCCTCAGGGCTCACTGGGGAAGCAGCCGGCAGGGAGACCAGACGCCTCCGGCCCAGCTCGCGAGTGGGAAAGCACAGCGGCCTGCGGAAGACCTGAGGACTGGCCCAACCGGCCCCGCGCCAGCTACCCGGAGGAGTTGCCGAGCCTGCCCCGCGCCAGCTACCCGGAGGAGTTGCCGAGTCTACCCCCGGCCAGCTATCCCGAGGAACCCACGGTGCTGGACCCCCCTGAGGACACCACCCCGACCCAGGTACCCTACGAGGGGGAGTCCGGAAGTAGCCCGGGGGCAGCCGACCCTGGTCTGGCTGCAGCACTGCCCGAGCCCGTGGCAGTGCGTGCGGCCAGGATCCCCACTGGCACAGCAGCAGCGGGTCTTCGGCCGCTGCTAGGGCCCCGGGCTGGGAGGCAGTGGAGTGGGAGGGCCTGTGTCCCCCCTGCCACCCAGCTCGCGGGTGGCCGTCTCCCCCTCTCCCGGGCCCTTTGGAACCTGTTATTCTATCCTGCTACTGCTCAGCCCCGGCCTGAGGGCCTGACTCACCAGTGCCCTGCCCTGCCCTCGGGCCTGGGCTCACTGTGTTTATTCGCACCCTCGCTAAGGCCGCAGAGGAAGACTCCCATGGCCGGACTAATTCCCTGCAAGAGCTATTCCCAAAGGGAGCGAAGCAGTGTGGTTCCCTGCCACCCTGGAGAGAGACGAGCCCCAGCTAGCCTCTCTACGCTGGCCATATTCATAAGAACGTAAGAATGGCCCTAGTGGGTCAGACCAAGGGTCCATCTAGCCCTGTATCCTGTCTTCCGACAGTGGCCTGTACCCGGTGCCCCAGAGGGAATGAACAGAACAGGGAATCCTCAAGTGATACATCCCGTCGCCCAGTCCCAGCTTCTGGCAAACAGAGGCTAGGGACACCATCCCTGCCCATCCTGGCTAATAGCCATTGATAGTCCTATCCTTCATGAATTTATCTAGTTCTTTTTTGAACCTTGTTATGGTTTTGACCTTCACAACATCCTCTGGCAAGGAGTTCCACAGGTTGACTGTGCGTTGTGTGAAGAAATACTTCCTTTTATTTGTTTTAAACCTGCTGCCTATTAATTTCATATGGTGACCCCTAGTTCATGTGTTATGAGAAGTAGTAAACAACACTTCCTTATCTACTTTCTCTATACCAGTCATGTTTTTATAGACCTCAATTATATCTCCCTTAGCTGTCTCTTTTCCATGCTGAAAAGTCCCAGTTTTATTATTCTCTTCTGATATGGAAGCCGTTCCATACCCCTAATCATTTTTGTTGTCCTTTTCTGAACCTTTTTCAATTCCAATATATCGTTTTTGAGATGGGGCGACCACATCTGTACGAAGTATTCAAGATATCAATATTCAATCATCAACATCGAAACTCTGACTCAAATACAACTCTACATTAAACTAAACCTTGGGGTGGTGGGGCGGGGGCACGTGCAAGAGTCACTCCCTAGTCTGAGAGGGAAAATTCAGCTAAACAAAAAATGATTTTCTGATCAAGGTGCTACAATATTAATAATAATAAGAAGTGAATTAATTTGTATCAAGACTCAAGGATCAGACAGGCTAGTAGGGGAGTATTATAAGACACACCAAGAATATCTTGCATTGCAGTTAGTACTCCTAACTCCTTTTCTTTTTTCTCCTTACAGTGTGTATGATAAACCCATTGTTTCATGTTCTCTGTGTGTGTGTATATAAATCTCTCCTCTGTTTTTTCCACCAAATGCATCCGATGAAGTGAGCTGTAGCTCACGAAAGCTTATGCTCTAATAAATTTGTTAGTCTCTAAGGTGCCACAAGTACTCCTTTTCTTTTTGCGAATACAGACTAACACGGCTGCTACTCTGAAACCTGTAAAGGCAAGGATTCTCCCATCCTATGTGTGTGTACAACGCTTAAAATAAGAGACCTTGGTTGGTATCTGCAGGTGCTAGTTTCATATGAAATAAGAAGATTGTGGTGCATGGCAGTGAAGAATTCAGCTCCTAGTCTTTATCTTCTGGCACTCTATTTAATAGTGGTTGCTCTGAGAGTCCCACTGCAGCTCTGTTGCTGCCCCAAGGTTTAGCACTGCTCAGCCAAGGGGCCTGCAAACATTTGCAGTCTCCTTCTTGCAGGTTTCAGAGTAGCAGCCATGTTAGTCTGTATCCACAAAAAGAAAAGGAGTACTTGTGGCACCTTAGAGACTAACAAATTTACCTGAGCATAAGCTTTCGTGAGCTACAGCTCACTTCATCAGATGCATGCAATAGAAAATACAGTGGGGAGATAATCTGTCAGATGTCTCTATGCTTTCTCCATGCAGGTCTCCAGCACAAACCTGATCACTAAACTCTGCTTATCCTAGGACTCATGTTTAATTGAAATTTGGGGGTGTCATCTTGGTTTGCCCTGTGTTACCAGTGTGTCTGCACTGCAGTGAAATCATCCGAGCAAGGAGCACAGGCTCCTCTGTCTGCAGCACAAACTGGCCTTGGGAAACTGACCAGCATTTATCCCTCATGGCAGTCCAGGTCCCTCAAGGAGCTCTTTCTCCAGACCTCGCTGGCATATCTTCCCTGTATGCCCAGTCCCCCAGATCTGGAAGGCACCTTCCTCCTACATATTCCCTGTATCCCCACTCCACAAATCCTGGAAACTAGCCACACCCTCCAGGGCCAGCCAGCACTAGAGCCAAGACATCCTCATTGTTCATACGCTTCCCACAACCATGCCATGCAGCAGGCTCCTCCACTGGAAGAGCAAGGGAACTGTCCCTGCAGGCTTTGAACTCAGTTTCCAAACTTTGGACGATCTAGAGCACAGCGATCGAAATCACTGATATCCGGAATTCCATAGAGCTTTGTTTCAGAGTAGCAGCCGTGTTAGTCTGTATTCGCAAAAAGAAAAGGAGTATTTGTGGCACCTTAGAGACTAACAAATTTATTAGAGCATAAATGCATCCGATGAAGTGAGCTGTAGCTCACGAAAGCTTATGCTCTAAAAAATTTGTTAGTCTCTAAGGTGCCACAAGTACTCCGTTTCTTCATAGAGCTTTGTGTGTCCTTCTGAAGCCTTCAGCTGATCAGAGAACCCTAGGTTGCATGAAGTGCTTTTAAGACAGGTTGGTTTAAAGGGGACCCTGGGGCCATCCAGGTGCAGTCTGGTCCAAATGCCTGCCCTCATTGATGCTGGCTACCAGCCAGCTCCAGGCTTCATTCCATAGTGCTTGGCACAATGGGACTCTGATTCCTGATTGAGGCCCTGAACGAGGACTGCTGTGATGCATATCACTGATAATAAATAATTTTGCCATGAATTTTTCCCTAGAAATGGCTCTTTGGGGTTTTCAAACATGCTGTGTCTGTTACACACATGATACAAATATATCAGAACGCTACAAACCCATAGTGACTTATATGTGTGTTGTTTCCTGTTGTGCTGGACAATCTGTGCTTTACCTTGCACAGAACTAAAGCTCCTCTCCTTTCTCGGGTTATGCTTTTGTTAGAGGAAACAAAGATAAGTGCCATAACTGCTTGGAACTCCCATAAATGAAGATAATAATATTTTTCTAGACCTAGGTGTGACATTATTGACTTGAACTGGGAACATATAGATCACTGTTGCAACCAAGGTTCTGTAGTGGCACCAAATCTATATAACGGGGTCAAATGAGGTGTTTAAGACAAGGTTATGGTTTGCTGATTATGATTATGTTGTCTATATGTGTGTATCATTTTTGTAGTTGAAGTTATGAATATTGGCTCTATATTGTCTGTATTACAAACTTATGCTATGCTTCTGGGTGACAACCCGGACAAGTTGGTCTCAGCTCTGCGTAGCCTGCTTGATGGCCCATTAATGACCATCAGCTATACAATTCACTCATTGAGAGAAGGCAGACTCAGCAAGGTATGCAAGGACATGCCTATGGACAGAACTATGAGGTTTTTCCAGGCCATGTGATGGACAGCTTGTCTTTGGGACAAAGAAAGAAAGACCACATGGCAAAAGAATATAAAAAGCTGCTGCAGCTCCTCCATCTTGTCTTCAGTCCTGCTTCTTACCTCTGCAGGAACTTTGCTACACTGAAGCATTGAACAAAGGACTGATGACGCATCTCAGCTGTGGATGTACTCCAGAGACTTCATTTGAACCTGCAGTTTATTCTATCGCTGCTACAAGCCTGAACCAAGAACTTTGCCATTACTGTATGTAATTGATTCCATTTAACCAGTTCTAGCTCTCATCTATATTTCTTTCCTTTTATGATTAAACCTTTAGATTTTAGATGCTAAAGGATTGGCAGCAGCATGATTTGTGGGTAAGATCTGATTTGTATATTGACATGGGTCTGGGGCTTGGTCCTTTGGGATTGAGAGAATTTTTTTTCTTTTACTGGGGTATTGGTTTTCATAACCATTGGTCCCCATAATGAGTGGCACTGGTGGTGATACTGGGAAACTGGAGTGTCTAAGCCCTGGTCTACACTAGGAGTTGAGGTCGAATTTAGCAGCGTTAAATCGATTTAACCCTGTACCCATCCACATGACGAAGCCCTTTTTTTCGACTTAAAGGGCTCTTAAAATTGATTTCCTTACTCCACCCAGACAAGGGGATTAGCGCTGAAATCGGCCTTGCTGGGTCGAATTTGGGGTACTGTGGACACAATTAGATGGTATTGGCCTCCAGGAGCCATCTCAGAGTGTTGCATTGTGACCGCTCTGGACAGCACTCTCAACTCGGATGCACTGGCCAGGTAGAAAGGAAAAGGCCCGCGAACTTTTGAATTTCAATTTCTTGTTTGGCTAGCGTGGCAAGCTGCAGGTCACCATGTAGAACTCATCAGCAGAGATGACCATGCAGAGCTCATCAGCAGAGGTGACCATAATGGAGTCACAGAATCACAAAAGAGCTCCAGCATGGACCGAACGGGAGGTACGGGATCTGATCGCTGTATGGGGAGAGGAATCCGTGCTATCAGAACTACATTCCAGTTTTCGAAATGCCAAAACATTTGTGAAAATCTCCCAGGGCATGAAGGACAGAGGTCGTAACAGGGACCCGAAGCAGTGCCGCATGAAACTTAAGGAGCTGAGGCAAGCCTACCAGAAAACCAGAAAGGCGAACGGCCGCTCCAGGTCAGAGCCCAAAACATGCTGCTTCTATGATGAGCTGCATGCCATTTTAGGGGGTTCAGCCACCACTACCCCAGCCGTGTTGTTTGACTCCTTCAATGGAGATGGAGGCAACATGAAAGCAAGTTTTGGGGACGAGGAAGATGATGATGATGAGGTTGTAGATAGCTCACAGCAAGCAAGCAGAGAAACCGGTTTTCCCGACAGCCAGGAACTGTTTCTCACCCTGGACCTGGAGCCAGTACCCCCTGAACCCACCCAAGGCTGCGTCCCGGACCTGACAGGCGGAGAAGGGACCTCTGGGGAATGTACCTTTTAAAATACTATACAAAGTTTAAAAGCCAGCATGTTTAATGATTAATTTGCCCTGGCATTTGCGGCTCTCCTGGATATACTCCCAAAGCCTCTGTAAAAGGTTTCTGGGGAGGGCAGCCTTATTCCATCCACCATGGTAGGACACTTGACCACTCCAGGCCAGTATCACATACTCAGGAATCATTGTAGAACAAAGCATTGCAGTGTATGTTTGCTGGCGTTCAAACAACATCCATTCTTTATCTCTCTGTTATCCTCAGGAGAGTGATATCATTCATGGTCACCTAGTTGAAATAGGGTGCTTTTCTTAAGGGGACATTCAGAGGTGCCCGTTCCTGCTGGGCTGTTTGCCTGTGGCTGAACAGAAATGTTCCCCGCCGTTAGCCACGGGGAGGGGCTAGACACGCGCTGCAGGGAGGCAAAATGTGACCTTGGAACGAAAGCACATGTGCTATGTATGTAATGTTAACAGCAAGGTTTACCGTGAAAGAGTGTACCCATTGTTCTATAAAATGTGTCTTTTCAAATACCACTGTCCCTTTTTTTTCTCCACCAGCTGCATGTGTTTCAAGGATCACAGGATCTTCTCGTTCCCAGAGGCTAGCGAAGATTAGAAGGCGAAAAATCGCACTCGTGATGAAATGTTCTCTGAGCTCATGCTGTCCTCCCACACTGACAGAGCACAGATGAATGCATGGAGGCAGACAATGTCAGAGTGCAGGAAAACACAAAATGACCGGGAGGAGAGGTGGCGGGCTGAAGAGAGTAAGCGGCGGTCTGAAGAGAGGGCTGAAGCTGAAAGGTGGCGGCAGCGTGATGAAAGGAGGCAGGATTCAATGTTGAGGCAGCTGGAGGATCAAACTAATATGCTCCAGCATATGGTTGAGCTGCAGGAAAGGCAGCAGGAGCACAGACCGCCGCTACAGCCCCTGTGTAACCAACCGCCCTCCTCCCCAAGTTCCATAGCTTCCTCACCCAGACGCCCAAGAATGCTGTGGGGAGGCCTCCCGCCACCCAGCCACTCCACCCCAGAGGATTGCCCAAGCAACAGAAGGCTGGCATTCAATAAGTTTTAAAGTACTGTGTGGCCTTGTCCTTGCCTCCTCCACCACCCCTCGTGTTGCTTCTCTCCTCCACCACCCCTCCTGGGCTACCTTGGTAGTTATCCCCCTATTTGTGTGATGAATTAATAAAGAATGCATGAATGTGAAGCAACAATGACTTTATTGCCTCTGCAAGCGGTGATCAAAGGGAGGAAGGGAGAGTGTTTAGCTTACAGGGAAGTAGAGTGAACCAAGGGGGGGGGGTTTCATCAAGGAGAAAGAAACAGAACTTTCACACCGTAACCTGGCCAGTCATGAAACTGGTTTTCAAAGCTTCTCTGATGCACACTGCTCCCTCCTGTGCTCTTCTAACCGCCCTGGTTTCTGGCTGTGCGTAACTAGCAGCCAGGCGATTTGCCTCAACGTCCTACCCCGCCATAAACGTCTCCCCCTTACTCTCTCAGATATTGTGGAGTGCACAGCAAGCAGTAATAACAGTGGGGAATATTGGTTTTGCTGAGATCTAAATGAGTCGGTAAACTGTGCCAGCGCACTTTTAAATGTCCAAATGCACATTCTACCACCATTCTACACTTGCTTAGCCTGTACTTGAACAGCTCCTGACTACTGTCCAGGCTGCCTGTGTATGGCTTCATGAGCCATGGCATTAAGGGGTAGGCTGGGTCCCCAAGTATAACTATAGGCATTTCAACATCCCCAATGGTTATTTTCTGGTCTGGAAAGAAAGTCCCTTCCTGCAGCTTTTGAAACAGACCAGAGTTCCTGAAGATGCGAGCGTCATGTACCTTTCCCAGCCATACCACATTGACGTTGGTGAAATGTCCCTTGTGATCCACCAGTGCTTGCAGCACTATTGAAAAGTACCCCTTGCGGGTTATGTACTCGCCGGCTTGGTGCTCCAGTGCCAAGATAGGAATATGGGTTCCGTCTATGGCCCCATCACAGTTAGGGAATCCCATTGCAGCAAAGCCATCCACTATGACCTGCACATTTCCCAGGGTCACTACCCTTGATATCAGCAGATCTTTGATTGCGTTGGCTACTTGCATCACAGCAGCCCCCACAGTAGATTTGCCCACTCCAAATTGGTTCCCAACTGACCGGTAGCTGTCTGGGTTGCAAGCTTCCACAGGGCTATTGCCACTCGCTTCTCAACTGTGAGGGCTGCTCTCATCTTGGTATTCTTGTGCCTCAGGGCAGGGGAAAGCAAGTCACAAAGTTCCATGAAAGTGCCCTTATGCATGCGAAAGTTTCGCAGCCACTGGGAATCGTCCCAGACCTGCAACACTATGCGGTCCCACCAGTCTGTGCTTGTTTCCCAAGCCCAGAATCAGCGTTCCACCACATGAACCTGCCCCATTAGCACCATGATGCCCACATTGGCAGGGCCCGTGCTTTGAGAGAAATCTGTGTCCATGTCCTCATCACTCTCGTCACCGCACTGATGTCATCTACTCGCCCGGTTTTGCTTTGCCAGGTTCTTGTGCTGCATATACTGCTGGATAATGCATGTGGTGTTTAATGTGCTCCTAAGTGCCAAAGTGATCTGAGCAGGCTCCATGCTTGCCGTGATATGGCATCTGCACAGAAAAAAGGCGCGGAATGATTGTCTACCATTGCCCTGACGGAGGGAGGGGTGACTGATGACATGGCTTACAGGGTTGTCTTACAGGGTTGGCTTACAGGGAATTAAAATCAACAAAGGGGGTGTCTTTGCAAGAAACAGAATGGCCCCCTCAAGGATAGAACTCAAAACCTCAAGGATAGAACTCAAAACTGGGTTTAGCAGGCCATTGATTTCACGGAGGGAGGGAGAAGAAAATGAATACAAAACAAATCTGGTCTATTTCTTGTTTTGAGCCACTTTATCTATCTTTATACATCTTGCTGGCAGCAGACTGTACAGTACGACCACTTGCCATCATCATCTCCTGGGTGCTAGGCAGAAGACGGTGCAGTATGACTGCTGACCATCATCTTCTGCTCGCTGCTGATTAAAAGACAGTGCACTGCCAGTAGGACTCAATTGCCATGAGATGAAACTTAAAAGGGAAATGACCTGGCTGAGTCACTCCCATGTTTGCCCAGGCACCCCTGATCTCATCGAGGTCGGTTAAAGGAGCACCCAGGACTACGTCGATGACAGCTACCAGTCATACTGCACTGTCTGCTGCCAAAAGGCAATAAACTGCTCCTGTGTAGCAATGCACTACTGCATCTGCCAGCACCCAGGAGACATAAAGTGATGGTTAGCTGAGCAGGCTCCATGCTTGCCGTGGTATGGCGTCTGCACAGGTAACTCAAGAAAAAAGGAGCAAAACAATTGTCTGCCCTTGCTTTCACGGAGAGTGGGAGGGAAGGGGGGCCTGACAATATGTACTAGAACCACCTGCGACAATGTTTTAGCCCCATCAGGCACTGGGATTTCTACCCAGAATTCAAATGGGCGGCGGAGACTGCAGGAACTGTGGGATAGCTACCCACAGTGCAACGCTCCGGAAGTCGACGTTTGCCTCAGTACTGTGGACACACTCCGCCGACTACATGCACTTAGAGCATTTGTGTGGGGACACACATAATCGACTGTATAAAAACGCTTTCTACAAAACCGTCTTCTATAAATTCGACCTAATTTCATAGTGTAGCCATACCCTAAGGGAATTGCTTGTTTGACCTGTGGTTAGCCAGTGGGGTAAAACTAAAGTCTTCTCTGTTTGTCTGGTTTGGTTTGCTTTGGTGTGCATAGAAACCCAGCCTTGGGCTGTAACTGCCCTGCTTTAAGCAATTTGTTCTGAATTGGCACTCTCAGTTGGGTCCCGCCAGAACCAGCATAATTACACTAGGGTCTCAGGAGTGTTGATAAGATTAATTAGACAATGTTGGAATATGTAAAATGTAATATAAATTCTGCTATTAGAGTAAAGTACTCCGACCTGAATGAGCTAAGGACTGAGGTTATTCAGAATGGGTCTCTCACCTTCACCTACACAGCACTGTAATGTTATGGCAGCTGCAGGTTTCTTCCCAAATACTGTGGTATTTTTTTTGAAAATGCAGGAAACAGAAGTTGGGTAAGATCCCCAGCAGTTTGCTCACTGGAATAGGGTTTCCAGTCCATTTCTTTGCCGTGCTAAATAAAACCCCAATTCCACAGTATTGTGCAGACACACAGTTCCTGGAACCCGTGTGGCACCCCATTGTTTTCCATGGGGTCCCTGTGTGCACAGGGCTCTGTCCTCTGGAGTGACTGCAGATTTGGCGCCTAAAAGTTGGAGCTCTTGCAATGTTCAGATTAGAAATATGGTGCATTTTTTAATAGTGAAGATAATTGACCACAGGAACAATTTATCTCAGGATGTTCTGGATTCTGCATCTCTTGCAGGCTTTCAGTCAGGACTGGATCTCTTTCTAAAAAAGATGCTCTCACTCAAACAGAAGTTACGGGCTTGAGGCAGAAATGATTGGCTGAGGTTCTTTGGCCTGTCCTGTGTTCCACAGCAGGTCAGACTAGATGATCACAGTGGTTCCTGCTGGCCTGAACAGCTATGACTGTATGAAAGCTATGAAGGTCGGCAGCAATGCTTCAGTAACACATCTGTTGGGGTTACAAATCCTTTTCTCAGTGAGAGCTTGGAAGCCCCCTCCTCTCTTCCCCTCCTTACAATTACATCATTGTTAGCACAAGAACCTTCTTTTCTGTAGCTACTGTCATTTGGACCAGGTTTCTTGCTCCTCTCTGTCCATCAGATGATATTTTACATGAAAATTCCAAATCCACTCAGTCCCTGGGCTTTACGAGTGCCTCTCACATGTCAAACTCAATGAGAAGTTTAGTCATATAAAGACAAGTGAGTGTTGAGCCAAAGGGCATCTAGCAGTCTGGAATGTGTGCACAAAGTTGTCAGTCTGTCTTCTACAACACACACACATGTATATACACACACAGAGACATTCTATATCTAAAGTCTCCCAAGAAAGACCTACTTTCACACACAGTGGTTCAAATCATATCCTACCTATAGATTAAATTCCGTGCTGGTAAAAGTGCCTCTTGATCTATTGAATTTAATGGAGTTGTACTTATTTACATCAGATGAGGTTTCCAGTGATTATAACCTGGGTGCCTAGAGATGCAGGTACATTTGTCCCAGGAGGATCGCTAGCTGAGTGGGTGCAGTGAGATATCTACCTGACGGTGAGTATTCCTGACAGGGAGCCACAAGGGCTGTTGACCTCAGGACACTGAAAGCCATACACTCTTCTGAATGTGGAGTGTGCAGCCTAACCCCACGATCCCAACTGATTTGAGTTCCCATCTCTGCTTGCCCTAGCATGTTTGCGAACAGATATTTCCCACACAAGGAAGCAACAGCTTTCAGGAAAACCCACATGCACAAACAACAAATCCCCCAAGGTCAGAGTGACAATCGGGGGTGTCCTAGTGGGGCGGCACGATGGCCCTTCCCAGCACTGGATGGGGAGAGGTGGCATGGTCCTTTTGGTGGGTCACTGTGGCCACAGCAGCCACGACATTCATTCCTCGGCAGCAGACCCTGAGATTAAGGAGAAGAACTGGGTGTGACAGCTACTGCAACCCGCTGCAGGATCTTTGGGGCCCAATGTGTTAAACCTAGGAATGTCTTTGGGATTATGTTATTCTACTCTCAGTTAAGGCAAGTCACTAAAACTGAACCATTCCAAAGAGGCATCTTCCCCTGGAGAGGTTTTCATGCACTGCTTCAAACTAGTATTTCCAGAGACAATCAAAGAACAGGCTTTTCGTATAAAAAGGCTGAGTTTAAACTGACACAGATTCTGATCCAGCAAATGGACAGGGCCGTCTGTCCAAGGAGGGCCACAACCTTTGCAGAAGTGATAGAAAGACTTTGGCCCGGTAGAGACCCCATAAGACTGGTGGGTGCTTCCTGGAATGTTTAGTGTGTGCTTAAATTGTGTGTGCCAAGGAACAAGGGCAGAGGGGGAAGTGTATCAAAAGAGCAGTTAATGCTGAAACTATTCCAGAGTTTAACTATCCTTGTAGTTAAAAAGTATTTCCTAATATCTAACCTAACTCTCCCTAGCAACGGATTAAGCCCATTGCTTCGTGTCCCACCTTCAGTCTCCATGGAGAACCATTGATCCCCACCCTCTTTATAACAGCCCGTCACATATTTGAAGACTGTTATCGGGTCTCCCTCAGTCTTCTTTTTTCAAGACTAAACATGCCCCATTTTTCCCCCCTTTCCTCATAGGTCAGATTTTCTAAACCTTGTATCATTTTGGTTGCTCTCCTCTGGTCTCTCTCCAATTTGTTATGTATTTTTTAAAGTGTGGCCCCCACAACTAGACACAGCACTCCAGCTGGGGTCTCACCAGTGCCCAGTAGAATGGAACAATTATCTCCTGGGTTTTACATATGACACTCCTGTTAACACACCCCAGAATGAGATTAACCTTTTTCAAAATAGCATCCCGCAATTTGGCTCATATTCAGTTTGTGATCTACCATAGCCCTCAGATTCATTTCTGCAATATTGCCACCTAGTCAGTCATTCCCCATTATGTATTTGTGCAGTTGATTTTTCCTTCCTTGGTGTTGCACTTTGCACTTGTCTTTACTGAGTATTATTTTGTTGGTCTCAGAAAAGTTCTCCAATTGATCAAGGTCATTTTGAATTCTAATCCTGTCCTGAAAGGGCTCATAACCCTTCTCAGCTTGGTGTCCTCTGCAGATTTCATAAGCATACTTTCCACTCCATTATCCACCTCATTAATGAAAATATTGAATAGTAACGGACCCAGGACAGACCACTGGAGGCCCCATTAAATACACTCACCCAGTTTGACTGTGAACATTCATAACTGCTTTTTGAGTACGTTTTTTCAACCATTGTTGCACCCACCTCTTAGTATTTCATCTTCACCACATTTCTCTCATTGGCTTATGCAAATATCATGTGGGACTGTGTCAAAAGTTTACTAAAATCAAGATATAGCACATCTACTGTTTCACCCTATCCACTGGTCCAGTAACCTGACAAAGAAAGAACTTAAGTTTATTTGGCATGATTTATTCTTGACAAATCCATTTTGTCTACTACTCATCATGCTGTTCTACTCTAGGTGCTTACACATGGATTGTTTAATGGTCTGTTTGAGTAACTTTCCAGGTATCAAAGTTAGGCTGACTGTCTGTAATTCCTCAGGTCCTCTTTCTTCCCTTTTTTAAAGAGAGGTACCATGTTTTCCCCTCTGTAGTCTTCTGTGACCCCACCCATCATCCATGAATTCTGGAAGATAATCGCTACTGGTTCAAAGTTTGCTTCAGTTAGTTCCTTAAGTATCCTAGGCTGAATGGTGTCCAGCCTTGCCAACTTGAATACATCTAACTTATTTAAATATTTTATCTGTTTTTCCCTATTCTGGCTTGTGTTCCTTCCCCCTTCTTGTTAAGCACCTGGTCACAATCAACTGTTTTAGTGAAGACTGAAGTAAAATAGGCATCAAACTCCTCAGCCTTCTTGATATCATCGGTTGTTAACTCTACTTCCCTCTTACGTAGCAGACCTACGTAATCAATCACCTTTCCTTCATCTTACCCTTGCTCCTAATATATGGAATCTCTTCTTATTGCCTTGTAGGTCCCTTGCTAGGTGTAACTTATTTTATGTCCTAGCATTCCTGGTTTTTTCCCTACATTCTTAGCTTGTTCTTTTCTACTCATCTATAGCAATTTGTCCATGTTTCAACTTTATAATGTTCAGACACTAAAGAGTGCCTGATGCAGCCATATTGGCCTCTCAGGAGACTTCATGTCATTCATGACTCCAAATTGATAGATTTTTAAGGCGAGAGCATAAGGGCGGCAGAATCAAGATTGTTGTCAGGCCAAAGAGCTTGAGGGTTTTCAGTTTGATGGAATTTGTACCTTTAATGACCCGGCTTTGGGATTTTGTCCCTGTGGGTTTGTGTACAGGAAGGTGGGAAGGAAGCTGTGGGGTCTTCTTTTATTATCAACACCACACTGAAAGCTGTGCAAGGAGCCTGAACTCAGCCAAGGTATGTCTGGTTGGGAGAAACCTTGGGGCAGCCCCATCTTGTTCTTTAGGGGAAAATTCACCCCATGACAGAGGGGCCACAAAAGAACCTGAGCAGCATCAAGCCTTTAGCACAGGACATTGTCAGTCCCTCCTTCCTGGAGTGTACTAAACCGTCAGGGAGTGATTTGTTTGGGTGTTATGGGCTACCTATGTCATAGAACCAAGAGGGCAGAGGGTGTTACCCACTTTCTAGATGGAATCTGCAGTAAATCGGGGAGGCCAAAGCTTTATATGCCCTGAGTGCTAAATTTTCCAAAGTGACAATTGATTTTGGGTATCTCAAAACTCAGAGAGACTTTAAAGGGGCCACATTTTTGGAGGGCAGCTGCTCAGCACTTTCTGAAAACCAGGCCCCTTTGAGGACATCCCATGTTGGGCACCCATAGTTGCTAGTCACTTTTAACAAGTTGAGCCTTAGTGTCTGAATCTCTGTTGCAATAGGGCAGGGGTTGGGTCTCTTTAATGAGGATGGCGTGTGACTCCTAGTTGGGGGGGTTTCATTGGCCAGTAGCAAAGTCAGGTGACTCACTCTGGTTCATATCCCTAATCTCCTCCCACAATATGGAAGCAGAGGACAACAGTATAGGGTTTGCAGAATGCCAATTTATTACGCACAGCAGCCCTGGTGAGCAGCACTGCAACAGCTGCTAAGCGGTGGATAGAAGCAGATACTCTGAAGCGGTTGAAATTCTTATGAGCCTTGCTTCCGATGGTGCTTCCAGTGGAGGAGAAATGGAATCACATCTGGGTTTGGCAGCATCAGCTCGCTTGTATCTCCTCTCTTTCTGGATCTTCTTAGCCAAGGGCGATACCTATACCGGCACGAATTATTTTCTCTTTATGTCGACGAAAAAATCTGCCAACTCTTCTCCTGAATCTACTCCAGCGGCCCCGTGTGACGAGATTAGGCTAAAGAGAAAAGAAGTCAGGTTAGCATCTCCACGCAGATTGAAACTGTCTCCTGCAGCTCAGGGAATGTTACTTTGTTCTCTCTTATGTTTCATTTGTTATTAGCAATGACTAGGGGCCCCAATTTTGATGAGGGCTGTGGTAGTTGCTGTAACACACGCACAGTGGGAGACAGTCTCTGCCCCAAGGGGATTACAGTCTAGATAGACAGAGGGGTAAAGGGTGAGGGGTGAGAGCGTGACAAGCCTGAGGTCACACAGCTGGTCAGTAGCAGAGCAGGAAGTAGAGCCCAGGTCTCCTGAGTCCCAAGCCAGTGCCGTGTCCCCTGGAGCACATGGCCTCTCTAGAACAACAGAGAGCATCCGACCAGTGTCACTGTGGGCCTAGATGGCTAGTGTGGGAGAGGAGTAGCTTTCAGGAGTGAGTGTTCCCACTGGACTCTGGACAGGGGGTGACATTGCTCTGTGGCTCTGAGGGAGGGGCAGGAGCTTGCCTGCTGGGGGGACAGTGTGCTAGGGCTGTGCCATTGAAGGCACAGGATTAGATTTATCCCTTATCCCCTGCCCCTTTACTATCTGTAACCCTTATGCCCACCTTGGGTACGTCCCTGCTGTAGAGCAAGAATAAAGGGCCGTGCCTGGGGCCTTTTGTCTGGTGTGTGGGACCAGGGGCCATTCAGTGTCTGCATCATACAACGTGTGTAAACATCAATGCCAAAAGAAAGGCAGGTGGTAAGGATCCTCCCCAGACCCCCCTGCCCTTGCCCCGCTCCCAGGCGCCGTATGGAGCTTTAGGTTTCTTATGTATCCCAGTGAGATTAGAATTTGCTCCCTGCGGTTCTGCTGGCGGCTGTAGGGTTCCATCTCCAGGCTCATGGGGCAGGAGGCCTTTGCCAGCTCGCTGCCAGCAGTTGGAGCTGGACACTTGTCCTGGGGACACTTGCGCAGTGTGAAATACCTGGCCAGGATCTCAGCAAGAGACACCCTTAACCCTGCCTCAGCCCAGCTCACCTCCTCAGACGCCTCCTCGCATTTGATAATGACGGAAGCGGGGTCCTGTTCAGTGGAGAAGAATCCAGAGCAGTCTTTGACCAGCTGTAAGGGAGACAAAAAGAGACCTCAGCATCTTACTGTCAGGGAGCGCTAACATTCAGGCCTCTTGCATGTGGAGACCTGCTTCCCAGTGTGGTTTGGTCACAAGTTAAGGAGGACGTTGGGAGGCTTAGTCTTGGGCCTGGTTTGGACATCACCCTGGATCAGGATCCCATTGCGAGAGCAACTGTACAAACACAGACCAGAAAGATGATCCCTGCCCTGAGGAGCTTTCAATCTAAGTAGCCTTTCCTCATGTTCAATAGTTCCTTACTTTGCAAGCAGTCACTGTGCGATTCCTTGTGTACTCCAGATGAGTGAGAGGGGCCCACAGAGAACAGCATATGGGTAAATGTAGACATAGACACGGAGAGAATGAGTCAAAATCTATACTCAGTTGAGCCAAGTGAAGCAGGATTGCTGTTAGGGCAGAGCATGCTTACAGAACTAGAAACGTGGACGTGCAGTTAAAGCGCTGGGCTGCCATTCAGGAGACCTGGGTTGAATTCTCCACTCTGCCACTGTCCTGGTGTGTGAGCTTGAGTGAGTCACATCACCCATCAGTGAGACGGGGATAAGAGCACTCCCTCTCGGCCCCCTTTCTCTGTCTGGTCTATTTAGATTGTGAACACTTTGGGGCGGAGCAGGGACTGTCTGAGTTTATGCAGCACGTGGCACCATGGGGCCCTGATCTCATTAGGGACATCAGTGTACCACGAATTATATTTTACATGACCTGCATCCCCTTCTCCTTTTGACTTCAGTGAAGGTTCCCCGATAGAACAGTGCCCCAGCTGACAACAGTAAACTAGAGATTAAAAACCATCCAGTCCTATAATTAGCGGATGGATGAATGAATGGATGTTGTTTGTGACATTGATGTAAGGATTAGTAAGGAGGCTACTGTGGAAAAGGCAGTGTCCCATAGCCCCATTCCTTCCTTTATGTCTCTGCTGGAAATACACTTTTTTTGTGAGGCTTTGGGACCTGACAGATGCTATTGGTCAACTTAAGGTGCAGAGGGAGGTGTCTCCATGCAGCAAGTGATCCTTACCCCATCTTCTTTGAATTCACACTGGCTGATGTCGCGTTTCTCTTTTACTGGGCACACTGTCTCTTGAACAGTGAATGTCAGCGGTTGGATAGTTTTTGAAGACACATCCTAAGAAGAAATTCAATGAAAGAACAAAATAAACATTCACTGTGAGCAGCAAGGCACCAGGCTCCACTTTGGCCTTGTAATTATTTTCTGTTGAATTACAGTATTGCCCAGAGGCCTAGATTGGCATCAGATCCGCATTGTGCTAGGAGCTGTTCAAACACATACGCAGATGAGGCCCTGCAGAAAGATGCCAATATAAGCAGAATGTAAGTATTGACTTGTTCTAGTCCAGTGGTTCTCAAATTTAATTGATCGCACCCCCCTTCGTTGTATCTGTAGTCATTTATCTCTCCCCCCTCCCCTGCCAGTCAAATACATATACTGCTTCCCAGGGGATCAGAGAGCAGCGGCTGCCAGGTGGGCATCCAGCTCTGTAGGCAGGGCCCTGCAGCAGCAGCGCAGAATAAGGTGGGGTGGCAATGTGAAATATCACTTTTCACAGTACACTTAGTGTCCCGTTGCCACTCTTACTTCTGCACTGCTGCTGTTACCCCAGGGCTGACAGCCAGATCCCCACTGCCCAGTGCTGACAACCGTAGCCCTGCCATTGCCTCCAGATGAGTGATTGCGGGATAGGGAAAAGAGCCCAAGCCTGGGCTGTCTCCTGGTGAGGGATTGGGGTGATGGGAGGGAGAGCCTGGGTGGCAAGATTCTGGCAGTGACTGACTCGGGGCGGCAGCATTCAGGCCATGACTGTCCCGGGGAGGTGGGGCCTCTGGCTGTCAGCCCCAGAGTGACAGGACTCCATCTGTTCCCTTAATCCCCTCTCACCACTGCCCGGGTGTGCACCGCCCTTCTGCATGAGCCCGATCCACCAGGGCTGACAGTATATATTTGTACAGCACCTAGCACAATGGGGCCGTGGTCTTAGATGGAACCTGAAGATGCTGCTGGGATATAAATAATATATTTATTCGGTCCCTCCAGGAAGAATAGTGCCCAGCATTTTGTTGCCACTTAATAAATAATGACAATAAGGGATCATCAAATGTTTTTAATTTAAATGTGTCTTCTACATATTACTCCATTTGAATTCTCTGCATAAGGAGACCCAGGGAGGCATTTAATTCAAAGAATTTTTCCTCTTAAACCTTTTTAAACCTTCCAAACTCCATGCCTTCAATGAGCAATAATCAGTATTTATTTGTAAAGGCTCAGAACCCAGACAGAAAAAACAAAACAAAACAAATGTGTTACTTTAAGAACACTCAAGAATTGTAAGCCAATTGCATGATTTTTTCAGGGCTGACTCATTCTCTTTGAACACTTATGGCTGGCCACCGCCTTTTTGCCAGGCGCTGTACAAGCGCAGAGTAAGACGGTCCCTGCCCCGAGTTACTCAGAGTGTAATTCAGATGGAAAACATGCTCTGCCTGCTGAATCTGAATGAACTGCTGCTCTCAGGCTCTTCCTCTGTAACAGGACCAGGAAGCTGTGGGTGGTAATACAGGGAAATAGCTGTCTGTCTGCTACCCCATCCCTGCACATATTTCACATCCTCTTTATTACCAATTTTGGCCATGCTGCTTTCAGTGACTCAGGTTGGCTTGTCTATAAATTCCCTGTCATTCCCCTTCCCCTAACCACTGCCTACTTGGATTGTGAGCAGAAACTGTCTTTCATGAGTGCCTGGAGAGTACCTAGCCCATAGCCGGCACCACTAGAAATCAGCCCTGGATAATAACAGCAAGGGTGCAAATACCAGACTGTAGGTTCAGGAGTCTAGCATCAGATGCCAGCGATTTCCCATTGACCTGCTCTATGAGCTCAAGCGGCATCGAATATACACAGGTCACAAAGCGATTTCCCAGGTCACTCACCCAGTCTGGCTGTGGCTCAGCTTCCAGGAGCCGATAGGCCAGTGTTATATCTGGCTCTTGGTTGTAGGTCTGAACTGCAGCTAAAACCGCATCCTCGTGGGTTGGCAGAGGGGACGATGATGGCGCAGGGGCTGCTGTGACCACCCCAAGGATCAGCAGGACTTTCAGGCAGGTCTCCATCCTGTTCCCTGTGGGATTCAGTGAGAGCTGGGTGGGCAACCCTGTCCCTCCCGGGGAAAGCCCTTTTATACAGTGCCTCCTCTGTATGGACTGGTGCCTTATTGGCTGCCTGCTTTGGTCCTCCTTTTACCGGTGGCTTTTCCCCATCCATCTGCAGGGCTTTTCCATTGGCTACCCTGCGGGGCAGGCATGTGGAGGGGGCAGAGGGGGGGAAAGTCGGTCAGAGGAAAAGGAGGATTTTTTCAAATAAATTGCTGAAATCGTGTGCACCAATTGCAAAACAACCCATGGTAGTGAGTAGGGAGTATCCAGGGCCCCCTATATTGGGAAAGGCTGAGCTACGTGTCTTAATTCTGTTGGGCCAGATCCTCATCTGGTATAGTTGCCATAGCTCCATTGGCTTTCATGAATCTACGCTGATTTACATGAAAAGACCTGTCCCTAAAGTCCAGACAACCAGAGGTTTACCCAACAGCTCTCAGTCAGAAATCATACAACAAGCATTCCCCTAGAGCCAGTCAGTAGGCCCAGGTCATTGGTTTTGATGGTGCCACCACTAAATCCAAGGGGACTGTACAGTGCATTAACAATGGATAACCCCACACCAGACTGCTCCTGACACGCCAACCTGCTCTTTTGTATCCCTAGCAAAGGGGCTCCCACGTGTCCAATAGGAGGACCCTTTTACAAAGCCTGAGATATTTTTCTATCATGAAGTCTTCCTATGAGTCAACCTAACCCATCACTTCTTAATGTTATCCCATTGCTCCTAGTCATACCCCTAGCCCCCTTTCCAAATGTATCCCCCTCTCATGGGGTTAAGTCCTTTCTAGGCTGCTATCCTTTTTTCCTTATCCTGTATTCACAGTTGGCCAATTTCCAGTGCACGTGGCTGTGTCCCTACCCAAGAAAAGTTGAATTAATTTTGAGAGTCTGATTTCATGAGACACTGTCTCAAATGTGTTACTAAAAGCCAGTTATATCCTATCGGCCACTTCCTCTTTATCCACTGGTCCTGCAGTTCTGTCAAGCACAATCAAACTATCAGATCTCTTCTGTGTGATTCGAGCACATTCTCTGTGTCCTCTGAGTGGGGCTTTTCCAATACTTTCCCTCCTACATAAAATACAGTAAACAGTGTGGACGGTATTCCTGGCTGTGAATTCCCCTTCATCAGGATTCTGCTGTGGGATAAGAACAGGAAGTCTCAGGATTCTTTCTTCAGATCATTTCTTGCACATTCTGGCTGACTGTTTAGCTACGGTTTGGTAATCCAGGCAGGATGGTCGGGGTTTGTAACTGACAATTCCATCCCTCCCTGTGTGGTATGTGAATTAAAGCTGGTGCTGCGTCACGTGGGGTTGGGTGGCAATGCGCTCGTACCACTTACTTCTCTATCAGTCAGTTGCTAGAAGTTCTTGAAGTGTCTTATAACACTCCCCTATTAGGTCATCTTATCCTTGTGTCTCTTCCATCTGCATCACAACCTGCCCTTGGGAAACTGACCAGCATTTATCCCTCATAGCTGTCCAGGTCCCTCAAGCAGCTCTTTCTCCAGACCTCACTGGCATATCTTCCCTGTATGCCCAGTTCCCCAGATCTGAAGGAAAGCTGCCTCCTTCATAGCCAGCCAGCACATCTTCCCTGTATCCCCACTCCCCACATCCTGGAATCCAGCCTCTCCCTCCAGGGCTAACCAGCATTGATTCCAACACAATCCTCACCTCTCATACTGTTCCCACAAGCATGCCATGCCACAGGCTCCTCCGCAACTCCCCAGCTCACTCCAGGGAACTGCCCCTGCAGGCCTTGAACTCTATTTCCAGAGTTTGGAGGATCTGGAGCACACAGATAGAAGCCTCGGATTTCAGGAATCCCCACTTTTTTTCATAGAGCTTTGTGTGTCCTCCTGAAACCTTCAGCTAATGAGAGACCCCTAGTTTGCATGAAGTGCTTTTAAGACAGGTTGGTTTAAAGGGGACCATGGGGCCATCCCAGTGCAGGCTGGCCTTAAAGACTGCCCTCATCATTGGAGGGTTTGTGACGGTGCCCCCCATAAGGCTTTATGGAAATATGCTTATGAATGTATATATGACATAACTAGAATATGTTTTTGCTACATATGCCATGTAACATATCTCTGTAAAGGTTATGATCTCCTGAATCTATTAATTCTATTTGTATGCATGTGTCATATTTGTATTCGAAGTTATGAATATTGGCTGCTTACTGGCTTTAATTTTAAGTAGCCTTTGTAAAGCATTTGGTCAGCTTCTTGCAAATTAAGTGCCCAGACAAGAAGCACTTAAGGGACAATGGATCTTGGAAGGCTCCAATTCACATAAGAAGTCTACATGAAGACGTTCAAGGTAGCAGATAAGCAATGGCTTTTGCCTGTAAAAACTGAGTCATGCATGGATATGTGACTCCAAAATGCATTATGCATGGATATGTGACTCCAAAACTCCACTTTGAAGCTGGACTTTGCATTGGAGAGAGGAGGGGGTCTCCACCCACAAGAAAAAGTCTATTTAAAGCTGTGGGAGACCCTCCATTTTGTCTCTCCACCCCAAAGGATACCTGAAAGAAACTGGAACAAAGGACAGAAACTACAAGAGGTGTGAGTGATTGCTGGACCCAGACTAGAAGGAGACTAGTTTGTAAAAGGAAGCTTACTGGAATTCCTCTAAGGGTGAGGTTTTTATCTGTGTTCCGTTTCCTTACTCTATTAGACATAGACTTGCATGTTCTATTTAATTTTGTTATCATGCATGGATATGTGACTCCAAAACTCCACTTTGAAGCTGGACTTTGCATTGGAGAGAGGAGGGGGTCTCCACCCACAAGAAAAAGTCTATTTAAAGCTGTGGGAGACCCTCCGTTTTGTCTCTCCACCCCGAGGGATACCTGAAAGAAATTGGAACAAAGGACAGAAACTACAAGAGGTGTGAGTGATTGCTGGACCCAGACTAGAAGGAGACTAGTTTGTAAAAGGAAGCTTACTGGAATTCCTCTAAGGGTGAGGTTTTTATCTGTGTTCAGTTTCCTTACTCTATTAGACATAGACTTGCATGTTCTATTTAATTTTGTTTGGTAATTCACTTTGTTCTGTCTGTTAGTACTTGGAACCACTTAAATCCTACTTTCTGTATTTAATAAAATCACTTTTTACTATTAATTAACCCAGAATATGTATTAATACCCAGGGCTGGGGGGCGCAAACAGCTGTGCATATCTCTCTATCAATGTTATAGAGGGCAAACAATTTATGAGTTTATCCTGTATAAGCTTTATACAGCATAAAACAAATTTATTTGGGGTTTGGATCCCATTGTGAGTTGGGCAACTGAGTGTTAAAGACAGGAACACTTCCTAAGCTGCTTTCAGTTTTGGGGCATGTGGTTCAGACCCTGGATCAGTGTTGGAGCAGGCTGGCATGTTTGGCTCAACAAGACAGGGTGCTGGAGTCCCAGGCTGGCAGGGAAAGCAGGGGCAGAAGTAGTCTTGGCACATCAGTTCCCAAGTGGGTTTCTGTGATCCAACCCGTTAATTAGTTAATTAGACAATGTCTGAGTAAAATGTAATATAAATTCTGCTATTAGAGCAAAGTACTTTGACCTGAAAGAGCTAAGGACAGAGGTTATTCAGAATGGTTCACCCACTTCCAACTACACAGTACTGTAACATTATGTCAGCTGCAGGTTTGCTTCCCAAATGCTATGGTATTTCTTTTGTGAATGCAGGAAATAGAAGTTAGTTGGGTAAGATCCCCAGCAGTTTGTTCACTGGAATAAAGTTTCTAGTCCATTTCTTTGCTATGCTAAGTAAAACCCCAATTCCACAGTATTGTGCAGACAGACAGATTCTGGCAACCATGTGGCACCCCATTGTGTCTTCATTGGGGTCCATGGGGGCACAGAGGTGTGTCCTTTAGAATAACTGCAGATTTGGGGCTTAAAAGTTGGAGCACTGTTCAGAGTAGAAATATGGTGCATTTTTTAATAGTGAAGGTAATTGACCACGGGAACAATTTACCTCGGGATGTTCTGGATTCTGCATCACTTGCAGGCTTTCAGTCTGACTGGTTCTCTTTCTAAAAGAGATGCTCTCGCTCAAATGTAAGCTACAGGCTTGAGGCAGAAATGATTGGCTGAGGTTCTTTGGCCTGTCCTATTTTCTGCAGCTGGTCGGACAAGATGACCACAATTGTACCTGGCAGCCTTAATAACTATGACTGTATGAAAACTATGAAGGTCGGCAGCAACTCTTCGGTTACATCTTTAATGTGGTTCTGTCAAGGCTGATTCCCCACTCTGGCACTTCGAGTGCAGAAGGTGGGGGCCCACAAGGATTTTTAAAAATAAATAGTTACCACTCCAGGCTTGTATTAAACTCCCAGATAAAAGTGGAATCTCCTTTCTTTGAAGTTTTTAAGGTCAGGCTTGACAAATCCCTGGCTGGGTTGATTTAGTTGGGGATTGGTCCTGCTTTGAGCAGGGCGTGGGACTCGATACCTCCTGAGGTCCCTTCCAGCCCTGATATTCTATGATTCTATGATTCTCATGGTTACAGCTTTTCTCTGACGTTGGCTTGCTAAACACTGCCACCACCCAAATAGAAAACCCCTTTTCTGAAACCCAGGAAGGCGTACTTGGGAATTCCTTCCTGTGGGGTACCCTGAAGCCCTTTCACACACACCCCTTCAGGGAAGAGCTGAGAAAGAAAACAAAGGAAATTAGCTATTGCCACCAGCTAATTAAACAGCATATGCATAAACCTCTTGGGACACCAAAAATCCAATCCTGTTCTTTAAAAAGGTACATTTTATTAAAAACAAAAAGAAAGAAATACATCTGAAACTTAGGTTTTTGCTAGATTTTAAAAGAGCAATTCCAAAAATTAAGCACCCAAAATAACTTTCTTGGGGTTCATCTTAAAGGTTACAAGCATACAAAAGCATCTGGGGTTAGCACAGAGGAGTCCACAAGCCAATAAGAAATAAAAGAAATAATCCTAATTGTGTCTTCCTAGACATTCCCTGATTACTGAAATATTTGGGGTTTCAGATAAGTAGGGATGAGGTATAATTTGATGATTTGATGCTTTTTCATACCTTTTTAAAGCTGCTTACAGCATTGCTGCTCTGTATCTCCACTCTTTCCCGGGGAACCACAACACACAGACAAAGGGAAGTTTTTTCCCAATTTTAAAAAGTTCAAGCCCTCCCATTGACTCTTTTGGTCAGGTGCCCACTCCTTTTCCTTTACCTGGGGGACTTTCTTAACCCTTTACAGGTAAAGTAAGCAGAGAACAACCACCAAGAGGGACTTTATAGCTAACTGGCTGGCTGGGTGTCCACAAAAGGGAGCTACTCCCCTCCCCCATTCATTTATCACAGGTTCCAAATTCCTTTCTCAGTGAAAGTTTGGAAACTCCCTCATCTATGCCTCTCCTTACAATGGCATCATTGTTAGCACTAGAACTTTCTTCTCTGCAGCTTCTGTCATTTGGACCAAGCATCTATCCAGCAGATGATATTTTGTATAAAAATTCCAAATCCACTTGGTCCCTGGGCTTTAGCAGTGCCTCTCACATGTCAAACTCAATAACAAGCGAGTGATGCCCAGAAGTGTGTCTAGCAGTCTAAAATGTGTGCACAAAGTTGTCAGTCTGTCCTCCACCACACACCCACACTCTCTCTCTCTTTCCCTCTCCCTCTCTCTGTATGCAGTCTCCCAAGGCAGACATGCCATCACACACAATGGGAAAAATCATGCCCTACCGAGGGGATAAGTTCCTTGCTGGTAACAGTGCCTCTTGAATATAATGCCTATTGTATATAACAGTGCCTATTGAATATAATGGAGTTATGCCTGTTACCATGCCAAGTTTTTTTCCCCCTTTCCTCATAGGTCAGGTTTTCTAAATCTTTTATCATTTTGGTTGCTCTCCCTCTGGTCTCTCTCCAATTTGTTATGTATTTTTTAAAGTGTGGCCCCCAAAACTAGACACAGCACTCCAGCTGGGGTCTCGCCCATGCCTAGTAGAATGGAACAATGACCTCCTATGTCTTACATATGACATATCTCTTAAGACACCCCAGAATGATATTAAGCTTTTTCAAAATAGCATCCCGTCATTGACTCATACTCAGTTTGTGATCTACCGTAGCCCTCAGATTCATTTCTGCAGTATTGCCACCTAGTCAGTCATTCCCCATTATGTATTTGTGCAGTTGATTTTTTTCTTCCTTGGTGTTGCAACTTGGACTTGTCTTTATTGAGTATTATTTTGTTGATCTCAGAAAAGTTTTCCAATTGATCAAGGTGGTTTTGAATTTTAATCCTGTCCTGCAAAGTGTTCGTAACCCCGTTCAGCTTGGTGTCCTCTGCAAATTTCAGAAGCGTACTCTCCACTCAGTTATCCACCTCGTTAATGAAAATATTGAATAGTAAAGGACCCAGAACAGACCACTGGAGGACACCATTAAATACACCCTTGCAGTTTGACTGTGAACATTCATAATTACTTTTTGAGAAAGTTTTTTCAACCGTTGTTGCCCCCACCTCTTAGTATTTTATCTTCACCACTTTTCTCTCATTTGCTTGTGTGGAACTGTGTCAAAAGCTTTACTAAAATCAAGATATAGGACATCTATTGCTTCACCCTTCATCTACTACTCATCATGCTGTTCTATTCTAGGCTCTTATACATGGACTGTTTAATGGTCTCTTTGAGTAACTTTCCAGGTATCGAAGTTAGGCTGACTGTCTGTAACTCCTCAGGTCCTCTTTCTTCCCTTTTTAAAAGAGAAAGTTTAATGTTAAAAGAATTTAAGTTTAAAGAGAAATGTTTTCCCTTCTGTAGTCCTCTGGGACCCCACCCATCCTCCAGGAGTTCCAGAAGATAATCACTACCGGTTCAAAGATTGCTTCAGCTAGTTCCTTAAGTATCCTAGGGTGAATGGCGTCCAGCCTTGCCAACTTGAATACATCTAACTTATTTATATATTTTATCTGTTTTTCCCTATTCTGGCTTGTGTTCTTTCCCCCTTCTTGTTAAGCACCTGGTCACAATCAACTCTTTTAGTGAAGACTGATGTAAAATAGGCATCAAACTCCTCAGCCTTCTTGATATCATCTGTTATCATGTGTTATTAGCTCTCCTTCTCTCTTACATAGCAGACCTACACTTTTCTTCATCTTACCCTTGCTCCTAGTGTATTTATAGAACCTCTTCTTATTGCCTTGTATGAGCCTTGTATGGGCTGCATTAAGGAGGCTGTGTTGGTGAGTATCTGAGTCTTTGTGGAGGGGACAGTTTGACAGTTTGACCGTGTGCTTGATTGGTTGTTTGAAAAGTGTGAATTGGAAGTGCTTTGTTCCAGGTGAGCCTTGAGTGGGCCTGACTGTTATAAAAAGCCAGTCAGCTGCAAACCAGCTGAGCAGTGAACAGCAGAGAGGCTAACAGAGGGAGTTTGCCTGGGAGTTCACCCGGGGAGAGCCCACTGAGGCTTACATCTTGCTGGCTTCTCTGAGTAGTAACTACAACTCCTGGGGAAGCTCATAGAAGGAAGGTAATATGGATGGGAAGTGGTCATTTGATGTGACCTGCGCTGGATGTGCCATGTTTGTCTGTCTTCCACAGGACAGAAGCAACTTTGTCTGTACAAAGTGCAAGCTGGTCTCCATACTGGAAGAGAAAGTTCAAGGTCTGGAGCAACAGGTATCGACCCTGCGTTGCATAAGAGAAACTGAAGATTTCCTGGACAAATGTCAGGATATGCTTCTACAGACACAACGTTCTGAAGATTCAGAGCAGGCTGCACTGCGGGGACAGGAGGATAGTGAAGAAATTTGGCAGCATGTGACCTCCAGAAGAAGAAAGGGGAGCGTCCATGTACCAGCAACGCAGATACAGGTAAGTAACCGTTTTCATGTTCTTTCCACAGGTACTAATGCGGAGAGTGGACTAGAAGACACATCTGAGGGAAGGGAACAGAAGGAGACTCTGCCGATTGGAAGGCATGAGATGCACTGTCCTAGGGTTGGGGGTTCCATGACCACCGCTCC